>NC_091806.1:35421590-35724621 GCF_041296235.1 Equus asinus | reverse complement strand
GCCTTCAATACCTGTGCCTCCCACCTAGTAGTTGTGACAATCTTCTATAGCACAAGCCTCTTTATGTACCTGCATCCTAACTCTAGCCACTCCAAGAAGCAAAACAAGGTGCTGTCAGTGTTCTATGTTATCCTAATCCCCATGTTAAACCCTGTTATCTATAGTTTCAGGAACAAGGAGATCAAAGAGGCCCTCAAGAGGATGACAAAGAGAGTAACACATTTATTTCCATAAAAACAATATTTGGGCAGGTGTTATTTCCCCTATAAGGAAAATAGAGATAAGAACATGTAAGAACTTTTTGTAGGTCATACAACAGCTAGATAGAGAGAAGTGAAAAACTCACTTCTTGATTCCTGGTGCCACCATATTTAGCTCACACTACCAAGCGATCAGTTTGAGGCAGTGTTATGAACATTGAATCTAGTTTAAAAGGTTTGTTCCCAGGATTATACCCACGTAGGTAAACCCCATATTTTGAGGACAGAGGTTCTGATAGACATTATATGCAGAGATAGACAAGAACCTAGGAATCCACACAGTCTTTCTCCTATGATTTTTAAAATGTCTTTTATTCATTTTCAACTGTTAAGCTTTTATATGTATTTCAATAAAATAAAATAATGTATAAAATCAAGTTGTGAAACTTAAAAATTATTTTAAAATGAGTACTTTTAATCTCCACCTCAAAGAGGGAGAGAGAGTGAGTATGAGAGGGAGGGACACAGAAAGAGAGAGATAGAAAGACTGAAGGAAAGACAGAGAAAGATAAAATATGACAGGAGAGGAGAAGAAGAAAGATTGATCTGGCTTTATTCCCAAATAAGCTTGTTCCTTCCATCTTACTCATTGAGCCTCCTTGTGAAGTGAATTTTGAAAAAGGTATGGGTGAAAGGAATGGTAGAAAGAAGGGGCACAATAAGGTCAAGAGTTAGAGAGATTCTCAGAGGCTAGAAAGAAGTCAAAGTCATCAACTTCTGGTCATAGTTGGCCTGTAGCCTGCTCTATGGTAGCTTACCAGAGACCATGCAAGACCTCAGAAATGCAGGCTGTCATGGTGTGTCTAGGGAGACAGGATCTGAGTTCCAGAGATCCGAGTCTCCCAAATATTCCTGGACCTTAAGTTTGACCAGGGAGCAGCAAAGCCAGTTTACTTGGGGGTACGATGTAGACTCGAGTCCAACTAAGAGAATTTAAAGAACATTTAAATGGACATATACTTTTAGAGGAGAATTTTTTTACTTTTTACTTTTTTAAAGATTGGAACCTAAGCTAACAACTGTTGCCAATCTATATTTTATTCTTTCTGCTTTTTTCCCCAAATCCCCCCAGTACATAGTTGTATATTTCAGTTGTGGGGCCTTCCAGTTGTGGCACGTGGGACGCCACCTCAGCGTGGCCTGATGAGTGGTGCCACGTCCATGCCCAGGATCCAAACCAGCAAAAGCCTGGGCTGCCACATCGGAGTGCACAAACTTAACCACTCGGCCAGAGGGCTGGCCCCTAGAGGAGAATTTAAATAGTAAGCTTCACATATATTACATTAGTATTTATACAATACTCTACACTTCATATAGTTAAATTGCATGGATGTGATTTTTTTCTATTACCATATGAAGTTGGCAGTTGAGAAATTATCCACATTTTACAGATAGAAGCTTTGAGCATATTGAGGTCTTCCATGTTCTTCCCAGAGTAGCCACAATTCATCTTAAGTCTCACAAAATTTAATTTGTGGAGCATAGATGCTTCTTATTGACCAGAAACATGCTCTCCATGGTTTGAATGGGTGCCCTAATTCTATACTTTTGGTGTTATATTTTTAAAAACATCTTAAGAATCTGTTCAATTTAAAAGATTAATCTATTACAGTTCTTACTTGTGGGAATATCTGACTACTAACCTATTAGGAAGAGTTAAATTAAATAATTAACTCATTGCCCCACCCACCACTCTCTCTCTAGAATTAATATTAACTGAAATAGAGCAAACCAAGAATGAGACCTTCCTAAAACATCTCTGTTTCCCTAGTAATGGCAGGGTAGATGATCTCCACCAAAAAAAAAAAAAAAAAAAAGACAAGAAACGTTTGTGAGAATGATCTTAAACAGATATTTTTTAATGAAGGATTAGTAATGCAGCATAATATGTTGTAAAGAACTCCAATTCAGAACACACAAATTAAACCTGCTATTAATGGGAGGCATGCTGTGTACCTCACAGGCTAAGTGCTTTATGAGCATTATCTGATTTGATTCTATGAAAAACTGCTGTATGAAGTAGCTACTATTATTAGCCCCATTTAATAGGTGATATATACTTAGGCTTGGAGAGGTTAATTTGCTCAAGGTCACACAACCAATAAATGGAAAGCTGGAATTCCACCCAGATTGGCTGACACCAATGCCCATGGTATTAACCACAATAAGTCATGGCTCTATCATGAATTAGTTTTATTGTATTCCTTTTTGCTGTGATTTCCTCACTTATGCATAGTAAATCACGCCATGTATGCCTCATAGGACTGCTGAGATGATTGATTCAGGTTAGGTATTTGAGAAAGTGCATGTATGTATTTGTCTAAAATGAAAGTGCTTTGTAAAAGTGTCCACATATCTAATTTACTGTTGTCAGGTTATATTACCAGCCAGCTGTGTCATCTTGGGCAAATCTCTTAGATCCACTGGCTTCTAGTCCCCACCTGGAAATTAATGGTATTGAAACAGATGATCACTAGGTCCTTTCCACCACAAATGATTCCAAGTTCATTAAAAGAAAAGCTATAATCATGAGATCATAGTAGGACCATGAGGAAGTGTGGAATTGAATTAGAAGGGACATGGCAAAGTGGGGCATGAAAAATTAGCAGGGGAATAATTCCATGGTAAACATGACTCCAGAGAGCAAGAGCCTGGGGAGTTTTCTCCCTCTAACTCTTTTCCCTTTTAAGTGGGAAGTGTTTCTTAAAATATTTTTTACTTTATTTTTTTAAAAAAGATTTTATTTTTTTCCTTTTTCTCCCCAAAGACCCCCCCAGTGCATAGTTGTATATTTTTCATTGTGGGTCCTTCTAGTTGTGGCATGTGGGACACTGCCTCAGTGTGGTTTGATGAGCAGTGCCATGTCCGCGCCCAGGATTCGAACCAACGAAATGCTGGGCCGCCTGCAGCGGAGCGTGAGAACTTAACCACTCGGCCACGGGGCCAGCCCCTACTTTATTTTTTTTAATTGAGGTAACATTGGTTTATAACAAGTGGGAAGCGTTTTGTTTTGCTTTTTCTCTTCCTCCCTCGGTGTGGGGCCCTGCCCGTCTTCCTGTTCTGCACTCGCCTCCAAGCTCTCTGTATTGGGGTGGGCCAGACACCTGTAACAAATTGACTGCGCAGATCATGTCTTAAACACAGGATTTCATTTCCATCTCATGCAACAGGCCAGGGTGTATGTTCCCGGTCAGACAGAGGAGGAGGAGGGGATGGTAAGGAAGATCTGTTCCGTTCAGTCTCGCAGGGACCCAGGCTAGTGGGGGCTCTGCCGTCTCCAGCACATGGCTTCCAAGGTCTACCTGTCACCTTAATGTGGCTGGCTGAATAACGGCCCCCGAGAATGTCCATTCGGCAATCGTCAGAACATGTGAATATTACCTTATATGGAAAAAGGGACTCTGGAGATTCTCCTGGATTATCCGGTTGGGTCCTGAGTGTGATCACAAGGTCCCCACAACAGGGAGGCAGTGAGAGATTCCACCACAGAGAGGAAGTAGATGTGACAACAGAAGCCTGAGTCTCAGTGACTCAAGCAAGAGGCCCCGAGGCACGGAATGCAGGTGCAGGTGGCCTTCAGAAGCTGGAAGGGGCAGCGGGCTCTTCCTTGGGGTCTCTCTTTGGCCTTGACTTTGGCCCAACGAAACTGATTTCAGACTTCCGGCCTCCAGAACTGTAAGTATCTGCATTTTTCAGCCACGACCTTGGTTGTAATTCGTCCCAGCAGCAACGGGCACGGATCCATCTTTGCCGTCATCCCAACCTACGGTAAGGGGGAAGCCGTGTGGGTGTTTTTACGGGCCAGAAAGCGGTGCATATCCTCCTCTCTCATGTTCCATTGTGAGATCTTGGTTATGTGGCCGCAGCCGTCACCAAAGAAGCTGGGAGATGTGGAGCTGGGCAGCCAGAGGCCCAGTGAGTCCAGAAGGAGGGCTGGGGATCCACTCTCTGCCACACCGAGTTATCCCGCCCTACGTGGTGGTGTGGACGCCATGGAGGCTGTCCGTGCCCTGAGGCAGGAGCTGACCTGCTCGAGTCCTGTTGTGGGCTGGGCAGGTTGTCCTCACTGCATTTGCCTTTTCGGCTTCTTGGACCAGGGTGGGCACCCCGGGCCCAGCAGGCCTGCAGCCTCAGCCCCCCACGTCACATTTCTATTCACTTCCGGTCCATAGAGACATTCAACTTGTTTTTGAGCACGGCTAAACCTTTTCGCTTTCCAAATTTGACGTTGTATCTGTCATTGCTACTTGGCCAGCCAGTCTCTGCCACACACTCTCCCGACACGGTGTGTCAAAGGGGAGACGGGCCCTGCCTTTTGCCTTTTCACCAGCAGTGACTCTGAAGCAGTCTGTTCTCCACAGAGACGCTGGATGGGTCTGGGTGTCACAAACGGCTCACGCCCCCCCTCCCGCTGAAAGCCCCAGTGAGCTCTGGCTGTCCTCATCTGGGAAATGGAAGCAACAATACCCACCTCACAGAGAGAAAGTAATGAGAGGCTGCTTGCGGGGGTGGGGGGGAGCGGGGCACAGGGGTTGACTGCTAACGAGGTGGGCTTGTTTGGGGGGGATGAAAATGTTCTAAAATTAGGTCGTGGAGATGGTTGCACCACCCTGTGACTATATTAAAAACCACAGAATTGTACACTTTGAGTGTACTATATTTTATGTAAATTACATCTCAATAAGATGCTCTTAAAAATAATTTTCAACTCATAAAGCTGTTTCCAGGGAAAAATGAACCATCCTGTATTAAAAGGATTACCTTGTATCCACAATCGCTATGTGGCCAGCTGGTCTGGGCCACACGCTCTCCTGAGGGGCAGAAGCCACGTGGCCCGCAGGCTGCCTCCCCAGTGTTAGCTCCCCTCCTTCCAGTTCTGACTTCCTCATTTAGCCTAAAACCCCTCATTCTTCCCAGTCACTCAGTCAAGAAACCGCCTTCTGGGGGCCGGCCCGGTGGCGCAGCAGTTAAGTTCGCACGTTCTGCTTCGGAGGCCTGGGGTTCGCCGGTTCGGATCCCGGGTGTGGAATGGCACCGCTTGGCACGCCATGCTGTGGCAAGCATCCCACATAGAAAGTAGAGGAAGATGGGCACGGATGTGAGCTCAGGGCCAGTCTTCCTCAGCAAAAAGAGGAGGATTGGTGGCAGATGTTAGCTCAGGGCTAATCTTTCTCAAAAAAAAGAAAAGAAAAGAAAAGAAAAGAAACCTCCTTCTGGAGCCTTCTCCAGAGTCTTTTTAACCACCTGGCTTTCGTATTCAGGTTCCTTGTGAACAGGTGGGAATTCTGATTTTCAGGGGCCCTAGGCACTTCTGCTTTTGTGGGCTCCTTCCTCTATGGGGAAAAAACATTATATTTTACAATAGCATTGATACAAAGATGACTCCAGTAACATCACATTTATAGAACATACATACTTTCTCCAACCTAAATGTTAATTTTCTTCTTCTGCTTTTAAAATAAAGCCCTTTCGTAGGCCTTTGTGGTGGGCTGATGGTGGCCTCCAAAAAGATGCGTCCACTTCCTGATCCCTTGCGTTGGGATATTACTTCATACGGCCACAGAGAGGGTTCAGTTAAAGACTTGAGGAGTTATCCTGGATTCTCCCGAGGGCACGAAATGCAGTCCCGTGTCTCCTTCTGAGAGAGAGGCAGTGGGGGCTTCAGAGGGACACACAGAGGAGAAGAGAAGGTCACGTGCAGCCAGAGGCAGCGCCTGGACGATGCAGCCGCAAGCCAAGGCTAGCCGGCAGCCACCAGAAGCTGGAAGAGACAGGAAAGCTTTCTCCCCGCCAGCGTCCAGGAGGGATGCACGCCTGCCCACACCTCGGTTTCCAATTTCCGATCTCCAGGTGGGGAGAGAATAACTTTCGGTTGTTGTATAAATCCTAGACCACGGTAACTGGGTCCAGCAGCCCCTGAAAGTGCACATAGCCCTACAGGCATCCGGGCCGCAGGGACCCGGTCCCCGGCGCATCCCAGAGATGTCCCCGCTCGTCGTCCCTGCCTCTCGCACTGTCCCCTTTGTATTCCGTTAGGACCATCATGGCAGGGGCGGCCAGGGAACGTGCTGGCTCGTGGAAGGGAACGGAGTAAGGAGGACCCGGCCTTGGGGACCGCAGGCGCCGTCCAGGCCCGGCTCCTCCGCCCCCGCGGGCTCTCAGCTCAGCGAGGAGACACACGGACCGCCCGCGGGCCTCCATCCCGCCCTCGCTGCCGGGAGAACACAACTTCCGGGTCTCCTGGAAGCCTCCGCCAAGTCCCATTGGACCCGGTTGAAGCACGTGCTTGCTCCTGAGCCAATCAGCGTTAGAGGAGTGCAGTGAGCTGATTGGCTGAGGCCTAGGTCTCCGGATGCTCCCTGGGGCTCAGGCTGAGGCTCCCTCCGCAAGTTGGACGGCAGGTCATGGAAGGAAAGGTGGGGAAACCTGAGGCAGAATTGAGGTGTCCACAGTTTTCCCATTGAAAGAGGGTGCTCTGAATAATGTCTCCCAGACCACAGGTGTGGGTCCCAACTGGGGTCTCGCCCTCTTGCTATGTGGCTTCAGGTAGGGCACCCAGCCTCTCTGATCTCCTGCATCTCTGCTTTAGTAAAATGCAGATACCTTACCCTGCCTGCCTGCCTCGCGGGCTTTCGGTTCCCCTTACAGCCAACTAAGGGGCAACACTTATGGGGCACTTTCTGTGTGCCTGGCCCTGGGCTAATCCAACGACATGCGGTCGCCGTATTACAGCTCCAGGGTGCAGGTGCTAGCTGCGCAGATGGGGAGCTGGACACGTCACCGCCCGCTCCGCTCACTGTGGGTAGTAGCGATGGGCGTGAAAACACTTCTATCAATCTGACCTCGATGTTTCCCATTCTCTTCCATCTCTGCGCCTTTGCTTGAATTTCTTCCTCTTCCCGGGACGCCTTCCTACCTTTTATGACCTCATCCTGCTTACTCTCAAAGCCCCAACTCAAGCCACGTCTCCAGCATCACTTCTTGGACCTCACCTCGATGTGCCACGGCCCCTCCAATGGACCAAGTCCAAAACTCTATTCTTACTCTCCCCACTCCATCTTGATGCCTCTCTGCCCCACCGCTGCCCGTTTCCCCATCTAGGCGCCTACTCAGATGCTCAGAGTCACCCTTTTGTAAGGAAAAATTTCAGACTTCAGCATGGGCACAACTTATCACTGGATATTCTTTCAACAGAACGCCGGAGCCTCCGATGATCATCTCATTCCGTGGGATGTGTGCCTCTGTTCTTGCCTAATCTATTTCATACCTCTGGAAAACAGACAGCAGTGCAAGTAATTCTTGTCTATAGAAGCTCAAATTAGCTGTGTCCAGTGACATACGAGTGACTGTTGCCCTACGGGCAGACCAGTTTTTGCAAATTCGTTTCAGCATTCCTTTGACTTCTCCTTTGAATAAGTTGTAACATTTTATCACTTCATTCGTTATTAAGGTAAATAAAATCTTTGATGTGTTCATTTTATATACGCATGAAAATAGTTTTCTTTTTGAAAAAAATTATCCTTTGACACCTGACATCTCCTTCCCCACCCCACAGCCCCATCCATCCTCAAGCCTGACAATTTAACTTTCTCAATGTCTCTTGTATCCACTCGCTTCTCTCCCTCTTACCCGCCACCACCAGTCTGCCTGAACTGGCTGTCCGAGCTCCTGCCTGGCCCTCTTCCCATCCGTTCTCCACACAGCTGTTAGAGGGATTTCACTACCGTCCAAACTGCATGATGTCTCTTCTCTGTTTAACTTCCTCCAAGGACTTCCCATTTCTTTTAGAATAAAGACCAAGGTCCTTGCTGTGCCCTTCCAACCTCTCCATGACCCGGCCCCATCCCACCCCACTTCCCTGCTTCATCACCACACTTCCGCTACACTGAACTGCCTTCAGTTCCTCTGTGGCAAGACCTTTCCGATCCCAGGGCCTGTGCACGTGCTGTTTTCTCACCTGGAAAATTCTTCGCTCCTTACCTGGTTTACTTCTATTTGGCCTTCAGATCTTGGCACAAAGGTGAATTGCTCAAAGAAACCTTGTCTGATCTCTTGGATGACTTCATGTCCCACCTTTTCCCCAGTATAATTTCATGACACCTTTGACTTCTTCCTCACAGCATTTATCTTTTTTCCTAATTATCTATCTATGTGATTAACGCCTGATTCCCCTTCTAGGCTGGAAGGTTCCTGAAGGCAAGGGCTGTGTTTATTCTGCTGACCTTCTATCTCTGATGCATACCTGACCTTCTCTGGATGGACAGAAGAATGGATGATGAATGGATGGATGATGGATAGATGGATGGTGGGGTGGGTAAATGGAGGGTGGATGGGTGGATAGAGAAGATGGATGATGGATGGATGGATGTGTGGGTGAGGGATGGATAGAAGGATGGGTGGATGAATGGAGGCTGGGTGGACAGATGGATGACGGATGGATGGGCGGATAGAATGGAGGGTGGATGGAAGAAAAGGGATGATGGATGGATGATGAATGAATGGATGGATGATGGATGGATGAATAGAGAACAGATGGACGGATAGATGTATGGGTGATGGATGGATGGATGGATGGATGGAGGGGTGGATGATGAAGACGCTCGTCCCTCCAGCTGACTGGCGGTCACATTCACCTCTTGGGAGTCCTCAGGGCTCATGCACTGGGCACTGACCCCCAGGCCTGGCTCATTTTCCCTTTCTCACCCCGGGCAGAGTTGTCAATCCTCGAGTCCCACCTGGGATCGCCTGCATCTGAGCACACTCTCGTGCGCACACGGTGGGCGCTCCGTACATTGACTCTGCGTGTAGGAACAGAGTGTTTCCAGGCACGCTTTGCAGGCTCGCACCCCGGCGGAGCTCGGCCCGCGCTGCCCGCGCACGCGCGCGAGGGAGGCGGCCGGGCGAGGGGCGGGACGTGCCGGGGAGGGGCGGGGCCTCGTCGGGACCTGGATGAGGCCCCGCCCCCGCCCAAGGAACCGGAAGTGGAGCCGGGCGCCTGGGAGCGGCGGGCGCGGAGGGGCCGGGGCCGGAGTCGAGTGGGGCCGGACTGAGCCAGGCGGCGGTGAGCGAGCGCGGCTCTCGCCGGGCGGGGGGGGCCGGCCCCTCCGCGGCGCTCCTGGGGCGCCCCCGGGCCCCGAAAAGGGAAGGAAGCGGCGGCCGCAGCGGTCTAGCCGCTCTTCCGCTCGCGGTTTCGGGTCGGCCGCGGGGGGAGCGCGGGCGAGGCTTCCCCAGGCCGGGGAGCCGGGGCCGGGGGCCGAGGGGTGGGGGCCGGGGGGCCGCGGGGTGAGGGGCGGGGCGCCGAGCGGTGGGGAGGGCCTGGTGTCGGGGAGGGAAGGGCAGTTCTGAGGTTTAGGGGTCCGAAGGGGAGGGGCCGGGGCTGCAGGGAGGAAGGGGAGGAGAGGGCCAGACGGGGAGGGGGTCTGGGGTCTGAGAGGGTGCCCGGGACCCGGGGGCTAGGAGAAGAGAGAGTGGAGGAGCCGAGGGTCGGAGGGGGGCGAGGTGCGAGAGAGGCCATGCTGGGAGGGGGTGGGGTTCGGGGGGAGGGGCTCAGGGCCCAGGGGTTTAGGGGAGGGGGGTGGAGGGCCGAGGGGAAGGGGCTGGGGTCCAAGCGGGGCGAGGTAGGAGAGGGGCCCTGCGGGGAGGGGTCCGGGATCGGGGGCGACGGGATCAGGGCCCTGGGGTTTAGGGGAAGGAGTTGGAGGGCCGACGGGGAGGGGCTTGGGTCCAAGCGGGGCGAGGTAGGAGCGGGGCCCTGCGGGGAAGGACCGAGAGGGGCCGGGGTCTCCCTGGCGCCCGGGCGGGGCCGTCGCAGCCGCGGCTCCTGCGGCCCGGCCCCCACCTACAGAGGGGTTTAGCAATCAGGTCACTGGAAATGCAGCGACACGCGCAGCTGCAGACGGCCGAGAGGCTCTAAATTTGGAGCCATCCCTCTTCTGGCTGTGTTGGAAATCAGCAGAAAGGTGCTTCTGGGTTTTTGGTTCCTCTGTTTGAATCGCCTGAGTGTTGCACCAGGAACTCGATCCCCGCGGGCGGCCTCCCTGGAGCGGGTGCGGGGCTTCCTCCGCCCGCGGTCTGTGGACGTGTCGGGCCTGGGGGCGGGGGTGGGATGGGGGGGTTCCGTTTCCCGCTGATCGCAGCGCTGGCGGCATCCCCAGTGAGCGCGCCGCTTGGCGCAGGGCTGCGTGGGCCCCGCGGCGCTCTGCCTGGCTAATCCCCCAGGCCCTGACCGCGGGATTCAGCCGGGCGCCGGCTGGCGAGGGCTGAGATCCCAGGGCTGTGGGTCGGTGGGCCCCCCTGCCCGTGGCTGAGCGCGGCTGAGCCCCTGGCGCAGTCCTGACTCTCCTCTGGTTGGAAAAGTGCTCCCAGATGCTCAGGGAGCCGGGCAGAGTCCTAGAGGCAACTTTCAGACCCGCTGGAAGAAGGAGCCAAGGGGATGCAGAGTTGGTTTTGATCCTCTGCCCCCCAGGAACTGGAAGTTACCCCCACCCCGTTCCCGCCCCACAGCTGACTTGTAGTGGAAGCATCTTGTTAGACTTATTCTTGAAACACTTTTGAGTGTATGTAAGTGGTGATTCAGACCTTTGCTCGCTGCCGTGCAGTCGGTGCTCAGAAAGTGTCTGAACGGTGAACTTCCGAGGTGGGAACGCAGTTCACGTCTGCCATCATGAACGAAGTGCCCCTAACAGGTGAAAGGGACGCTGTAGACTGAGTCGAGCGTCACGCGTGGGTGACAGTGGGTGGCTCATGTGTTTTAGAATGTGTGCTTGATCTCTTGCTGAGTCACACCGCGAGTCGTTTCTGTTCTGGTTCAACCAAGCGCCGGGTTAGCTCATATCTGCTCCCATGCCCACTGCTGCGTGTCTCCACAGACTACTCCAGCAGCCTCGGCGGCAAGTATGGCGTGCAGGCCGACCGGGTGGACAAGAGCGCCGTGGGCTTCGACTACCAGGGCAAGACGGAGAAGCACGAGTCGCAGAAAGGTCCGCCCGGGCGGCGCCCCGCAGCCCGTCCACCGCGCGGCCTGCCCCCTCGCCGCTGCTTCCCACACGCTTACAGACATGCGCACTGGGGCGTTTCCCCTGTGTACGGCGGGTCACGTTATAGTTACACGGTTTTTTAACTCAAACGTTTGGCCGTTGTTGTTCCGTTCAGGTCAGCGTAGGGGTCTGTCGCGTTTTTGGTGACTGCTCAGTCCTTGTGGTGGGAAGATCCCGTAGTCTACGTAACCATTCCTCTGTGGAATGTACAAGTTAGGTTATTTTCAATTTTCGATGTTAAAAGTCGACTGCATGAGTATTCTTCTCCCTGTGTCTTATGTACGTAAGTGGTTATTCAAGAGTAAATTCCTAGAAATATAATTGGGTCAGAGAACACTGAATTAAAATTTCGATAGATTGCCAGATTGTCCTCAGAAGCCGTGCTGGCTTCCTTCGCTGTGGCGGCCTCGCGGGTCACTTACTGCCGTCACCCGGCGAGGGCTGTAGGTGGAGGGCGTTAGATTCAGCCCCTCCTGCAGAGGCCATGAACCGTTGGTTCTCCTCATTGTTTTGTTTGGCCTGTACATTTAGATTTTTTAAAATGATTGCCAACATATAAAAACTGAGAGCTCACGTATTTAAAAAAATCCCAGGTTTCTTTAAAGAACAAAACCAAAACCCAGCACTGGAAACCCCACTGGCTTGGCGTTTCTCCGAGGAGCTGGCCGTGGGCCAGCCCAGTGTCCCTTTGCCGCAGGTGTCACTTCCGTTACAGCAGGTGGCGTGCGGTGCGGGGTCGCTGTCACTGCCTTCTCTCCCTCCCTCCTTGGAGCAGACCTGTGCTCCTCTGCCCCACGCGCACCCAGTTCCTCAGGACCTGCTGCTGGATGCCTTGCAGTCTGCACTGACTTTCTCCCCAAGAGGCCTCTGGGGCAGAGGAAATGCCACTCTGGGAGGTCGGGGGCACAGCCCCAAGTGCCTGGGCAGGCAGGCTCCTCGGCAGCCCCAGGCCTTTGCGGAAGGGGTTTGCTCCGCGCGCTCGTGCGTTGACGTGCCCACGATGGAGTCCTCCTTTAGTGCAGAGAGAACCATTCCACTGGCGGAGCTTTGAGAGCTGGTGTTTCTGGAGGGCGTTCCAGGTTTATCCTGTCTTTGCAGGCACCCCTGCATGCCTCTCCTTGTGCTGGTCCATGAAGCAGAGGGACCCATTAAAAGCCGGCTGCTCGGCTCGTGCTGCTCCAGAAGCTTTGTAATAAACTGTTACTCCATGCTGTCTTTTGGAATGAAGGAAAGATGCTACAGTTATAAATCTGCTGTCTTTATAGGACTCTTCCTAGTCCTGTTATTACATACGAGCAAGACTTTTAGATATTTTCTGTATCAGTGATCTTATAGTGAGCCTAAAAGATTTTTGGTTTATATTTTTTTTAATTGAGTGTTAAAAGTACTTTCTTGAAGCCTGCTGGAATCCACAGCTTGCTCGCTGGTTGTTTTGCTGGCCTGTAAACTGCTTTCCTTGTTTTTAGATTACTCCAAAGGCTTCGGTGGCAAGTACGGTATCGACAAGGACAAGGTGGATAAAAGTGCCGTCGGCTTTGAGTATCAAGGCAAAACAGAGAAGCACGAGTCCCAGACAGGTGCCTGCATCTTACCAGCTCTCCAGCCGGTGACCATTAACGGGACGGGTGGTAACCAGAGCAGCAGACAGGGACGGAGCGTAACCAGCAGCCCTTAATACGGACATCTCTCAGTTAAGCAGCCAGCTTTAAAACAGCAAAGCAGAAACACAGCTGTTACATGAGAGATCGACTCTTGCCAGTTTTTTTGGCTCTAACACCCCAGCAGTGCCGCTTGTGCTAATAGTGTCGCGTGTGTAAGTGGTGGGACTGTGGGGCTCCGGTTGCTGCTTAAGCTGCATCGCTTGGCGCTGCTTCTGTGGGGTCCCGTCTGCGTTTATTCGGAACGCTGGGATTACAGATGGGGTCAGTTTCCATACGCTGTATGAGGAGGGCCTCTTGATGAGTGTTACCTAAAGTTTTACCGAAGATCTGAGAGAGAAGGGATGAATTGAGCGAATTGTGTGTATTGACGTGCATTGAAAAACATGTTTTCTCTCTGTTGCCCGGGCTATCTGTTAATACCAGTTTGTGTCCTTTTTCTAATCCATTAGACTACGTGAAAGGGTTTGGAGGAAAATTTGGTGTGCTGACAGACAGACAAGACAAATGTGCTCTTGGCCGGGATCACCAGGAGAAATTGCAGCTGCACGAATCTCAAAAAGGTACCTTCATTTTGAATCTCCTACTTGGGATCGTTTCCCGAGTTTATTTCCCTTCCCAGGTCCGTCACTGTGCCGTGTTTTTGCCGTGTCTCTGTAGCAGTGGTGTTGTGTCTTCAGTGTGGGAGGTTGTCGTAGCCCTCCCGTGATTTGAGACAGCCCTTCAGCTAGAGGAGTGAGGAACCCCCGTCCCCTCCCACGGGAGGGCTCCCGCGAGAAGGCCCCATGTCACTGGGCTTCTGGAGCGCTGGTCACTGCCTGCAGCAGCTCTGGGAACGCTGTTTTCTGCCCTGAGGGGGCGGCCAGAGGGGCGACAGCGATCCAGTCCATGAATTGGTGCTGATAAAGCGTGCTGTAGGCTGTGGAAGGGGATGCCTCCTCTCTGCCCAGGAGTGTGTGCTTTCCACGACAGAACCATGTCCCTGGGAAAGTAGCACGTGGGGACGGGAGACCTCTGAGTGAGCCCCAGACTCACCCCGTCCTTTCAGCCAGCACAGATGGAGGTGGGGCTGGTACGCGTTGCCGTGCAGTAACCTCGTGTATAACGTGTCTCTTTCTTCACATGCGCAGAGATGCGTTCTCTTGTCTGCAGCGTGGGTAGGACCTAGAAAGAAACCTCAAAGCGTGGAGTGGCTTTCCCGAATTACTTGAAATACAGTTCCTAACCTGGTCTCTGATCTTGGCTGGAGTGTTAAGAGTTTGAGTTTGCCCTCTAACCTTTGAGCCCAGTTTTGACTGTTGCTGAGCCTGCGAGCTGGCTCTGCAGCCCCTGAGCCTGGCAGAGCTTTTCCTTTCTCTAAACGATGTACTTGATTCTTGCCCATGCTCCCACGATTCTAACCAAACTGTGTTTCCTCTCTCGGTTTTCTCCACTGTTGCTTGTGGATTTCCAGGTTATAAGACTGGTTTCGGAGGCAGATTTGGTGTTCAGTCCGAGAGGCAGGACTCCTGTGCTGTGGGGTTTGATTACAAGGAGAGACTGGCCAAGCACGAGTCCCAGCAAGGCACAGTTGCTCACCACCCCCCGCCCCCGCCTCCCCTCCAGTGCGGCCACTTCTAGCACAGACTTCCAGCCTCAGCCTTGCCAGCACCCTCTGTGCCCTCGAGGGGCACTCGGGCGTTGAAACCCAGGTGTATGCTGGAGCCATGGTCGCCTGCACTCCTCCCACCCCCATTCACTTGTTCCCTGGCACCATGGGGTTTGTGCTTGGCAAGACATGGCCGTAGTTTGCAGGGTGTGTTGCCCTAAACCCATAACGTGGCTCCGTCCTGGAGTGGGGTGTCCCTGGTCTCCCAGCAGCCTTCTGCTGGAGCTCTTGCTGTTGACCGTGACTTACCTACTGAGTAAGCCACCTGACTGCCTCTGAGACGGGGAGAACCATGTTTAGTTCAGCCAGAGGCGCGGGACACCGAGGGGCAGGGGCAGGGGCAGGGCAGCCGTGTTCTGTGTGGTCTCTGTTTCATCATGGTGGTGTTTTTTTGACCAGGGGTGGGAGGTGTTTTTCGTTTGTTTTGGTTTTTTTGACGACACCACCTACGTATGACTTCCTCACACAGAGCTAAACGGTATGTACAGGAAGCTAAGAAGACACAGGAAATTTCTAGGTGTATCTGTTGGGAGTCCACACGGTGAACACATTTCTCCTTAGAGCAGTTATTTAATTGCTGTCCAAATTCGGACTTGGCCGTTAGAACCTGGACACACGAGCGGAAGACAAGGACGGTCCTCCTTGCCAGGGCAGAGCGTAGGCTCTGTCCCCTGGTTGGGAACACACGGCCGTGTTCAGGCGAGGGACGGCGGACGCAGCTGATCTGGTGCTGATCCGGCAGCCTGCGCGGAGATGGCCTTGGCTCTGCGTGGCCTTAACGCCGTGTGACGGTGTGACTGTCATGGAGATCTGTGTTGCTACGTCCTAAGAGTTGGCTGGTAGAATTTCCCCATGGAATTTTTTTTTTTTCTTTTAAAAAGCAAGAAAACAGCTGCCTCGAGCCTCTGCCTAGTCCTAGTAGGGCGGGAGCGGTGCCAGGTGGAGGACTGTGCTGTTGGAGTGGCACGCTGCCCCGCGCCTGTGCTGGGCCCTCGGCTCACGGCCTGCCAGTCCACACGGCACCCTCTGTCCCTCAGGAGAGCGCGGGACGCATGCGCACACCCCTTTTCTGCTTCTCCCCCGCCTGTGTGCTGAACACCACGGGTAGAAACCAACTCAGCTTGCAAGTGAGGACCGCGTGGGGTGCGGTTCTGGTCTCTTTCTGCTCGGGGTGCGTCGTCTTGGGCTGTTTCTGGGTGTGTTTGCATGCCTCTGCCCCGGGCACCTCGCTGGTCCTCAGCCTAAGTGTAAGTGTTGTGTTGTGCCACTTTGCAGACTATTCCAAAGGATTCGGCGGAAAGTACGGGGTCCAGAAGGACCGGATGGACAAGGTAAGGATTCCAGATCCAGGCCTGAGTGTCTTCTGCTGCCGTGTTCGGGAATTTAGGAGGTCCGGGAATTCGTGGAGCTCTTGGTGTGTCAGCGCACGGCTCCGTGGATGGTCTGGGGTGGGGTGTGGCTCAGGTTTTCAGAAGCACGAACGTTTAAGTCGGGCACGTGTCATCACTGATGGTGCCGATTGCTGACCTGTATGCCAGGCCTCGTCTACCGGTCACGGACATCCTCTCCGGTACCCGACATGGTCGTGCTGTGGGGGAGAGACTGTCCCTGTCCCCTTTTGCATTTGGGGGTCCCTGGCCAGGCAGGCTCAGTGCTTGGCCACAGCATAGCAGCAAGTGGCGGGGCCACCTTTGGAAGCCAGGCATTAGGCTCTGGGGCCAACACGAGACCCTTGAGGACATGTGGCTGTTTGAATCCAAAGTAGTTAGCGGTAAACCGGTTGGAAATTGAGCTTGGTCACACTGTCCATGTCAGGAGCTCAGTAGGCACGTGTGGCGGCGGCGGCTCTGGGAGCGCGCGGGTCTAGAACATCTGTATCATGGTTCATGGTGGAAGGTCCACGGGACAGGGACCGTCTCGAGGCAGGTCCTGCCCACAGCACCGCCTCCCACGGGTGTCCCGGGGAACACGCTTGTTTCTCACTGGGGACTTTGTCACACGGTGTCGGATCTCTGAGAGTCAGTCTTAAGTGTATCAGACGGCCGTTTTTCTAGCGTACGGTCCAGCCATAGCAGAGTCTACACTTAGAGCGGGTGTGGAGTTGTCCACACGAGGACACGTGTGGCTTGTATCTCCTGAGCGAAGACGGAGGCTGTCCTGCCTGGTCCTGTGCCCGGCCTGTGGTCAAGGACAGCAGGGCCAGTCCTCACGGAGTTCTGCTGCTGTCAGGCTCACAGCTGACCACACAGAGGCCGTCACCCAGGGGCTCCACCACGTGACCACGCATGGGCCCTGGGAGCATGTGGCAGGCCCAGGGCTCAGGCTGAGGGGCCAGAAGGGTCCTGGGGAAGTGAGAGGCTGGGCTCAGCTTTGACGGGTGGAGCATGCCGGGAAGATGGGCCAGGAGCCTGGAGAGCAGGGGCATAGCGTGTGTGCGGGGGTGGGGGTGACGCCGCAAAGACTGTTAGGGTCTCACTGCAGAGGAGGGCCGAGGGGTGAGGAGCTGGGAGGGACCATCTCGGGGAGCCCTGCAGACTACGTACGTCAGGTTTCGTTCTTCATCAGATGAGTCCTGAGTGGCCCTCGACGGGTTTGGCAGGCAAGTGACACAAACGGGATCTGTGTTGAGACGACCCTGGTCACAGTGTGGAAGTGGATTGTGGAGAAGCAGCGAGGCTGTGGCCCCAGTTAGGAGGTGGCTTCAGTGGTGTGAGCAGGGTGCAGTGCTGGCTCGGGCAGGGGCTCGTGGCAGAGGGAGAGCGGCACTGACCTCAGCGAGGCGGGAGGTAAAGCACCTGGCTTCAAGGGCTGGGGGGGCAGGCAGGACTGCCCCAGGTGGACGGTGGGCCTCTGCTGAGCTGGGGCGCCTGGGAGGAGCAGGGGTGGGTAGCTGAGTCGGCTGTGGGTGTGTCCGGGGTGGGCTACCCAGCAGGGCAGGTGGACGAGAGTGTGGCTGGACCAGAGGCAGACGGCCACTGCACAGATGTGGACGGAGCCGGGGTCAAGTCGGAGGCCAGGAGAGCCTGCAGAGTGGTGAGCGGGGCCCAGGGACACACCTGGGGATGGCAGCAGTCAGGCTGGTAGAGGAGACTGGGAAGTGCACCCAGCAAGGTGGGGGGAGCCCACAGGGTCTGGTGGTGCTGGTCTGAGGGTAGAGAGCTTTGGGGCGGGGGGGGTCACCTGTGCCCAGCAGTGCTGCTGGTGGGGGTCACGTCTGGGCGAGTAACGTGGTAGCCCCGGGAGTCCTGGTGAGGGCATTGTTGTGGGTGTTGGGGGGCAGGTTGGGGGAAGCTGGCCTGCGGGGACCTGCACCGTGTGGGGAGGGTCAGTCGTAGAGTCGGCAAGCTTGGGCCCGCTCCGCCCACTGTGGTCCTGTGAGCTGGGCAGCGGTCAGCCGAGGGGATGGTTCTGTTTAAGATGGAAGAGACCAGAACATGTAGGGGAGCCCAGGCCGTAGACAGGCATGTGGAGGGAGACCGTGAGGTGGTGCTGGTGGAGAATGTGGGGTCACTGAGACGCAGCCGTGGACGGTAGAGCCTGACGAGGGGGCCTGCGACCGAGGCAGGGTGGTGGCTTGGCGCAGAGGTTGGGTGAGCCTGTGTCTGACGGTGACTGTGGTTCCTGTTGGTGGTGTGACGGCGTCCACGTTGTACAGTTGGTGGCCTGAGGCTTAGGAAGGTGAGGGAGCTGTGCGGGGTCCCAGTGAGCTGCGTGTGGAGGGATTCGGGTGTGAAGTCCCTATAGGGGATGGAAACGGGTTGAGGGGTGTCCAGCAGGTGGGACCTGGGAGAGGTCGTGACCTTGAGTTGCCAGGCTGGACCGAGGGGAGGGAGGAGCAGGCGCCGCGTAGAGGAGGGCGGTGAGAGGGAGAAGCTTCTAGTCGGCAAGCGGGTCTTGGTGATGGGGGTGTGCTGTGGAGGAGGTGGGGCGCGGTGTGGTGGGGACGCTGCAAGCGAGAACGAGAGGTTGGGGGCCGTGTTTGCTGGAAGCCCCCAGGTGACGGCAGAGAACTGGCTCTGGGCAGCATGCTGGAGAACTGGCTGGGCCGGGCAGATGGGGGCGACAGGAGGGGCCCATGGGGAGGGTGCTGACGCCTCTGCCCCTGAAGCCACAGGGCAGGCAGGAGCCTGATGGGACAGCCGGAGGGCAGCCGGGGGGCAGGGCAGGGAGTGAGTGTGAGAAGAGATTGTTCTGGAGAGAGGTGGCAGAGGCCCGGTCTGGTGGGCCGGTGGTCTGGGAAGGGAGAGTGCTTGGTCAGGGCAGCTGAGCGGTTGCACTCGGAGAGGGGGGCAGGGGGGCCAGGGTGGCCCGGGCGCCGGGCTCTCAGGCTGGCTGTGGCTGGGCGTGGCAGACGGGTGGGCGGACAGCCGTGCTCTGGCCGAGCGGGGTGGCTGTGGAGGGAGAACGGGGCTTTGGGGGAGGGTGGGGGCCTGGCCCGTGTGTGCGACACTCAGCGCAGGGGTCAGCCTGTGCCTGGACGGGAGGGAGCTGCCACTCACAGTCATCCTCAGATAGTGCCCGCTAACTTCAGGTCCACGTCCTCGGGGCCCTGCTCCCCTGATTTGTGTCAGGAAGGCAGTGACTGTCCCACACCCCAGGTGTGTCACTGGGAAGTGGTTGCTCACGAAGAAACCGAGGATGGCCCGTGGTTCCCAGAGCCTGTCTGCATCAGTGTCTGCGTCAGCATCAGCCTTGAAGGAGCAGCTGTCGCTCAAAGTGTCGTCTGACAGAATTGGGCCCCCGCAGTCACGCTTGTGGGGGATGTGGACGGTCAGGCCAGGCGAGGCTTGCGGCACTGTGTCCCCTCCCAGGGCGAGGGCTAGAGCAGAACCCGCACCTGGTTTCTGATTGCGCAGGTGCAGATATGCTTTTGGGTTTTTTCCTACTCTTTTTTGTGGGGCAGTTTTAGCCAATTTGAGAGGATGGTACAGAGATTTCCCATATGCCCCCCGCCCCCACCACGCACAGCCTCCGCCACCATCAGCATCCTCCGCCAGCTGGGACGTTGGGTACAGTCCGCGAGCCTACGCTGACAGGTCGTCGTCACCAGAGTCCATGGTTGACTTTAGCGTCCACTCTTGGTGCTGGACGTTCTGTGGCTTTGCACACGTGCGTAAGGACATGTGTCCCCCTTGCACTGCCCTACAGAGTATTTTCACTGCCCTAGAAATCCTCTGTGCTCCGCCTGTCCATCCCTCCTCACATGTGTACTTTTTCTTCTCACGCTGACCCGTGTCATCACCAGCAAGTGTGTGTCGTAACCCTTCTCATGCCTCAGTTAACTTGCAGAACAGAGAAGGAGATACGAAAGCTTTGGGCTCCCCGGTGGGCTCTTTGGGAAGGTCGAGGGCAGGCTTTGCCGTCTGGGTGAGGTGGCAGCCGTCACGGGGTGTGAGGAGCAGAGAACAGTGCCTTCCTGATGTTCCTTTCCTGTCTCGATAGAATGCTTCAACCTTTGAGGATGTCGCGAAGGTGGCCTCCACGTATCAGAAGACTGTCCCTGTCGAAGCAGGTGAGTCCTGGCGGACCCCTTACCGGCACTGTGGTTTTTCCAGGAGGAAATTCCACGCTCTTTGGTTGTCCCAGGAAAATGCTCAGGGCAAAGGGTAGTTGGGGGGCTGGCCCAGTAGCACAGCGCTTGAGTTCGCATGTTCTGCTTCGGCAGCCCGGGGTTTGCTGGTTCGGATCCCGGGTGCAGACATGGCACCACTTGGCAAGCCATTGTGTGGCAGGCGTCCCACATATACAGTGGAGGAAGATGGGCACGGATGTGCGCTCAGGGCCAGTCTTCCTCAGCAAAACGAGGAGGATTGGTGGCCGATGTTAGCTCAGGGCTAATCTTCCTCCAAAAAAAAGGGTAGTTGGCAGATTGTGCACCGGGAGCAGATGGAGCATGAGTGGAGAGATGGAGCTGAACGGGGCGATGGAGCTGAATGGGGAGCAGAGTCGTTCCTGTGTATTTTCAGGAAAGAAATTGACTTCCCTTTTGAGGGAAGATCCTCTTTGTTCCTGCAGAGGGTCAGAGGCAGCTTTCCCACACAGCGTGTTGTGCTCTCCGGCCGTGGGGATCTGCTTTGGTGGGTGCCTCCCAAAGTAGAGCTGGGTTAACTGCACGTGTGTGAGGGCCCTTCTCGCTGCTGGAACCGCGTTCTGGGAGGGTCCTGTGGCACCTGCTGCTCAGACACGCTCGCTGGTGCCCCTGGACACGGTCGGCCCTGGCTGTGACCCGAGGGATGTGTTGTAGCGCCTGTGTGCGAGCTGGAGTAGGCGTTCTCTCCTTCGCTCCTTGTCCTCCTTGGGCCTGGTCCAGGCTGCCGCAGTCTGTCCTTTCAGGTGATTGCTCGTGTGAGGGCCTCTTCTAGTCTAGCTGTCTGCAGGGCACACGTTCGGTCATGTGGGCCACGCACTTAAGGAGAGCATTGTTTAGTCAGGAAAATATACGTGCTAGAAGGGAGTGCGTTACAAATAGGACGCAGAGAGTCACCGTCGGTTCACTGTGGACGCCCTGGGCCTGCAGTTCTCGGACTTGGTGCTCCAAGCAGACTTTGACCTCGTAGGAGTTATCGAGGGCCCCAAAGAACTATGTGGGTTACGTCTACTGATCTTTACTTATTGGAAACTAAAACAGAGAAGTTAACATTTTATAATTCATTTAAAAATAATAAAGCCATTACATATCAGCATAATACTTTTATGAAAAAATAACATTTTCAAAACTAAAAAGCAGAAGGGTGGTGTTTTGTTTCTGTCAGTCCCTGTGGTATAAGACAGCCGACTTCTCCCAGCTGCTTCTGCGTCTATGCTAAGTCCTGTTGATGGAGAAAGTCTGGGCTCGCCCAGATCTGCAGCGGAGAGGGAAGGCCGTGTGAGGTCGTCGTGGATGCTCTTTGATGTGACACTCAGAACAGGCTGTGGTTTAGTGGTTTTCTTGAGGCTTGTTCTTCCTTGCACAGCATGATTTTGTAACATGATGCATCGGTCGTTGGAAAATATCGGATCACTGAGTTACGGAGACCCCCCCGCCCCGATGTTGCCGTGTCGTTCTGTAATACCAAAAAAAATCGTGTTTGTGAATACTGTCATCAGTGCTAGCACAGAGTCTTTAAGTAAAACGGGGAAATTGTCATGTGCACGGGAGCAGATACAGGTTTTCCAAAATTCTGATTTTGCTTGAAAGCTTATGTTTTCCCATTGACAACAAATGGTGCGGTTGTTCTTGACGCGATAGGCTTGGTTCGTTTATTTTGGAGGAAATGCGTGCTGAGTACCCAGTGTGCTTAACTACAGCCAGTCAGTTATTTCAGGGACAAATCATGCTCCGTGAGAAGTCAGTTCAACCTGCGACGCAGACAGTCGCACAAGTGTCCTTCCTCGAGACAGCCGCTGAGCTTGGTGTGTGGCAGTGGTGCTGTCTGTGTCCCTCCCGTTTGTCGCACAGAACATTAAAGACGTATGCTCAAGGGTTGAGATTTACTAAAAATTAGTATTTTTTACTGCTTTATCAAGGGCGTCCTGAGGGAAAATTGGCTACTCCCCCCGCCGAGTATATGGTGGTAAAGAATACAATGATGTTTGGAATTTAAACTATTCCATGGCTTATGATGTTCATTGGTCCTGCCGAAAGTGTGCAATGGGCAGAAGGCACGGAGGCCAGTTCATGGGGGGGCGGGCTGAGGTGGCGGCTGGGGGACATCTCCCTTCCATGGCGGGCGGGACCGACGGGTTCCCCCGGGAGAGGTCACGCTGACATGGGGCGGTGGTCCGGGGAGATGGTAGTTGTGTTCTGACATCACACTTAAATCTCTGCTTCCGTCTGCAGTGAACAGCAAAACAAGCAACATCAGAGCTAACTTCAAAAACCTCGCGAAGGAGAAAGAGCAGGAGGACAGGCGGAAGGCGGAAGCGGAGAGGGCGCAGAGCGTGGCGAAGGAAAGGCAGGAGCAGGAGGAACCCCGGAGACAGCTGGACGTGAGTGAGGACCGGCCGCCGCGCTCTCCTGCGCGGCGTGAGGGGACTGGGAACTCTTGGGCCCGTAGGTTTGGTTTACTCCTTCCCCGGTGGTCCAGAAGGTTTTCAATAGAGAACATGTGGAACTCCCGTTGGGCTGTCCTCTGAGGGACTTTAGCTTTCAGCTGCCCGTAGAATCAGGTCTTTTGACCACCAGATTCTAGACAGTCGCCCTTGCTGGCTCAGAGCCCGGTAGCCCTCGAGCCTGGTCTCCCTCTGTCCTGCTGTCAGCCCGCGTGCCCTCCGCTGAGCTCCAGTCCAGATGGTCTCCTAGCGTCTCTGTTCCCACCCGTCACACTCTGGGACGCGCCCTTCCCAGGTAGGAGCTTGAGAATACAGAGGAATCCCCTGTGAGGAAGCGGATCTGCTCTTGCAGCTCTCGCTTCTGCAGCCTGGGTCTGCTGCCCTTTCCTGTGAGTGTTTGTAGTGTTTCCCACCAGAGAAGGTAGGAGCGGGAGCCTGGGAGGTGAGCAGGAGGGGTGGGCTCCTCCTTCCTCAACCTGTCCTAGGTGGGCTGGTGTCTGAAGGCTCAGGTCCCTACGTTCTCGCCTA
The DNA here is from genome assembly GCF_041296235.1 of Equus asinus. NCBI lineage: Eukaryota > Metazoa > Chordata > Mammalia > Perissodactyla > Equidae > Equus > Equus asinus. The sequence continues at coordinate 35,701,460 of NC_091806.1, read as the reverse complement.
CCAACTGGGCGACCCTTGACAGATGAGCTCGCTGTTCTGTGCCTCATGTTCTGGTCCGTGAAATGGGGGTGGAGACACTCATCATGACTCTTTTTGGGGTAGTTAACGAGGTAGAGTCTGAAGTCATGCATGCAACATTGATAAACCATAAAGGTGTGTTTAACTCTGTGGACGTTCTGCCCCAAATCATGGGGGGGAATGTCGAGAACGTGCATAATCAAGGAAATTAACATGCAATAGACAGAAAATGCCGACGCGGAGGACGTGAGTTAAATAAGCCCTGCTGTCTTACCACGTGCGGCGAAGTCGGAATAAGAGTAAGTTTTACGGTTACCATTTACTATTCCTTAATTGCTGGAAAACTTTTAGACATGTCTCCTTCAAGTTTTTAGTAAGCTGCTTGTAAGTTAGCCTTCTTTCATTGCAGAACACACACTCACAGACTACGAGGCATTTTTTCCTGCTCTCTTGGTCTTCTTTTCAAACTGCCCTCCTCATTTTTTGCCTTAGAAGTTTGACCCCTGCCATCTAAGTCGCCTCAGCATCCACAAGATGCAGAAGGGATGGGCTGCTTGAGAAGAAGAAAACTTTTGATCATCGTCACCTAACCTCTCTCCTTTTGAGGGTCTCCTGCTGTCCCTTCGGGTGTGTTGTCCTTCTCTGTCCCCAGCCCCTGCCACCCATCTGCTCTCTTCCTCCTCCCCAGTGAGAGCGAGTCTCCGTCGGCACAGTACTGCTCCCAGCAGAACCCCCTGGGCTGTGGAAGGGCGCTGGAGCACTCGGCTCCCCGACAGCACATGTCTTCTGAGTGCTCCCTCCTGGCAGGCGAGGAGAGTTTGATGTGGGTCACGTACGCCTGACTCTCAGATCCTGGAAGCCCGCCTCTGGGAAGGAGTCTGCCTGTACCCTGCCACCTTTGAGAGGGGCTGTCCTAGAGCCCGTGGCCTGGAGACATGTTTCTAGAAGTGATTCATAGACGAATCCGTGGCCCTGTGCCTCTGCAGGCCCCGGTCTCTCTGCAAGCCCACCCTCAGCCCGGCCGCCCAGCCCAGGCACAGCCCCTTCGAGGAGGCGCTCTCCTGCCTCAAGTACTTGTGGGTGGGTCCAAGTGACTTGTGGTGCTGGGACTCTCCTGTGGGGTGGGGAGGAGAGGGCTCAGATTCTGCTTCTGCCCCTCGCCGGCATGCGTCCCTGGGTGTGTGACTTACCCTCTCCAGGAGCTCAGTCTCCTCGTCTGAAACCTGGAGAAAAATCCAGCCTTCCAGCTGGCAGAACTCGTTCCTGTAGCTGCTGGATCAAATGACCACAAGTTTAGTGGCTTAAAACAACACTCGTTTCCTGTCTATAGTGCTAGAGGGCAGAAGTCCTAACAGGTCAGCAGGGCTGCGTCCGTTCTGGAGGCTGGAGAGGACGACGTTCCCTGGCCTTCTCCAGTTTCTGGAGCCGTCCGCGTTGCACCCTCTGCTTTCGTCACCACACCTCCTGCTCTCTCTCTCACATGGCTGTCTCCCTCTTGTAAGACCCTGTGATGACATGGGCCAACCCAGATAATCCCGGATTGTCTCCCATCTCAGATGCCTAACTTCATCGCATCTGCGGTCCCTTCTGCCCTGTGAGGTCACATGTTCACAGCATCTGGGGCCTGGGATGTCAGCTTGTTTGGGGGCCGTATTCTGTCCATGACAGTCCTCGCTCTGAGCCCCAAAGATTCATGTCTGTACTACGTACAGAATACATTCTGCCCATTTTAAAAGTCTGAGTTGGGTTTGGGTGGGACGGGGGTTGTAGCTCGGTAGTGGTACTGTTGCCTTGCCGACTGCACAGTGAGTAAATCCTGTGGCTTATGTGGTGGCAGCAGGAGTATTACGGGCCACCGAGGTCCTAGTTCTTGAGAATACTTGACTGACTGCGTGACCTTCGCTTCAGAGCAAACTTCCCTTAAGACCTGCTGGTGTTCGGTCTCCGTGCTTGGTACTCTCTGCTCTTTCTGCTGGAGCCGTGTTGCCGCGGAGGCGGCCTGGTGACCCAGAGTGTCCTAGGCGTGTTCTGAGTGCTGCGTGTCTGTCGATCACAGGAGCAGGCCAGAGCCCAGAAGCAGACCCCGCCCGCGTCCCCTGCTCCTCAGCCGGCACAGGAGAGGCCGCCTTCGAGCCCCGTCTATGAGGTGGGTCTTCCGTTGTTTGTGAGTGAGTCTCTGGCTTCTTGAAGCCATCCCTCCTGGGGCAGTGCCGCCACCGCGGACGGCGTGGGCTACCTCCTCAGCTCTGCTAGGTGCCCATCCACAGAGGGCGGCTTGGCGAGCAGCCTCCTGGTGCTGGGGGACGCTCCCGGGCACACGGCCTGCTTCTCACCTTGTCGGCCGTCCTCACTGGGCTCCTGGACGAGGCCCCCTTCCTCAGCCAGCCCGCAGCCCCCCAGTGGGGTCTCCGAACACTGAGTGGATGGCTTCTGGTCTGGAGCTCACGTGGTCATGCTGCATTTGCGCTGACACTGCTCTTCTAGAATCCGCATCCTGCGGCACCCAGTTGCCGCTCCCGCGTGGCCTCGCTTCACTGGAGCCCTCTGCAGCTCTCCCCTCCCTCAGCCCCTCTTGAACGTGTCTGCTCCAGAGCCTCTGTCCTTGGCCCTTTCTCCTCAGTTGTGTCGTCAGTGCCTTGTGCCTGCCTGTTTCCCCAGGGCCTGCTAACACGGATCCCCATGCTCTCTCCTGATCTGAGTTACTGAGCTGCCCGCCTCAGCTCTCCTTCGCTCCGTCACGGGGTCTCCGCACCTCCCTCTCTCGGGAGTACCCCTGCCACCACCGTCCATGACCATACCCGGCTGAGCCCCGAATTCCATCCCTTCTCTGGCCCTGCGGCCACTGTCCTGGTTCCCACACCTGTCTTCTCTCCCTGGACATTAGCCCTCAAAGATCATTGAGTCGCAGGGGATGAGAACTAACTCATATCAGCTGAGGCATAAAGGGACGAGGATGCGGGGAGAGCTGTGGGCCGGGGCAGCAGGCCTGGCCTCAGGTCCACAGTCTCATCACCACCAGGGTCATCTCCTTGTGTTGCTGTTCCCTCTGTGTGGCGGCCGTGTCCTTCTGGACTTCTGGACGGGTGTGTTGGATGTGGCCTTATAATTCGTAATCCAATGGAAAACGGGGGCCTTGAGCCACCCCCCCATCATGTTCCACTACTGGCCCGTCACTGAGCAGTTGGTTCTTGAGAAGGCCAAGATGGCATGCTGTCCCTGGCAGGGATGGGAGGTGGGTCCTAGATCAGCAGCCCTGCTGGAACCCTGTGATGGGTGGGGCAGAGGTGGCGTTGCTGGAAGATAGGAGACTAGGGTGCTGCCAGTGTGGGATGCCCGCCGTAGTGCCCACCTGCTCACGGTGCCCCCACATGACTAAGCTGAGGGTGCGGGCAGCCAGCTCGTGCCCCCACACCATGGCCTGGCCTTTAATCCTCCAGTCCGTTCCCTTTGAATCCAGGGGGACCTTGCCAAAAGGAGCCTCTGGCTCTGTCCCTCCCTCTTTAACCCTTGAGTGACTCCTGGTACCTGGCCTGGAGATGGAGTGCCCTCTCTGTGGCCTTCATAGCACCTCTCCCAGGCAGCATGCACTGTGCTGCTCACCCTCCATCGAGAGCTGGTGCCTGAACGCCTGCCCTTCCTGGAGCTTCTCCCCATGCCCCGCTGCCTCTGGCTCCCGAGGGCGCCTTCAGGAGGACCCTCGTTGGAAACACTGATGAAAGCCACCGTTGATGATCAGGAGTTCAGGACTTGGGTTCGAGCTTGGAAGTCCCGGTGCTTGTGACCAGGGAGTTGGTGATTTCCTCCTGCACGTGACCTGGTGCTCACTCCCTCCCGCCCCTCCGCCAGAGGACTTGGTTAGGACAGAACCCGGCCGTCCGCGGCCTTGCCAGCTCTGGCCGTGTGATGGGGTGACATTATGAAGCTGCTGGGTGGCCCTCGGAGGGCTGGGACCTGAAAAAGAAACAGGCCAGACCTGCCCCAGGCGACAGCCTGAGAAGCGCTCAGCTCGTGACAGCCGTGCGGGTTCCAGTTCCTGCAGGATTTGCGGGCGCTGGGGGGCGGTGAGGATGGGGGTTATTCAGGAAGAAGTGCCACGTGGTCCCTCTGAACACACTTAGCACGGTTAGAATCGAAGCCGTCTGCACACGTCGGCAGGTGTTGCCTCCTCTTCTCCGTGTCCATTTGCTCGGTCTCAGCTGGACCGAGAAGTGGTCCGTGTGTTTCCCTTGGCCGTGGCAGCGACCCGCCTGGCCCGTGTGAACTGTCTCCCTGGCTCTTCCCCAGGATGCGGCTTCGTTCAAGGCCGAGCCGAGCTACAGAGGCCCCGTGAGCGAGCTGGAACTCGTGTACAGCACCGAGGCCGCCTACTACCAGGACGCCCATAGCCAGCAGGGTCTGGCCTACGCCCCAGAGGCCGTCTATGAAAGCACGGAGGCCCAGGGCCACTATCCTGCAGGTACGGGGGGGGCCCCTGTGGTGTTCCCCGGGCAGAGGGTGCCCCTGTTAAGTTGCCCTGTGAAAGTCGCCTTCTCCGATGACTGATCTGCCCCCCGCTGTGTGGTGCCTTCTGACCTGTCGTCTTAAGCCATTTCTCGCTAAATGTGTATTTCCCATGGGTTTCATCATATATTTCCAATTTCCTAATGAAATTTAGTGGACAAATAGGATGGATTTCACAGAGAAAATATTTTTACACACCACCTTTATTAGAACACCTGTGTTTTGTAAATCCAATCTGTTTTAGGGGGTGGAAGACTGGAGGTTGACCCCTTTGGAACTTTGTCCTTGGCGGATGAGAGTTACAAAGCTTAGAGTCACACTGAACTTGTTAGTCCCGGTGTGTTGGCGTTGGGACCAGGGTGTAGAGCCTTTCCTTCGGGAGCTGAGTGAGGGTGTCATGGCAGGTGAAGGAGGAAAGTGGCACCTAGGAAAGTGGAGGGTACGTGGGTTCCGGGGGCCTCTGGGCTGTCTTGGTGCCGTTTTACTTGCTCGTAACAGGTGCCTCTGTGGTGCTTTCAGGTGGACCGAGTGGGTGCACACTTACACTCTCGTGATGGGTCTGCAGCACTGAGCTAGGAGATGAGTAATGACAAGCTTAATGCGCTTCTTGGCTTAGTCAGTCCTTCTGAAAGATTGATTAGCCAAACATTTGGGTTTCCTTTTTAACAACTAATTCGCGCTATGCAGGGCTATAATGCTCCTTCTCTGTTGGGTTAGAGAATCATTAAGTTTTTTGTCCTCTGAATCTTATAAATTACCAAGTTCGTTTAAGTCAAATTTTATTACCACAAGCTTAGAAGGATTGGCCAAATTATGTTTTACTGGGATTTTCATGTATTTATCTTTTCAGTAGTTTTGTTTGTTTGGTTTTATAACTGTGTTTGTTTTCATGTAATTTGGGGTACTTACACTGAAGTGTGTGTCAGATACCGCACGTTTGATAAGGTGGTTTTTGAGAGAATGGGCTCAGGGGCCCTCGCAGGGAAGGGACAGGAGTGTGTGCAGTCCAGTCTGGAGCAGCGGAGGCCGTCGCAGCGGCGGGGGAGCCGGTCGCTCAGTGGTTTGTTTCCAGCCACTGCTCAGTGTTGTAGCCTGGAAATGCCTCGCCGGGTGGAGAAGGCGGTGACGTCAGCGGTCCCTGAGCCCAGCGTTTCAGAAACGCAGGAACCACTGAGTGAACACTTTCAGGACCCTTCCGATTCCTGGTGCCTGTCTCATGTTTCGTGGCTAATAGTGTGACCAGAGAGGCGTGTGCTTAACTAAATGCATTTGTCTTCCTGGCACGTTATGTCGGCACGTAATGCTGTACTTATAAAAGATTTAGCTGTAGCATACATCAGAGAACTTCCCCAAGCGTAAGTGTGCACCTCAGTGACTTTTTCACTAAGTGAACACACTCTCGTAACTACCGCCTACATTAAGGAGTGAAACATGGCCAAGCTTCCCAGAAGCCCCCTCGTCCCCACTCCCAGGAACTGTCCCCCAAAGCCGGTGGTGGTCTTGGCTTTCCACCATTGATGACTTTCCCGTGTGCTTGACTGTCTAAGTGAAATAAAGTTATACGTACATTTGGTTTCTTGGTTCTTTCATTCAGTAGTATCCTTGTGGGATCCACTCGCGTTGTCTCGTAGCTTTGTTCTTTCTTGTCTGCTGCCCAGGAAGCCAGTCTCTGAATTTACCGTCATTTATTCTTTCTGCCATTCTTGGGTATTCTGGATGTTCCTAGTTCAGACGAACGCCGCCCTGCGTATTCGTGCTTGTTTCTCTTGTGCAGGTGTGTATGCGTTTCTGTTGGTGTTCACAGGAGTGGCACTGCAGAGGGCCAGGGTCTGCGTCTGTCCAGCCTGGGTAGACACTGCCCAAAGTGGCGGTGCTGCCGCCGGCCGTGTGTGAACCATCCGCCGTTCCCCAGCGCTTGGTGTCGTCAGCTCGTTCGTTCCGGCTGTCCGGTGGGCACCGAGTGGAGGAGGCTCAGTGTGCTGTGGGCTGGCCGCTGCCCGGTGGCGCGCAGAAGCAGCCTCCTTGTGTGTGTCTGTTGGCGGTTTCGAGATCCTCTCTCGTGACTGCTTGTCCTTTGCCCGTTATTCGATTGGGTTTTCTGTGTTGTTTCTTACTGAGTTGAAGGAGTTCTTTTCATATGTTCTGGGTACAAGTTATATATTCTGAGTATGTGTGTGTGGCAGGTTTTTTTACATTCTTGTGTATGTTTGCCCTTTCGCTCTCGGTGGTGTCTTGATAAGCAGAAGTTTTAATTGTAATCTAGCCCGATGGATCAATCTTTTCAGTAATATTGAATGCTCTTTGTGTTCACTGGAAGATAGTATCACAAAGATCATGAAGATATTATCCTGTAAAAGCTTTATGATTTTATCTTTCACATTTAGACCTGTAATCCATCTGAAAGTGATTTTTGTTTGTGGTGTGAGATAACGGCCAAGGTTCCCTTTTTTCCTTAAGTGTATGCTATACAGTTGACCGAGAATAATTTATTAAACAGACCCTCCTCTCCCCAGTGCACTACAGTGTCGTCTGTGTCATCAGTCAAGTGACCGTAAATATACGGGCCTGGATCTAGACTCCGCTCTGCCCCGTTGGTCTTTCTGTCGTCTTTGCACAAGCAGCACGCTGTGTAAATTGCTGTAGATTTAGCCTGTCCTGGCATCTGGTAATTTGAGTCCCCCAGCCTCGTTCTTGTGCAAGGCTAGCTGGGCTAATCTTCACCCTTTACATCCTCAGTTAAAATGTAGAGTCTGCGTGGCCGCCTCTCCCCGGAAAACGTGCTCTGATTTTCACTGAGATTGCGTTTCATCTGTAGACTAGTGTGGGGAGAAATGACAGCTTCTTACTATTGGTCTTACAGGGGCCCACCCGGTGTGCGGCGGTTAAGTTTGCGCTCTGCTTTGGCGGCCCAGGGTTTGCAGGTTTGGATCCCGGCTGTGGACCTGCGCACCACTTATCAAGCCGTGCTGTGGCAGGCGTCCCACGTATAAAGTGGAGGAAGATGGGCATGGACGTTAGCTCAGGGCCAGTCTTCCTCAGCCAAAAGAGGAGGATTGGCAGCAGATGTTAGCTCAGGGCTAGTCTTCCTCGGAGGGAAAAAACATGGGTTTTAAAATCCATGAACACAATATAGCCTTCTATTTATTTAGCTCTTCTTTAATTTGTCTTAATACTATACAGTTTTCTGTATATATATCGTCTACATGTTTAATTACATTTATTCATAGATATTTCACATTTCTTATTTTATTATAAATTATATTATGTAATTGTTTATTACTGTTATATAGTGATAGAATTGATTTTTGCGTATTCACTTGCTAAATCCATTTATTTCTAATAGTAATTCTTCTTGTATTTTCTAGGTGTTCACAACTATGTCTGCAAGAGACAGTTTCTTTTCTTTTTTTGTTTCCAAGTGCTGTACTCGTTTTTCTTTTTCTTGCCTCGCTGGCCTGGCTGGGACCTCCAGCACAGTGCTGAGTAGAAGTGGTGAGGGTAGGGATCCTCGTCTCCCTCCCAGTGTCAGAGGGAAGGCTTTCGGTATCTCACTGTTATATCTGATGTTGGCTGTAGCTTTTCCATAAATATTTTTATCAAAATATCCAAATTCTCCTCTATTAGTTTGCTAAGTGTTTTTTTAAATCATGAATTAAATTATTAAATTTTCTTAAGTGCATTTTCTGCATCTTTTGAGACAGTCCAGTTTTTTTCCTTTTATGTGGTGATTTACCTTTTAGTTTGCAATTCTAGAAGAATCCCAACCTGACCTTGATGTATTCTGCTTTCCCCGGATTTTGTTTGTTAATATTTTAAGATTGTTGGGTCTGTGTTCGTGAGAGCTTGGTCTGTAACTTTGCTGTCTTGTGTTGTCCTTGTTAGGTTTGGCTCGTGCTCGTCTCCTAACACAAGGTGGAAAGCGTTCCTTGTTGATTCCCGGAAGAGCCCCTGTGAGACTGGTGTTTTCTTCCTTGCAGTTTTGGAAGAATTGACCAGCAAAACCAGCTGGTGTAAGGTTTTCTTTGTGAGAAGGCTTTTAGTTTCAGATTCAGTTATTCATGTGGAAATAGGATTTTTCTGATTTTATATTTCTTCTTGTGTCTGGGTAAGATGCTCTTTTTTCCTAGGAATTTGTTCAGGCCACCCAAACTTTCCAATTATTAAGTGTAATATGGTTCATAATATCCTTATTTGGTGCAAGATCTCTTGTAATATCCCCTTTTAAAAATTCTTGATATTGGTAATTTGTCCTTTTCTCTTTTTCTTCATCGGTCTTGCCTAGAGTCTTATGAATTGTAGTAGCCCTTTCAAAGGACAGCTTTTGGCTTTATTGATTTTTTTCTGTTTACTATTTGTTCTCTATTTTGTTAATTTATGCTTTTTTCCTTCCATTTGCTTTGTGTTCTGTTTGCTGTTCTTTTTTCTAGTTTCTTGAGATAGATGCTTAACTGATTTTGGCTCTTTCGTCTTTTCCAGTCTATGTATGTGAGGCTCCAGCTGGCCCTGTAAGTGCACCTTTAGCTGCATCCCGCCAGTTTTGAAAGCCAGATTTTCGTTATCTCTTGTGTGAAAACATGTTCTGATGTTCATCGTGGTATCTTTTTTTACTCATAAAGTTTTTAAAGAATTATGTCACTTAACTTCCCAATGTTTGTGGGGATTCTTTGGTTAGCTTTTTGTTGGTTTCTACCTTCCTTGCATGAAGATCCCTGTCTTGGTCTTTTGGGGCTGCTATAATCAGATGCATAGACTAACTGGTTTATGAACAACACAAGTTTATTTCGCATCGTTCTGGAGGCTGTGAAGTCCCGGATCAAGGCACCGGCAGATTCCGTGCCTGGTGAGGGGCCGATTCCTGGATCGTAGACGGCCAGCCTCTCACTGTCCTCACATGGCGGAGGGGGCGAGGGAGCTCTCTCAACTCCAGATTAATCACCTCGCAGAGTCCCCGCCTCCTGATACCATCACCTTGGGGCTGACGAATTTTAGGGGGACGTAAACTGTCAGTCTGTTGTAATCTCTACGTACACCCTGCATTATTTCAACGTTTTGAAATGAGTCGAGCTTTCCTAATGGCCCAGCATACATTCATTTTTGTTAAACGTTCCTTGGGCCCTTGAAAATGTTATTTATTGGTGAGAATGCAGTGTTCTATGTATACCAGTTAGATCAAGTTTGTTAATCATATAATTTAGATTCTTCACATTACATAAAGTAAAAAGAAATAGGTGAAATTAATTTTGATAATGTATTTTATTTAACCTAAATATCCAAAATATTATAATTTCAATGTGTAATCCACATGAAAAGACTACTGAAATATTTTGCCTTCTGTTTGTTGTGATAAGTCTTTAAAATTGGGTGTGCGTTCTTGCAACACGTCTCAATTTGAAGTAGGCACGTTTCAGGTACTTAATAGCTGCATGTGACTGTTTACTGGGCAGCCCAGTTCTACACTCTTACTTTTTTTTTTTGAGGAAGATTAGCCCTGAGCTAACATCTACCGTCAGTCCTCCTCTTTTTGCTGAAGAAGGCTGGCCCTGAGCTAACACCTGTGCCCGTGTCCCTCTACTTTATACGTGGGGCGCCTGCCACAGCATGGCTTGATGAGCGGTGTGTAGGTCTGCAGCCAGGATCTGAACCGCCGAACCCCGGGCCGCCGAAGTGGGACGTGGGAACTTGACTGCTGCGCCACTGGGCCGACCCCTACACCCGTACTATTTTTGGGTCTGTTTTTTCTATCAGTTACTGAGAGATGTGTCTTAAAGCCTCCCACTGTGATGTTGGCTTTGGTTGTTTCTCCTTTTCTATTTCTATCAATTTTTCTGTCTTTTGAGATCGTGTTGTGAGGTGCATTCAGATTTAGCGTTTTTATCTTCTTGGTGGATTGCACTTTTATCATTGTGAAATGCTCCTCGTTAGTCAGGCTTCTTGCTGTCGAGGCTGCTTTATTTGATAGTGATCTTTGCCACATCGGTGTTCTCTTAGGTAGCGTTGGCCTGGGGATGTTTTGCTTTCACCTGTCTGTGATCTTGTATTTTTAAGCGTGCCTCTGTGGAGAGTAGACAGCTAGTTTGATTTTAATCAGTTTGACAATTTTTATCTTTTAATTAGAGCATTTGCTCCATTTAAATATAATTGCTGGTATTTTGGTTTGTAGGTACCATGTTACTATCTGTTCTCTGTTTGTGCCACCTATGCTGTGCTGTGTTTCTCTCTGGCCTTCTGTTAGACGTATCGTGGTGTTTAGTTCGGTACTTCTCTCTTAGGTTGTTGGCTGTGTACGTTCCTAGATACAGGGTGCATTTTACATTTGAGCCTTATTTACTGCTTTTACTACCTCCTGACACTGCTGTTTCCTTTGACACTTGAACTGCATTGAACTCCCTCCCGCCTCCTGTGTCATTATCATACTTTTGAATTTTAGATACATTTTTGGCATTATCATCGTTTTGTACAGTTAGTGCTTATGAAGGTTTATTCTCGTAGTGACCCTTTCTGTTGCTCTTCACTCCTTGTTTTTTCGTATTTCTGTCAGAGACTACTTTTCCCTGAAGAACTGCTTTCATAATCCTTTTAGTTCACGTCTGTGGGCAATGAGTTGTCTCATTCTTGTTTCCTGAAAAGTCTATATTTTGTCTTCACTTTTGAAGTGAAAAGTCTGTATTTTGTCTTGACTTTCTTTTGGGTATAGGATTCCAGGTTGCTGGTTATTTTCTTTCGGCATTTTATAGATGCCAATCCATTGTCATCTGGCTTCCTTCCCTTTCCTTAAAAAGTCAGCTCTCAGTGTTCTTGTTGTCCCACTGAAGGTGGTGCCTTTTTTCGTCTGGCTCCTTTTGACACTTTGTTCTTGCCTTAGGCACACTCCGAAGGACTGCTGAAAACCAATGTGTGGTTTTCTTTGTTGAGTCAATGGCTTGATTCCTTCATCAATTTCAGACAAGTTTTGACCATTGTCTGTAGATATTTCTTACTCCCTGTTGTGTCTTTCCTCACTTTGGGAGTCCCCATTTATATGGACATTAGACCTATTACCGTGTCCTACATGTCTTTTGGGCTCCTTCTGTATTTTCCAGACTTTTTTCTTGTGACTTCTATCTGGCTATTTTTTACTGACCAGTCTTCTGGTTCACTGATCCTCTCTTCAGTTGTGTTCAACCTGAGCTTAAACCCATAGATTGGGTTCTTAATTTCACTTACCCTATTTTTCAGTTCTAGAATCCGTTTCGATTCTTTGGTGAAAATTTTCATTTTGTCAAGTCTATTTTTTGACCAGTTGAAGTTTGCATCTGATAACTACACTGTATGGGGCACCTCAGGGTCTGTTTCTATTTCTGTTTTCCTTTTTTCTCTTGGTCCTGTTTGTTGTTATTTTTCTCAGTGAACCTTGGGCGTTATGGATGAAAACCTGTGGAGACTCTAGGTGATGCTGTCTTCCCTCAGAGCTTCCTCTAACATGCACCCAGAGGACAGACCCTCTCAGTTCAGCCAGCTTCTGAGCGACTCTAGGCTGGATTCGGTCTTTGTAAGCCTCAGTCCTTATAAGCTGCCTTCATCTGCCCTCTCACCCAGGGTGTAGCCTCCTGGGTCTCCATCTGAAAGCCTGAAGTGTTTCCCGGGGCCCCTCCTCCTTGGCAGGTCCTGAAGCCCAATTTTTGTCAGCTGAAGACGATGAGGTTCCTGAAGGCTCAGCCTCTCAGGCAGTTTTTGCACAGTGCTGGGCTCATTTTCTCTGCCTCCCTTTTCTCAGAGATCTTGGCGCCTTAAGTCCTGTCTGATTTGTCAGGCCTGTATTTGAATTTCTGTCTTCCCAGCCCCATGGAACTCTCCAGAGCTCTGTTAGCCAGTACTTTCTGCTTGGCTTTCTGCTGTTTTCTTCCCAGCTTATTGGTGCATTTCCCCAAATCCCTGAGGAACACCTGATCGTCCGATGCCCTGAGGGAGAGAGTGGCTGTCGGAATGTTAGACTGGCCTCAGTGGGCTGTCCTTTTGTTTGGAATCTTTGCCCCTCCAGTTGGCTGCCTCAGAATCTCCTTGATGCCTTCAAACAGTCTTAAAAGTGTATCCAGCTTTTCTAGTTCTTGGTGAGTGGATCTCCTGCAGGCTGTTCGTGTATGTAGCTGGACGTGGGCAAACAAATCGGTGTTCCCTCTCCATCTGAAGCAAGATGTCAGAGTCCTAGTAAGTATAGTGATCGTTATTGTTATGAGAGCAACCTAAACCCACTAGTCCTTGCTTAGTACCCCCTGTTCTTTTTCTACTCAGCATCCCATTTGCCCTGGCCCAGCCACTTACACAGGGAAAAACGGAGCAGGTGGCCCACCCCACCAGGACACACAGGCAGCACCTCCGCTCCTGGCTCCTCTCTCAGCTGCTGCGCGGACGCTCCATCCTGGCACTGCTCCCTCCTCTTCCCCTTGCCCTGAGCCAGCCCAGGGCAGGCTCTGTGATGACAGGCTGGCAGTGGCAGAGGAGAAGGCTTAAGAGTTGGAAGGGGTTAAGTGACATTCTGTGAATTGATCACATGTGAGTCTTCACTTTGAGTGTTTAAACAAATTACTGCTTTTAAGCTTCCCTCCAGTTTCATTTTAAAGTTGAAAATGCAGATTTTGTTCTTGAAATCTAGTGCAGTGATTTTACAGTGTTTTTGAAAGCAACAAATGAGATTTTAATAAGACGTCTCACTCAGAGAGCTCCAGTATGTAAGACTGAGAAAAGAGAATCTATTTGGGTTGAATTGTGGGTGGGACCCCAGTTGTGGGTCCCCCAGAGTCCACCAATGCCTGAGACGGGGCGTGTCTGTAGGACTCAGAACGCCCTCGGGAGTAAGGTCTTAAAGCCACGACCTCGTGACGCCTGAGTCGACCTGTGTCGGGTGTGTTGGTTGTCAGAGCACAGGTCGAGGCTCAACTGGTAGCGGTATGAGGTGTGCTGGGGGCTGGAAAGGAAGAAGGTGCAGGTGCAGCCCGGTCGGCAGGAGGAGAAAGGACGAAAGATGATGCGGGGGACAGCTCGGGTGGTTGGGGTGACCGAGGAAGGTGCAGACACTGGGCAGTGTCTGGGGTGTTCTGGTTGTCACAGCTAGGGGCAGGGGTGCTCCTACACATTCTGCAGTGCGGCCCCCACAACGAGGAGTTACTACTATTCAGGAAGCAGGTGCCAAGTGGAGAGGCTCTGGTGGAGGAACCCAGGCTTCTCCCGGGGACTGCTCTAATCTCCAGTGGGGTGCGGCGCGCTCCTGTCATTTCATCCTGAGTGCTCTTAGCAAGGCTTCATCAAGCCCTTGCTGGGCTTAAGCTGGTGAGTAAATGAGGGAGAATTGACCTCGTAGTCCGCATGAGGTGAGACTAGCTCAGTGACTGCTGACTGAGGGTCCATTCTAGACGTCCCCTTCAGTTTAGATAGTGCCCCTCTGGCGGCCGTTACTGACTGCTGCTCTTGTAGGAGGAGGTGGCAGACCCCCCAGAAGATCAGGCTTATTTCTGTTGTGTTTGGTTTATGAAACAGTTAAATATAGCCCTTCAAAGTAGTATTGGATTATTTGTATCTTCTCTCTTTTCTACACACTCAACTTGCCATCTCTTTGAAAGCAGCCCTGCCTTCTTTTCTTTTTTGAGGAAAATTAGCCCTGAGCTAACTACTGCCAGTCCTCCTGTTTTTGCTGAGGAAGACTGGCCCTGAGCTAACATCCATGCCCATCTTCCTCTACTTTATATGTGGGATGCCTGCCACAGCATGGCATGCCAAGCGGTGCCATGTCCGCACCCGGGTTCCGAACTGGCGAAACCTGGGCCGCAGAGAAGCGGAACGTGCAAACCTAAGTGCTGTGCCACGGGGCTGGCCCCGCCTTCTTTTTTTCTTTTTGTGAATCCTCTTCTTTTTGCTGAGGAAGACTGGCCCTGAGCTAACATCCGTGCCCGTAATTCCTCTACTTTATGTGTGGGATGCCTGCCGCAGCCTGGCCTGACAAGTGGTGTGCAGGTCCGCCCCCGGGGTCCGAACCAGCAAACCCCACGCCGCCCAAGTGAAGAGTGTGAACTTAACCACTGTGCCACCGGGCCGGCCCCCAGCTCTGCCTTCTTGTCTTCCTGTTTCTGTCCCTTTAATCGTCTGCAGGAGCCAGCGCCACCCCCAGCCCCTCTGTGACTATATCTGGTTCCGGGTTCCAGGTTCCGTGCTCCTGGGAGACAGTGGTGGAGGCACACAGGATCGCAGTCCTCAGAGAGCTGACAGAGCGGATCCTTTCTCAGAATCAGTACAGGTTGTGAGCGCACCCTGACAGGAGGAAGTAGTTAAGAGGAAAGACACGACCCGGTGTGTGGGCAGGCCGCCTGCGTGCACACCGTGGTCCAGCAAAGGCCTTTCGGAGGGCTCACGTTTGAGCCAAGATCTGAAGCTGAGCGGAGCCAGCCTGAGCGCTTTCCCGGTGCTGGGCCTGCTGGGGCCAAGGCCAGGGGCAAGGAACAACTTGGCCGCGTCAAGCCATGAAGCTGTTGCGGAGGTTCCTGGACCGGAGGCGGAGGGAAAAGACGAACAAGGTGAGGGGGACCAGGGAGTTGGGAGTCAGGTGGAGCCTTCCCCAGCAGAGCTGGGATTTTTGTTTTGTTTTTAAGGACTTCTGAGGGCCCGAGGGTATTGTGGCTTCTCAGGGAGGGGTTGAGGTGATTTGGGTGAGTTTTTATGACGCTGGTGCTGTGTGGAGAATGGGTTGAGCTGGAGGCAAGAACGGATGGGGAGTAGGAACCGTTGGTCCAAGAAGGCACTCCTGATGCCTGGGTTGAGCTGTGAAGTTAGTGCTTTGGGCCAGCATTAAAGTCCCCTTCACATCGCCCACCCCACAGAGCGCAGAGCAGTGTGCATGTGTATGATGTTGCAGAGATAGAGAATGTTTCAGTGGCGGGTGTGTAACGGCTGTGTGTGTACGCCTGTCACGTGCACAGCACTGTGTTCAGATACTTCCCGAGTGCCTGTTACGGGGCTGGCACTGTTCTAGGTGCCGAAGAGTCAGGATGTAGTAAGGGGCGCATAACCCAGGTATGTTTCAGTTGTGCAAGGAGAGCTAGAGGACGAAAGGGCTGTGTGGGTTCAGCTGGAGCACGTGAAATGTGTGGACGGTGCGGTGGCTGCAGCCGTGGCTGTTTTGTCCTGGGTGTCTGTGCAGGCGGACTTGGGGAGGCCGTGATCCCTGTACTTTCAGCCACGCCCTCTGCTCTGTCTTGCAGAGACCTGCCTCAGCGCCACGCTCTCTACCTCCGTTTGGGCGGTCTTTGGGTTCCTTCAGTTCAACATCAGCCACAACCATCCTTTCCCCTCGTCTGTCCCTCCTCCTGTGAACAGTGCGGTTTCCTCCCGGCCAGGGGCTCAGAAACCAGGGAGCCCGCTTCGCCTCTTCCTCAGCCTGCAGTCTGCAGGTCCTGAGGCGTGTACCTGCCCTGTCGGAGCCCGCCTCTGAGGTCCACTGGCAAGAGCTGGACCGTTTTTTCCGTCAGGGTGATTCGAGGAGCGGTTGGCTCCCGGGGCTTCTCCCGCCCCGGCCCCCTGTGGTCTGGCACCCACCGCGCTAAGCTGTGGGCAGTTCCTCACATGCAGATGTGTTGTTTTCTGGAAACTTCTTTGTAAATATGCTGTTCTCAGAGAAGGCGGTCTTTTTCACTCACCCTGTGTTCTGCTTGCTAATTCTTCGTGCTAACGACTGCTAAGTAATTTGATAACTAACTCTTTTGGAGAACCAGTTTCGCCCTGTGAATAAAGATCTTCAAAAGTGCTGGTATTCTGCCCGAGCAGTTTTACTTCTGCTCCGGAAATGGTTGCTTTCTGGAGGGGACTTTCGGCATAAGGATGTTCACCATAACAACTTAGAGTGTTTACATCCTTTATTCCTGAGGAAGTTAGAAGAGTAATAGATGCCAGCATCTATTTATTTTTAGATACCATTTAAAGCATAAATAATGTGTAATTCCCACTCCATGGGTTTAACATCTCTCGCTTTTGCCTCCCAGCCTCACCTCCTTCCCCCTGGTTTTGGCATCACCTCGGGAGGGACATGATTTCCGGTGGGCCCGTTCTTGTGGTTGGAGGTGGGGCAGCGGGCCCTGGCTGTGACTGCAGACCACGCTGGACTCTCCCGGAGCTTCCTCGGGCGTCTGCGGAGGGCCACAGACAGGGAGCCCATTCCCAGCGACCTTCCTGGTCAGCTGGGGCCTTCTAGTAGTCGTAGTGCCCACTGGTGTTCCTGCCCAAATCGGGTCCTGTATTGGAAGTTGCGAAGTGGTGATTTTTCTGACTCAATCCTCCTTCATTTATTAGCTGCTGCTCTTCAGTAAGGAGCGTCCCTTTCTGTTCTCTTTCTCTCTCTCAGTTGCTGTGGCCCCTTGCATTTGTATTTATTCAGTGTATCGCAGTCAGTTATCATCATTATTCCTTTGGATACTCAGATTGTCCCCTCAGCTGGGCTCCTGTGTCCTTTAGCCAGGGCCCTATTAGTCTTTGAATGCTCCGTTGTTTCCTGACACAGAATTTGTCGCAGACCCACTTTGTGTTTCTCCTGCCTCAGATCTGCAGTCGTTCCTCTGAGGAGCCCTGGTTCCTTTTGGTGGGGAAATGCTGTTTAGAAATCAGTATCTGGGGGCTCGGTGTGCTCACTGTCACAGAGGTTCACATCTAGGTTCTTTTCGGGACAGAGCTGGACAAAAATCTTGACAAAAAGAAAAACCTGGATTTCATATTGGTATTTCCTTTACAAATTAAACCTAGTTTTTTCCCCTTAATTTCTTTCTTTCTTTTTTTCTTTTTTCTTTTTTCTGCTTGATCTCCCCCAACCCCCCGATACATAGTTGTATATCTTAGTTGCAGGTCCTTCTAGTTGTGGCACGTGGGACGCCGCCTCAGCGTGGCCTGACGAGCAGTGCCATGTCTGCTCCCAGGATCCAAACCCGCGAAACCCTGGGCCCCCGAAGCGGCGCGCATGAACTTAAAAAACTCGACCCCGGGGCCGGCCCTTGTTTTATATTTCTTGTCTTACACTAACAATTTTCATTTCTAATGATATTATCCTTAATTTTTTTATCCTATGATACACATAAAATAGTTTAAACCTTTGAATATCATATTGTTATAATCATCCTGTTGAGTGAAGTTTTAGAGCTTCTTTGTAGTTCTTTTGGATCTTAGAATAAACCTATCTTAAGAATACATAGCTAGAATAATGGGTTTTAAAGCAATGTGAAGTAACATAACCACACAACATTTGATAAACAGTTGTAGTGCCCGTTGGTGTTCCTGCCCAAATCGGGCCTTCTATTGGAAGTTGCAAAGTTCATTTGTTTCTGCTGCTTCTTAAGTTTAGGGTTTACATTGTTCTTCTGGAGTTAATTTTTCTTCAAATACATAAAGCTTTTACGTGATTCAAAAACGAGAACTATAGAAAAAGGCATAGTCGGAAGTCTTGCTCCTCCCGTCCCTGTCCCACTCACGCCTTCTAGGTGGGGGACCACGGTCCGGTTTGCCTGAGGGTAGGCCTGGGTTTTGCCTCTTATGCTCAGGCAATTAGCAGTCGTGCCCCTTTCACTCTCAGAAATGAAGCATAGGGAAAGCCTTGTTGGCGCTTGCTAATGCTCATGAGAGAGCGGACAAAATGTTTCCACTTTGTAGCTTTTTCCCTGTGGCTGGAAGGAAGCTCTTGGCCGAGTTCTGCTGACTTGGATCGTGGTTCGCTTGGCAGGGAAGGTCCGCCCAGGGAGTTCTTTCTGGCTTCCAGAGGCTCATTCTCATTCTGAGGAGGAAATTTCCTTTTTCTCTGAAAATAAATGTGGGAGCTTGAAGCATATCTTGCATTTCCAAGTTTTTCTGCTTTGCAAATGGGTAATTATCCCTCCTGCCTATGTATTTTTAAAACTTTGCCAGTAGTAATATGGAAATTGATTTCATGTAGCGCCATGCTGAAGAAGACTAATAAATATCTCTGAGCCATTAACATCTCTGGAAATCCCGGGGTGCTGCTAAGAAGCTAGGACACACTCTTGCTCCCGCCTTAAAAATAGTTCATGGGGAAAGCGTGAGTGACAGGTGAGGTCGCGATAGCCTGCGCGCCCTGCAATAGAAACGGCTGTGGCAGGGCAAGGGTATTTTGAAGAGTCTTGAGTATTAATTCTAGGATAGTCTGATGTGTCATTTTCATGCAAATGAAAATATGAAAGACTTCATTTTTGACTGAGTGTGAAATGCAGTTGATGCACAGAGTTAAAGAAGTCCTGTATAGAATTTTACTTGGCTGTTTTGTGGCTCAGCTCCTGTAGCTCCGGCAGAGATACACACGGAAGGGAGACCGTCAGCAAGCTGGCGTCTCCTTCTTCGTGCTGTTTGAAGGCGCTTTACGCAACGTGCTGAGTGCCTGTCCCTCCTCCGGCGGACAGACTGACTGCAGAGGACAGTGGCAGCAGGTGTGTGGGTGTGTGCCGCCCTGTCTCCTGTGCTGCCGTCCGTCTCTGTAGGTAGACCCCCCGTCTCCCTCGGTCCCAGTGGGCAAGGCTCAGAGGAAGCAGCCTGGTGGGCAGTCGGCGGACTCGCGCCCCATCCTCGCCGAGTTCCCTGCGTCAGTTACCTCGTCTCTGAGCCTTCGGAGTTCTCATCCGTCAGTTAGGGACGGTAACTGTCGGTTTTGCTTCAGCAAATATTGATTGTCTGCCGTGTGTTAGGCACTGTCTGTCCAAGGGCTGGGTAGACAGATGTTTGGGGGATTAAATGAGATAATAGCCAGCATTTATTGCTTCTAAGCCTCTTTCTGTGAGTTATCTCCCTGAGTCTCATAACAGTACTGTAGAGCATTCTTTCTACTATAAATAGTACTAGAAGGCAGGGGACTGTTCCGCAGCCCGTCTGACAGTGAAGGAATTGAGGCACGGAGAGGTTTGGGAGCCCCTTCAGAGGCCCGTAGCGAATGAGTGTCGAGATTGGTTATGGTGAAGAGTGCTTCCCTCTGACTCCCACAGTTAACCGTGACCAATAGGGAAAAAAGGAGAATGACGAAGAAAAAGTGCAAACGGTATGCAAATGTGTGGTGGACGGAGTGACAGTCTCTCTGTCCACCCCGTATGTCCACAGTCTGGGGTATTTTATCTGAAAGGCGGTGGTGTTTTTACTGTGCGTTCATCGTTTTCGTAGAGAAAGATGGGTGAAGTTCTACATTGTGAGAATACAAGTAATGAGTAGAATAAGCTTGCTGAGTCAGGGGGCTTAGCAACAAGCTGCCTGGTGATCCAAGCAGAGAAATAAATTGTTCTAAGGCCTTTGGTTCCCTGCGTCGATGGGAGGGTGGGAGAAGAGCTCTGGAGGCCCCCCCGGGTGTGTTGCGGTCCAGTGCTGCCCCCTGCCGCATCCTCACCAGGCTTGCCTCGGTCCAGTGCTGCCCCCCCTGCCGCATCCTCACCAGGCGTGCCTTGGTCCAGTGCTGCCCCCCGGCGCATCCTCACCAGGCGTGCCTCGGTCCAGTGCTGCCCCCCGGCGCATCCTCACCAGGCTTGCCTCAGTCCACTGCTGCCCCCCTGCCGCATCCTTGCCCGGCGGGGCCCGCGATTAAAGGATGCCTCTGCACACTGCTCGCTTCTTGTCTCAAGTCTGAGATTGGCAGGCCTGGGGCCGTCCTGCGCTGCCCCAAATGCAGGAGAAGCCGGGAGAGTAAGTGCCTGGGGCTCTCAGCTCCTCTGGCCCGGTGCTGTTCCCAGGCCTGGGGAGGGGCTCAGAGGCCAGGCAGCCAAAACAGGTGACAAATTGTGACAGCGTGCCTGAAATCACTGCAGCTGTGCCTCTGCAGCTGGAGAAGGCAGTTTAGTGTTTACTTACATGGCAGCTGGAACGCTCCTCCTGGCTGGGATTATCGGGGCCAACTGCCGCCTCCCCCTCCCCTGCCCTGACTTCCCCGAGAAGGGAAGAGAACACGTGTTAAATAAAGACGGGGATTAGGGATTTGGAGTTATATCCCGCCCCCCCGCCCCCATTTCTTACTTTTATTCTCCTTCCTGATGATCTTGACTCCATTTCTGTGAGAAAGTTTCACAAACTGGACAGCGTGTCTTTTTGATGTGTGTATGGTGGGTGCCTGACAGTCACCAGAGTGGGAGAAAGGCCCATGCAGGACAAAGTAGTAGGTGGTTAGAATAAAGGGTTTAAGTTGGAGAGAATGTGCATTCCGAGGTTGTTTTCTTGTGCTAACCATAGAAATAGTTGTTCCTAACGAAGTTTGACGATGAATTAAGAGATTGTGTGGAAGCAGATTCCTGATTATAGGTTCTGCGTAGTTTGTACAAACCCTTAACGTGCAGTTCGTTCCCCTTCATGTTCCCCAACTGTGTCCAAAGGGCTGGGCGCTGCGGGAAGGGAGCCGTTTCCAGCAGACCTGAAAGCGTTAATACAGTAGCCGCTCTTTCCGCGGCTTCCAGGCTGCGAGCCCGTGCCCCCGCCTGGCCTGGAAACCCACAAGCGGTGGAGGGCAGGGCGTCGCTGCCCACCGTGTCTGGGACTCGGGATGCGGGTTTCTCTGTGCTGTGAAACGCTGCCGGTGTTGCTTCAGTTGTAAATTCGTCTGAAGAGCCTCTGGTGGGAAGTTTTATAGTAATGCCGTGTAAAGAGATAGTGACACACGTAGTGCTAATTTACAGTAACTTTAAGCATTGCCAGTAGTTTAATTTCCAGGGAGCTCCTGAACCGCCTGTGCTCGGGTCTCCGTGGTTCTGTTTGCTGCGCTCGCTGGCGGGCATTAGGTTCGTTCCAGTTGGAAAACCTCTGCGGGAAGGACGGAGGGAAAGGAAGCACTTGCTATCCACACATTCTTGGGTAATTATTTTCATTTGAACGAAAGTTTTGTGCTAATGACTAGGAAATACGTTAAATCCTAGCCCTCTGCTCCCTCTGCTCTAGTCGTCATCTTGGAGATTCCTTCGTCTCTGTGGGGTCACCCGTCCCCTTTTTGAAGATGATCGCCACGTTTCTGTCTGGAGCTCCACATCTGGGATGCTCCTGCATGCCCAGCCCCGAGTTTTGCCGTATCCCTTAGACGGCCCGTAGACGTCCTGCTGTGTCTCAGTCCAGGGTCCTGCTCCGCCTTCCTCCTTGGTCAGCCTCGAGTCTCCCCGCCTCCCTCCCCACTTCACGCGCCTCCTCTGCCCTTCCTCGCTCATCCTGCAGGGCCAGTCCGCAGCTCTGTCCGGTGTTTTCTGCTCTCACGTCGTTTCTGTTTTCCTTTGTGCTCTGGTGCCCTAGCTTGGGCCGTTCGTGGGGCCTCGGTGTCTACATGAGGTGGCTTTGCTTGTGCTTTCTTCCTTTCCAGGCCAGCTAGCTCCCAGGGTAACCCAGACCTCTGGCATGAGAAGGTTTTGGCAGGGCCTATCCATGGCAGCAGGTGTTTGGCAGTTTGGCATTCATGGCTCCGTGTTCTGGCTTTATTCACCTTTCCCACATCTTTCCCTCTGTAAATGCCCCTTCACTCTGCCCAACCAGTCTGTTCACTCTGCTCCCCTTCCCTGACGCCTCGTCCGGCGCGATTCCCTGCTCGGGAACTGCCTTTCCCTCTCCTCCCTTTCATCAGACCCCAGCTGCCTCTCCAGGCCGAGGTCAACCCTATGAGGTCTGCTCGGACCAACTCCGATTCCTACTGGGATTCAGAGTCGCTCCCATCTCTAGGAGACGACAGATTTGGTGCTTGGGGCTGGTTTTACTGTGATTCCTTTTATCTTTTCTCCAGTTTTTCAAAATGCCACCAGCTTTAAGAAAAACGCAGATGAAAGAGTAGGATCAAGGTCATTCTTGAGGGGGCAAAAGAAATCACTAAAAGATCTCCTGTGGGGCGTGTGGCCAGCCTCTTTCTTCCCATGGGATGATGGCGGTGGGCTTGCTGGGTGAGCGTGGAACAGTCTGCTTTTTCACTGACTGCTGAGTGGTTTCCTCTTCTTTCCCACCCTCCCCTCCTCCTCTACCTCCCCCTCCACACCCGTGTCAAATCTTGGATCCTCTGCTAACGAACTTTCTGATCTTGGCCAAGATATTTCACTTCTGAGACCGTTTTGTCGTCTGTAAAGTAGAGATACTATTTATTTCCCAATATTATAGGCAGATTTAGTGAGAACTAAAATAAAGCATCCACCGCTGTACCCTGCACAAGGTGGGCCTTCATTAGATCCGAGGTGTCTGTCTGCAGAGCCCGTAACCCCGACTCGGGTGACTGGGAGGGCGTACAGCCTGCAGGGGCTTGGTTTGGGTGCTCACCGTGGGATCTCCCCCTGAAGATGACATCGTCTTGAGCTCTGAGTCCCGAGCTGCTTATCAGCCAAGTGACCTTTGTAGGTCACTAACCTGCCCGGGCCTGTCTTCCAGTCTGTGAAGTGAGCTAATTATGTATGCCTTCCTGTCGTATGTGACATCTACTTTTATGTGATAAATACTGGAAAATATTTTGAAAACCAGTCAAGCATTAAGCACGTATAAAGTTATTACAATGAATATTTGTGTCTTAGGAGTACTTAGCATCGTGCCTCCCAACTTTTTTGTTCAGTAAATTGTCGAAATTAATAGGGCGGCTCCTTCTCCAGCTGGTATTGCTGTCTCCTGAGCTTGCTGGAGCCTCGAGAGGAAATCCCTAATAAAGTAGCTTCCGTTCCAGTTTTGTACTTAGACCTTTGGTTCTTTCTGAGACGCCCTTCTTGTTAAGTTAGAGGGTAGGTAAAACTGGTTATAATATAAGGCTCGTGTGAGACTGGTTTGCAAGACGTGAATACACGGAGCCATGACAGTTTAAGAAGGTTACAACGCGGTAATATTCACAGTCAGACGTAGTCGTTGCTGGTTCAGATCCACGGGGACCTGTTGTTTGAACACTACATTGTTCGCCCGGGCTGGGGATTTTGCAACAGTGAGGAGAGCCGTTCTTTCCCTCGAGCAGACTCGTGTGAGTGTGGTCCCGCACGGAAGGGACAGGTGCTGTCTTTCTCAGGGGCCGGCGGAGCCTGTACAGAGCGGCAGGGTTGAGGTCCGGCTGCGACGTCGTGTTGGGCATGCGGGAGGCGCGGGGCTGGGGCGGCAGTGGGAAGGAGGAGCTGCCACGGGCGCGCGAGCACGAGCAGAGGGCGCAGTTGTGGGCCGGCTGGGCGGGCCTGCTCCGTGTCGGGTGGTTGGCTGCGGAGGGGTGTGGTGTGCCAGGCACGCCGGGTGGGAGGAGAAGGGTCGACAGAGGAACAGAAGGGCACCGAGGGTGTGAGCTCACGGCAGGGCGGTCCCCGAGGGCTGGAGTCAGTTCTCCGAGAGCGCTCTGGTGGGGCAGCGTGATGGGGGCCCTGCAGGTGCCGAGAGGCCGCCTTTGTTGACGCTGCACCCTTACCTGAGATCTGCCAGCCAGCTGTGTGTGCTCCGGGGGCCGTTGTCACTCCTGCTGTGGACACTGCAGGAGAGGGGGTCGACAGCGTCTTCGGGCTCACCTGTCCTCACTACTGTCAGCCGAGGCTGCGTGGCCTTGCACGCCGCAGCTCCTGTGTTTCTTTGACTTGTTAGCAGGCGGTGAGGAGCTGCTGTCAGTGTAGCCTCAGGTAGCCGTAGGTGCTCCTTCTAAACTTGTGTTTCTGCTGACCCGGCGTGATGGAGCCGCGGGAGGAATCCCGCATGGAGCACTTTCAGGCACGGCTGATGTCGAGACCCCTGCCTCAGCCCGAGATGCCCTCCTGTCCGGTGTGTCCAAAACGCTCGTCAGAGACGGAAAGGAGAGCAGGCTGCTCGCTTGTCCTCGGTGTCCTGTGCGCTCAGCTGGAGCTTCCAGGCGTGGTCTCCCCGTATGTGTTGCAGTGCTGGCCCAGCTTCTCCATGCTCGTTTCCTGCCTGCCTTGGGAATTGCGGGTGGCTCTAGGGCAGTGAGGTGCAGTGTGCGGGGACCCAGTTGCCGTCAGAGTGGGGCTGTTGAATAGTACCCGCGGGGGTCTTGTTTGACATTTCTGTTCCCGTCAGTAGTGGCGTCTCAAAGTGTGACAGAGCAGGTCCTGTCTTAGATCCCTTTCTGTGCCGTTGTGCTCGGTGGTACCTATGAAGGCCTAGGGGGTGGTGTCCAAACGCTCTTCCACATCTCGGACGTCCTCATGTAATAAAGGTCATGAAATAACTTCACAGAGTGCTTCATCACACGCAAAAGAGTGGATTGTGGCTTTCTTTGCAGAATTGAAGTGCTAGTGTGAACTACTGACAAGCCTGAAAAATGCTAAAATTGTAACTGAATCGGGGAAACCTTGCTCATACCCTAAGACTTTTCAGGAGAATTGCTAACCTGTGAACTCTAAAGCTGTTCCTGAGAGGGGCTGGGGAGACCAGTATGACGTCATTTTACTCGAGGAGCGGGGGCGTTAATCAGGTTACTGTCCTCCCCTCTCAGGGTCAGGATGCCTGGAACACTGGCACCCTCCATCACTTCCATGCCTTTATTGGCTCCGTGTTTTGGTGGAGCCATCATTGCCGGGAGGGATACCACCACATGCTAAGGCGGGACCACCGGTGGTTCTGGAACGTGGCGGAGTGTGAGTGACGGAGCAGTGACTCGCAGGTGGAGCGTCCTAACGTAGGGACTCCCTCGTGGTAGATGGTGTCAGATGAGTCCCCAAGGGCTCACTAAAAGATGAGCTGCTGTTGTCAAGCAAGGAAGACTAGGAAACATAGTTTAAGGGTCTCGCGGAGATGTTTTAAAGCCTGGTGATGTAAGTGCAGAGTAAGCATGTCCGATGTGGTAACTTAGCGTGCAGCTGGCACGAACACTTTTGTCTGCCTGTTTATTGTAGTAAATTTGTGGGGCTGAGTCGGAGTCAGAGTCGGCTGGTGCTCTACTTTCCTGGAAGGGTGTGTTAACGTGGCCAAGCTTTCGGGCAGCGTCTTCGTAGGGAAATGGGGGGCTGGCCCCTTGAAGTCGCCTTGTGTTTAGGCACACAGACTATGTATGTGATGTTTACATAAGCTTCATAACTGGGGTGTCAGGCTGAATAATCACAGGTTTGTGATTATTTCTACTGTTATGTAATAGTGTAATATTTTAATCTGTCCTTTATTGCCATGGGAGGTTAAAAAAGGCAAAGATTTGGGGCCAGCCCCCTGGTGTAGTGGTTAAGTTCGGTGCACTGCACTTCAGTGGCCTGGGTTTCGGGTTTGGATCCTGGGCACAGACCTACTCCACTCGTCAGCCCTGCTGTGCCAGCAACCCACATGCCGAGTAGAGGAAAATTGGCAACAGATGTTAGCTCGGGGGCAGTCTTCCTGGCCAAAAAAAAGGGCAAAGATTCTACATAGAGAAATTGCAGTGAAATAAAACATTATTTTTGCAAATAATGTTTTATCTTCTAAAAAGTAGTAAGACAGTCCTCACTTTGCATGGGACTATAAAAATGACCATGCAGCTGGCCCGCTACAAAGCAATCTTAATCATTGATGGAGATGATTATGTTTGTGATTGTTACGTTTTTTTCGAGACATTGCAAACTCTCTTAAATTATAAATGTATGAGGAAATGACAAGAACAGTAAAACTAATCTTTATTTAGTACACTGCAATTTATAACATTAGAAACGTTGAGAATTAAATTCCATAGCTCTTTGAGCCAGCAGGTCCATTTCTGGGTCTGTCCCTCAGAGCAATCCAGTACCTCCTTTTTGTACATAATTTTAAAAAATCAGTACAATATCCTAATTATAAAATAAAGTAAATTTAAAAAGTTAGTTTACGGTGAAACATTTCATTCTGTAAATGTTTGGGCATGACTGCACCGAAGACGCAAGTCAGATGTTTGTACCTTGTGCTGATGAATGAGTTTAAGAGAAGATGATCAGAAGCCATTCCATAGAAAAATATAGAAATGTGAAAGAAGAGGTGGCCACTCCATAAAAGTGTGTTAGGATAAGTAAACACAGACCAATCTCAATTGTATTTGATCCGAGAAAAATGAATAACCGTGACTGAAATAAGGACAGCGTGCCGTTCGTATCACAGATTGTCAAGTAGAGACCTGGGCAAGTACAACAGTCTCGCATACGAGCTGAGCCTTCTTTGCAGGTGAAATGTCAGAATAGTTCCCTTGGTCATGAGAGGGCCAGGGGAGTGACGGAGGGTCACGAAGAACATATTGCCTCTGGAACTCTCACCAAATGCCCAGGCATGCGTTCAGTCTCTGTCATATGAGAAGATTTTGGAGACCCCTATTTGATGGGCGACAGGGAATGGAAGATGGATCCAAAGAAGAAAGTGGGCCCTAAAGTGTAATAACACACCAGGGTGGCAGAGCTACAGGAAGCAGGTGTTTCATAAGCTGCTGGCCCAGGAGGAATAATTTAGCAGTAGCTATTAAAATTGCAACTGACCTTTGACTCAGAAATTCTAAGGTATTATCCTGCAGATGCACTTGGCACACGTGCAGAATGATACATGTACAAGGTTATTTGTTGCCATGCTGTTTGTCAGAGCTAAAGATCGGAAGCACAGTCGTAAGTGTCCATCGGTAGGAGAAGAATAAATACGTTACGGCTTTTGTGTCAGTGCGGCTGTGAGAGGAGGAGGACGCTGCGAGCGGGCCGGCCCTCCTCAGGCTGTGTCCCTGCTGGAGAGGCACTAGAGGGAATGCGTGTCTCACTGGATTCTCCGCGCGTCAAACCTCGGGATAAACGGGGAGCATCTGCCTTCAGCTGCCTGCCGAGTTGAAGAGCCACCAGGGCTGGAAGGGAGGCCTCCATGGATACCTTTATTACCATTTGTAAAAAACAAAGTTTTAAAAGTTGGTGTGAAAAAAAGCTCTGTCCTGAGCATCCTTCCGTTGCTGCTGCTATCCCTGTTTTGTAAAAGTTTGTGATGGCCAAAACATCTCCGTGGAAATGTGGATTTTACGCTGCTCCTAATGGTGGCTTTAGGCTGTGAAGGTCAGGCAGGCAGTTTCTGGTCTCATACTTTAAAGACAGTTTCCTTATGATTCAGTAGTTTTTTGGCACGTGCATAGATCTATGAAATGAAGTATTCGAAAATGAAAACTATTTTATACTCCAGTAAGCACGAGCAGCGCCAAAAATCACATACTTGCTTTACTGGAAAGTTTGAAACATGGTGTGAATATAAACTGGACATTAATATGCTTCATATTGTGTTTTCATTTTATTATTATCTAGTGTTGTTAATTTATCTGAAACTCTTTAAGGTAGTCGTCTTTTGTAAAAAAGTAATGATTAAAAACAAAACCTACCTAGAAGATTCCAGAAGGCACTCATTCCTATTTGAATTAAGGATTTCTGCCCTTGATTTTTTATTTCATTGGTTTGATTCTCCCCTGCCGCTCAGGCTCAGTTTGAAAAATTTAATCAGAATGTTTTTGCCTGTGAGTATTTCGCTGTTATTATGCACTGAAATGTTATGCTTCTGAAATATACTTTCACACTAATATACGTGTGCATTCATATTTCACATTGTCTTGACTAATTGTGAGACATTATTTGTGTTTAAATACAACATGCTTGTAACAACCGAAAACATTTTGGTTTACTATTTAGCAGAAAGGTAAAAATACGTGAAGCAAAACTTATACTCACTGCCCATGAGTAAATCCCCATTTTTGCTTAAAAGCAGATGCCTTCCAAAGAAGAAAGGAGTGATGGCTAACATAGCTAGAAATTTAAATTGGAAATGAGGAACAAAAATGGAACAATTCGGGGCTGGCCCCGTGGCCGAGTGGTTAAGTCTGTGCGCTCTGCTGCAGGTGGGCCAGTGTTTCGTCAGTTCGAATCCTGGGCACGGACATGGCACTGCTCATCAAACCACTCTGAGGCAGCGTCCCACGTGCTACAACTAGAAGGACCCACAACGAAGAATATACAACTATGTACTGGGGGGCTTTGGGGAGAAAAAGGAAAAAATAAAATCTTTAAAAAAAAAAAAAGGAATAATTCACTCATTTCCATTGTAAAGAAATGTGTCTACCCCTGTGTACACCCGAGAGAAAACATAGCATAAATCCACATAAAAACTTGTGCAGGAATGTTCATAGCAGCATTATTCGTGATCGCTAGGAAGTGGAAGCAACCCACATGTTCATCAGCGAATGAAGGGATAAACAAAACGTGGTCCATCCGTGCGGTCGAATATTATTCAGCCATAAAAGTGAACAAGGCCCTGACACACGCTACGATGTGGATGAACCTTAAATATGTGCTGCTGACTGAAAGACACCAGACACGAAAGGACAGATATTGTGTGATTTCATTTATACGAAACGTCCAGAACAGGCGAGTCCGTAGACTCAGCGGATTTGTGGCTGCCAGGGGCTGGGGGGGAGGTAATGGGGAGTGACTGCTAATGGATCAGCTTTTGGGGCGTGACCAAAATGTTCTGGAATTACTGGTGATGGTAACACAACATTGTGAATATGCTGAAAATCACTGAATTGTACTCTTGAAAATGGTTAAGATGGTGAATTTTATGTTAGTGACTTTTGTCATAGTAAAAAATTTCAAAAAGAAAAGAAAAGCAGTGTGGTCCCATTTTTTATGAATTTGAGTGATGTGGATTGAAAATAGTGTTATAAAATAGTCACATCAGGGGCCGGCCCACGGCCGAGTGGTTAAGTTCCCGCGTTCTGCTGCGGCGGCCCGAGGCTTCACTGGTTCGGATCCTGGGCATGGACATGGCACCACTTGTCAGGCCACACCGAGGCAGTGTCCCACATGCCACAACTAGAAGGACCCACAACTAGGAGATACAACTATGTACTGGGGGATTTGGGGAGAAAAAGCAGAAAGAAAAAAGGGAAGAAGAAGATTGGCAGCAGTCGTTAGCTCAGGTGCCAGTCTTGGGGGGAAAAGAAATTCACATCAGTGTTTCAATTACTGTGAGGTAATGCAGTTCTCTCAAGAGTAAAAAAAGTTAAGATGTCAAAAATGATCAAATGTCAGAGTGGGCAGACCAAGTTGTGAGTTGTGTTTGTGTTATTGCCGCCTGGCAGTGCCCCTGCAGCCGGTGGACAGACCGCATCCTACAGAGATGCTCAGGTTTGGCTCTAAAGGATGCTCGTTTGGAATTAGACTCCCACACAATGCATCCTCCCTAGTTGCCAAGCCAACAGTTAGGAAAGAGGCACAGGATGGTTTTTTTCAATAAACTTTATTTTTTAGAGCCATTTTGGGCTTACAGCAAAATTGAGGGGGAGATACAGAGGTTTCCCCGTATACCTCCTGCCCCCCACTCCCCCAGCCTCCCCTACTGTCCACACCCCCCACCAGCGTGGCACATTGGTTACAGTCCTTGAACCTACGTTGATGCATCGTCACCACCCAGAGTCCACGGTTGACGTCTGGGTTCGCTCTTGGTGCTGGACCTGCTGTGGGCTGAACACATGTGTAAGGACCTGTGTCCACCATTATAGGTCATCCGGAGTAGTTTCACTGCCCTGAAATCCCGTGCTCCCCCTGTGCATCCTTCCCTTCCCCCAGCCCTGGCCATCACTGATCTTTCCAGCATCTCCATAGTTTTCCCTTTTCCAGAATGTCATATAGTTGGAATCATACAGTATGTGATTCTTTCACCAAGATTAGCTTCTTTCGCCAAGGAATGTGCATTTAAGATTCCTCCGTATCTTTTCACGGCTTAATAGCTCCTTCTTATTAGTGCTGAAGAGTACTCCATTGTCTGGATGGACCACAGTTCATCCACTCACCCACTGAGGGACTTCTTGGTTGCTTCCAGGTTTTGGCAATTATGGGTAAATCTGTAAACATCTGGCACAGTGTATTTTTGACCTGGTCCATACATACATTAAAAAAAAAAACACTAAGGTAGTTTTTTCCTCCTCCAAATGGAAGTCACGTTCGGTTTTTGGCAGAACAGGTTTGAGCTGCTGTTCGGAGCAGTGGCTGCTCAGCACTTAGCAGAGACGAGTTTTGAAAGACGAGAGCAGGCCCCGGGGCCGACAGCTGGCGAAGGGTCCAGCGCAGGGAGAGCGGAGGGCTGGGTGGCGCTCAGGTTTGCTGATCTTGGAGAGTGGTAGGTCAGTGAGTGGCAGGGAGAGGGGGCGGACAGCGAGAACCTGGGCAGGCATGAGCACGGGGACGCGGGGCGGAGTGCAGACCGCCTCTGAAGTGTGGTGGCGAAGGTAATGGGAGGTGACAGGGCGGGCTGGAAAGCCAGCCAGTGGTCCCTGTTGGAAGAAGGTGAGTGTACGTGTGATCGTTTTCCCCATCATGGGTGGGAATGCTTCTGTTAAGAGCTGAGCTAACGTTTGAAGGTACTTAAGTGACATCCGTTTTAGCAATATTGCAAAAATCAGCCCGTCAGAACCCTGTTAGCCACCTGCTCCTGGTGGAAACGCCCGGAGATGCTGTGGAAGGAGCTCAGCGGGGCCAGGTGGCGGCCATCGCCTGTGTTTGAGGGCTGACAGTGAGGCCTTTCAGCAGAGTGGCTCATTTCCAGCATCCTCATTTGATGTCACACTTGTGGCCGTGGTAGAACGTAGATATTGCTCCCCGTATTTTTAGATGAGTGGTCAAGATGGAGAACTAAGTGACCAGTCCAAGGTCATAAAGGTCAGTTGTTTCCCAGCATGGCTACTGAATTCCCCTGGGAAGCCTTTAAAAATACATATTCCAGGTTCCACCCCAGAAATGTTGATTCAGTAGGCTGAGGCCTAGGAGTCTGTATTTTCATCAGCTGCACAGGTGGTTTTTAGGCAGCTGGTCTGGACAGCACGGTTCCCTGTGCCGCCTGCAAACCTCTGAGGTGGACGGGTGTTTTGTTCTGCAGCACACGGCCCTTAGGCCGTGAACTGAGCAGGGCGAGTGGTGGCCAGGGGAAGACCGGCCGATTCACAGACCTGAGGCAGAGGGCACAGCCGAGGCACAGACGTGTTCTAGGAACTGTAGATGAGTTGGGACTGACGTGCCGAGTAGGAGACACAGAGTGATGAGGGAGGAGGCTGGAGAGAGAGGCAGGGTCAGAGCTCCAGGAGCGGACTTCTGGAACCACCCCTCCAGACCAAGGAGACCTGGTGTCCTAGGCAGAGCGGAGGCAGCGAGGACCCTCCAGAAGATCCAGGTAGGAGGCAGAATTAGTACCCAGCAGCTGGTTAATGTGGGGGGAGAGGAAGTGGGTGGTGTGACGTCCGGGAGTCTGGCTTGGACAACTGCATGGGTGGGTCCTCTGCTGAGTTGAGTGAGGGCCTGGGAGGAGTTGGGGGCTGGGTCAGGGAGGAGGGTGATGAACTCCGTTTGGGGAAGGTGGTTTAAGCGTCCAAGTAGAGATGTCTGACGGGCAGTTGGACAGTTGCCGGGGTGGGGGCTTAAAGCCTTGGACACAGGACACAGGTGTGGAGAGTGAACAGGGCACCCAGGAACCTTTTGTTCAGCAGTTACGAGATGAGCAGGGAAAAGGACGAGGGGAAGAGAAGGGGAAAGTGGGATCGCATGCTCCCTGATGGTGGTTGGCGAGGTCAGGGAGCACGAAGCCTGCCTGGGGTTAGCGCAGGCGAGGGGATTGCTGTGTCTGAGCCAGAGGGCTTTCAGGGCAGCAGCGGGGCCTGAGGCCAGGTTGCAGAGAGCAAGAACAGGATTCAGGATTGGGGTGTGGTGGCTGAGGGGGCAGGTGTTTCTGAACAAGTTCTGTGTCCACGTGGACAGTCCATATTCTGGTCGCGTCTTGTGCTCTAGCATGGTTTTGGGAGACAAAAAGAGAAGGGAGGATTGGTCTTTTTTTTTTTTTTTTTAAATACAAGGCAAGTACATAGTTAAAAATTTTAAAAGGAATATAAATTAAAAACGAAGTCTCGCTTCAGCCCCCTTTCCCAGTCCCGGTGGGTAACCTGCATTAGCTGTTTGCTGGGTGTCTGTCTCTGTGTTATCTTAAAGACGTGAAAAATACGCATGGTGTGTGTTTGCTGTGAACCAAGTTGAGATGACGCTGAAATACTGTGCTGTACTGTCTTTTTTGGTTCGGATTATACAGTCTCTGCTATGAATCCCTAAATGTTGAGCAGCAGCATAAATTGTGTCAGTATCCGTTTCTTAAAGAGAAACCGACAAGAGAAAAGAAATTAGATGTTTTGGGACTTTGTAACTGCTTATGCATTTTACTCTGTTGCTTGCAAATGACGTTCAGTGACTGAAAATCCCGTGCTGTTGCCTTAAAAGTGGCTTTCCACAAGTCCAGTGAGCTGATGGTCAGCTTTTCCAAGGGCGTAAAGTTTGCTGTCTTCTGAGTGTCCCTCTCCTCCCATCGTTAGATGCGACATCAACAGACAGTTAGACATAGTCTGTTAACAGGAATAGATAGTTGTAATATCCTTTCTAAGCACACTTTTAATCAAGATGCTGGAGTTTTGAAACATATGATTTGCTGACTCGTAAATAAACTTCCAATTTCCCTTATTTCACAATTTGACATGCTTTAAAACCTAAGGCTGAAGCGGGTAGCTTCTGCTGACACAAGATAATCTGTCAGTTCTGCAAGTCAGTTTTTCAGGGGTTCGTTTGGTGTGCTAACAATTAGACCCTGTTTCTATTTGTTTATTACTCTCCCCGTCCCCACACCAAGAGGACGGGTACTGTTTGCCTCCACTGAAGCTTCGCTCCTGTTTCAGCAGGTTAGCGAAAATAATGAAGAGTAGCTAAAAAATAAAACGAAACTACTGATGGAGATGATAGAGAGTGAAAGATGCTGAAGCGCAGCATGGGATGGCCGAGTGAAGAATTTGGGGGAGGGCGGGGGGGGGCAGGGGTCAGGACTCACGTGGGGCTGGGGGAGTGGGAAGGGCCGCTGCTTCCAGCCCAGAGTCCTGCAGTTGCTGGGAGCTACTGGAATGACTGGGAAGAAAGAATGTTCTTTGCTTTCGGAGCTAAATGTCGCATCTGATCCATAGGACGTAACTTAAAATTGGTCTCATGGCGGATTTTGATAAATAATGTCTGGTTTGCATAATCTGGAGCTATTATCCAGATCTGAACCTTTTGTCCAGAAATGCTAAATGTCAGCATTTTTGAGCATTATGTGAAACCAAGTTCTTGAGCTGGTGTTAATGGCTGTTACCTTCCCTGTTCTCAATCCTAGAAAGTGTCAAAGGGAAATGCAAATCTGTATTGCTCAGACTTATACTTTAAATGAAAATATCCCAGTGATTATTGGATCTGTTCAGTTTCAGAGATACTTTAATTATAGTAAATAGAATGACACTTTAGACTAGTAGTATATGTGGCTTACAGTATTTTTTAGAGAAACATTTTTTTTCTAAAGAGGAAAAAGGTAGATGCTGACAATTAGATTCCTGTGATGGTAATAGGGGAGATCATTTACTGCACATATTTGGGGTTTGTTCAGCCTGTGCTAGTTTTTTCTGCAATAATGATACACAGTGCACATATGAACGTGCTTCTGGAATCTTAAACTTTGGAATTTCCTGTCTAATGTTTATCTAAACTCCTAAGTTTAAATTTGCTTCGATGCTTTTTCAGTTGTCGAATTCTTTTGAGCCAAGGGAAAAGGTTTTCCTTTAAGGAGTAAAAATAATTGTCAAGTTCTGTAAATGTGTTTTCTACCACGGCCAAAGCAGTCTGTCACAGATTTCTTTTGAGATATAACCCAGCGATAGGAATGAAGCATATTCTCTTTACAGGTGAACGAAGACAGTCTGGGCTGTTAGGAAGAACTTAGGGGAACTGCATGAAAGAGACAGAGGCTTGCCCGGGGAGGGGGGCGGGAGGAGGTCACGGGAAAGCGAGGTGACAGGCATCCAGCATAGGGGCTCGATGGGAGCGCAAGTGGGCTCCGGGGCGGAGCTCTCTCTTTCCAGGCGGTGTGAGTCCGTGTAGGAACCAGCTCCTCGTCCCGGTGCGCAGGGGAGCTTCGACGCACCCCCTGAAGCGTCCAGTGTCCACCTTGTTGTGCTTCGACTAGGCGTTTCATTTAAAGGTGGCGAAATTTGTCCATGACAGCTAGTAAGACTTAAAAATAAAACGCTGATACTCAACCCTCCTGGGACTGCAGGTCCCCTGCCACTGGTCATGGTCCCTCGCCCTTCTCCCCTCTCCCTTCTTCCTCACCCCCCTGAAATCCCATGGTCCGTTATCATCACAGCCTTGCACGCCCTGCCCCTCCCTCGCCTCTTTCGCTTCACTGTACTCACCGGCAGAAGCCTGCACCCAGTAAGTGCGTTCTCCGTCCGCTGTCGTGACCAGTGACCGGAAGTGGACCCGCATGCCGCCACAGTCACGTGACTGTCAAACAGCGACTCTTCTCTTCTAGGTGGCTGTTTTCTTCCTTCCCCTTTCCCCTCCCCAGCGCTCCTCACCCACCCTTAAACTTAACGCCAAGTCCTCTGTTTCCTCAGTGAAATTGGAAGAAATCAGAAGAGGTTTTGCGTAAACTCTCACCACATGTCTACCTATTTACCTGGATCTGTGCCCGTGTATTCGGCTGCCCTTCCTCTTACTGTGGGCGAACTGTGTGCACCCAGGAAAGGCCACCCGTGCACTTGGCCGCTTGGCCCGATCTGCTCGCGCTTACTCAGGGGAGTTACTCTGTCGGTCCCACCGCTCCCCTGGCTTCCTGCCAGTCAGCACGCACACTGTCTCGTCCTCCAGAAGGTCTTTCTAAACCCATGTCTGCTGCAGCCCCTGCCCTGTTTCTCTTCCCCCTCTACCGCCCAGTTCCTCAAAGGAGTTTTCGCTTCTCCTCCTGCTCTCTAGTGACCTCAGCCCAGTCAGGCTTTCGGCCCTGCCGCTGCGCCAGAACTGCTGTTCTCACGGTCACCGCTGACCTGCCTTTCAGCAGATCCACCTATCAGTGATCGGTCAGCCAGCATCAGAGATAGGGCTGATTCCTGCTGGGAGCGCTGGATTCCGGCATGTCCTCCTGCCCTCTGCCCGCTCCCAGTCTGCTTTGTTGATGCCCCTCATCTCCCAGCCGTCCAATGTTAGGTTGTCACAGGGCTGGAACCTCATCTCTTCTTGTCTGCGCTCAGTGCCTTGTCCATTTGCGTGGAATGCAATTGCTATCCCGTCTTGGCCAACGTTCCCGAGAACTCCAGACAGGGAATTGCAGCTCTGCACTGGGTATCCCAGTCCGCGTGAGTGTCTGATGCTGTCTCAAATGGAGCAGTCCACACTGGACTTCCGCCCCTCTCTTCAGAACGTGCTCTTCCCATGCTCGTTCCCTTCTCGGAACGTAGTG
The DNA here is from genome assembly GCF_041296235.1 of Equus asinus. Lineage (NCBI taxonomy): Eukaryota > Metazoa > Chordata > Mammalia > Perissodactyla > Equidae > Equus > Equus asinus. The sequence continues at coordinate 35,665,745 of NC_091806.1, read as the reverse complement.
ACTCCGTCCCTCCCTTGCTCCTGCCGGAATCCTTGGCATGGTCTTGGGCCTTTCTTCCTCTCAGATCTGTTGGGTCTGTCAGCACATCCTGTTGGCTCTCCTCCAGGGCATCTTCGGAGCCCACCGACTTCTCTTACAGTGCGCTCGCTCACCTGGTCTTGCCTGCGTCATTGCAATACCTGCCTGGTCCCTCCACTTCTGGCCTCACCCTCTTACCAGCTCTTCTGAACACAGCATCTCCCTTGAGGGAGTGTGTGTCAGGCTTCAAGACACATTGAGTGACTTCTTTTAGTGTTCCCGGAGTTTCTTTCTGTTTGCAGGCCTGCGGTGGAATACTGAAGTACAGAGTCGTCCGTGTTCTTTAGCCAGTCTTGTGCTCTCAGGAGCAGCCTTTTCTCCAAGGGCACCGTGTGTGTGTAAATTGTGATAAAATATACAGACCATATGGAGTAAAGCGATTCGTTTCAGCAGGGGAAAGGATGACTTGAGTAACTATTGGTGTTGAAACTGTTGTCTATCCATTTGAACTAAAATAAAGTTAAACCTTAATTTTGTACAATGAAAACGTATATACCTACCATTTTAACCAGTTTATTGAGTAGCTGGATGATTTCAGTGAAGCCTGTGTCTGTGGCCCCCGGCTGTGCTCCTGGGGGGGGGGGAGGTGTGGCTCTGGACAGGCCCCCAGTCACCCTGGGCGGTAGTGGCAGTGGTAGGGGCCCTCTTCCCCTCTGTCCCTGACCCACCCAGCTGTTAACTCCACTAATTGCCAGCCAATTGCTCTAGTTCCAGCAGTGCCCTGGGGCATAAATTCCCCTACACAGGAACCCAGTCAAATCCTGCCTCCTTTCTAGGAGTTGTCTCCAGGTCAGAGTTTGGTATTTGCCCTGACCCCAGAGGGTTCCTCCCAGCTCCCCGAAGCTCCAGTTCCCTCCTGCACACCAGCGGGGTACTGTCTGGGCTGTGTCTGGGGAAAGCCGGTCATCTCCTCCCAGCTGCCTGTCACCTGACCCCCACTGTTCTTGAGAGCGCCCTTAGGCTTAAACTTCACCCCTGGAGTCAGCTCCTTTTGGACGAGATTAGGAGCTCTCTTACTGCCTCCCCCCCGCCCCCCCCCCCACCGGAAAATCTCTGAACTAGGGCTCTGGAGCCTGGTGCGGACAATGGCAGGCTCCTCTGAGTGACACCTGTGCTCTAGGAGCTGAGCACTGGCAGGGGTGGGCAGCAGCCTGGGGTCTCTGCAGCCTTGGAACCACTGCCTCAGAGAGCGAGGGCGGGGATGATCAGGGCCAGGATTCTCAGCACGCGCCACCCAAGGTGTGGCGTGAGCCTCTATTCCTTGAGTGGAAGTTGGGCAGAACCTGGGAGCCCGCACATCTCCACCATGCTTCCCTCTGCGCCAGGTAGCTGGGGGCCCAGGTGGGAAATGCTGCTGTCCTGCCCCTCCCAGGAAGTCCTTCCGATGGGGGCCAGGGGAGATGGGGGCGAGGGGACAGGAAGCCTGTGTTCTTGGCTGCAGCCTCTAGATTGGAGTCTCTACCTCCTGGAGCTGGGGTGGGGGAGGGAGCAGTCTTGGTGCAGAGGCCGCAGACTCGTCCCTTTCCACGGAATCTTCATAGATTTTCTTGAATAGATGTTTCTTCATTTGTTATTTGCCCTTAGGACCAGGTCAGAGGCTTTGAATAGCTGTTTTTTGGGTTTTGGGGGAAGATTAGCCCTAAGCTAACTACTGCCAGTCCTCCTCTGCTGAAGCCGAACGTGTGAACTTAACTGCTGTGCCACCGGGCCGGCCCCACGAATAGTTGTTTTTATCTATTAATCTCACGAGTTTCACTGGGGAGCAGGTCAGCAGAGCTCCTCATGCTGTCAGGCTGGAAGTTGATCACCCACAGTCATAGATTCTTGAAGAAGAAATTAGATAAAATGGGCGTTAGCTGACTATAACCACAAAAATGTTCACGTGTCCTTCAAGATCTCTGTAAACTGTCTCCATGCCCATCCCCTTCTATTTGTTACCCTTGAAATAACAGCATTCGAGAAAAAAATAAATGTTTTCACTTTACTCTTTTCCATTGTTGAATGTAACAATGTGGCTTGGTTCCTTTCATCCCCCAGGGGTAAGTATTTCAGTTCTGCATCATGGCTCAAATAGGCTTTTGTGGGCTAGCCTTATAAAGTCAAATTCTAATTGACCACAGATGGTAATGCTGACTTTGAGTTGCAAATGATTAATTTAGGAATGAGCTTTACGCCACCTGTTTGTCAATTGATTTTCTAGAATTACCTCAATCAGCCTCTTTTCGTATTTTGACTGGCAGCTCGATTATTTGTTAGGTGAACCTCTATCCGTTCCTTTGTCCAGTAAAGAGAAAACTCTTAAAATGTTGAGAAACGTTGGCAGTTGGCAGATAATTTTAATTATTTCAGAGGAGTTTTGCTCCATTGAAAAACTGACAGGAGAATGTGAATCCTTTCCTTTCTCCCCAGCTTAATGACATCGTGTTTGTGTGAGGGTGCTCAGTGTTGCAGTTAGAAGTGACCCACGGTTGACAAGGGGAGCACCTGGCACCTCTCCTCTCAGTGATGTCGTCAAGGAACTTTTTCCACTTAGCTAACGAAATGTCTTCTTTTTTTTTTTCTTTCTGCTTTATCTCCCCAAATCCCCCCCGACCCCGTACATAGTTGTATATCTTAGTTTCAGGTCCTTGTATGGTGGCACGTGGGACGCCGCCTCAGCATGGCCTGATGAGCGGTACCATGTCCCCGCCCAGGATCCGAACCAGTGAAACCCTGGGCCGCCACAGCGGAGTGCGCGAACTTAACCGCTTGGCCACGGGGCCGGCCCCAGAAATAAGTCTTCTTAAACTTCCCCTTCCTACCAAAGGCTTACTGGCATTTGTGAAAAGTCCACATTAGATAGTTGGCTTTGAGTAATTACTTGGCCAATCCGTTAGCGTTGGAGTGCCATCAGCCTTTTCCTGGGGATGCTCTTCCACAGGGGAGAATCCGCGTAGAGCAGGAGGCTGGGCGCAGGGCGGCGGCCTTCGGGGCCTCTTTACTCTCCGGTGGCTCCAGGTCACCGGGGTGCGAGTCTTTTAAAGATGTCTGTGTCCACTTGGTGTCAGGATTCCTGCTCAGGAACGTGTCGAGGGCTTCTCTGGGTCTGAGGAGGTGGACTTGGAGTCCCTTCTTCCTCCGCTGTGCGTGTGCCCAGGTGCAGGGGTGGAGGGAGGGTGGCGTCTGAGTTACGGCGTCTGCGCGGTCTTGGGCTGGTGGCTCGACCCCCCACGGAGGTCCCTTAGAGCCTCCGGCTGGGGTTGCCTATGTGAGGACTGGGGTGGCTTGCTGGGAGTCTTTCCTTAAAAGATCTCTTTTCCCCCCTTATTTTCTAGGAGTTTGCAGCACTCAGTAAAGACCTCAGTACGTGCAGGGAACAGCTCCTTGAAAGGGAGGAAGAAATTGCCGAACTGAAGGCAGAGAGAAACAACACCAGGGTCAGTAGGTGCCGGAACTTGAGCCTCTGGGCCACTATCAGTCACTCTGGCTGGCTTTAAACTCGAAAGACGTCCACTCTACCTGGTTTCAAACACATTTTCGACATTTTCCCACGACTTAACTGATCGATCAGTTCAGCATTCTCATGCTTTTCTTGAAATTCATAGTTAAGAATTAGTATTTTGATCCATTTGAGGAGGAATTTCTCTAACTTTCTACTGGATTGAAAGCATTCACACTGGTTCAGCATGAGATGGAAAGGATTGATTTGCCCCGAATCCCAATGTGCAATTGAAGGTGTTGTTTAAACTTGCGTCTGTGTTGGCCTTTTCTCCCAGCTGCTGTTGGAGCACTTGGAGTACCTCGTCTCCAGGCACGAGCAGTCCCTGAGGATGACGGTGGTGAAGAGGCAGGCGCAGTCCCCCGCCGGCGTGTCCAGTGAGGTGGTAGTGCTGAAGGCACTGAAATTGTTGTTCGAGCACCACAAAGCTCTGGATGAGAAGGTACCGGCGGCCCCGGGGCCAGCCTTGGGCTGCGCGCTGTGCGCCCGGCGGGCGTTGTGCGTGTGCAGCTTCAGTTTACTCTTAGTAGCTTCTGGAATTCTTGTCAACAAAGTTCTTCTGTAAGAAGACAGTTCTATATGGTTAAAAAGTATTAGTTGGCAGAAATGTTTTAGATTTTTGTTTGTTGTTTTTTCCTTTTTCTCCCCAAAGCCCCCGGTACACAGTTGTGTATTCTTCGTTGTGGGTCCTTCTAGTTGTGGCATGTGGGACGCTGCCTCAGCGTGGTCTGATGAGCAGTGCCGTGTCCGCGCCCAGGATTCGAACCGACGAAACACTGGGCCGCCTGCAGCGGAGCGCGCGAACTTAACCACTCGGCCACGGGGCCAGCCCCTGACATAAATGTTTTAAAATTTATTATATCCTGTTTATAGATTTGCTGTTAAGAATTGGGTAGTGTAATTTATTTAGGGAGAAGATTTTTCTCAAACTTAAAATTTAAAGCTGTTAATAGCAAGTTTCCATGACGGTAACATCAATGAGAGACGTTCCAGGTGTTCTGTGTTATATTCTGCTAGTGATAGGGTCACTGTACGCGAAGGCTCGGAGAAGTGTGCACCCATACACTCCACCCCTGCTGTTTTCAGGTGAGAGAGCGGTTACGAGTAGCACTTGAAAGATGTAGTTTGTTGGAAGAAGAATTAGGAGCCACACACGAGGAGGTAAGCTTGCTAAATCATTGTGTGCTTGGAATTGAGGGGTGTTAATTTTTACTTCTTAATTTTGAAAAAAGTATGATGCCTTAGTGGTGGATATCGCATGTTCTTTATCTTTCTGAATCTGGGTCATTTGAATGACTCGTAAACTAGACTTTTATTTCCAAGTTGCAAAAGTCTCTTAAGTACCCGGTTGGCCAGAGATGGTTCCCCTCAGGGTGGGTGACACCACCATGTGTTTTCTTTTTGTGTTATGGTTACAGTTTATAGTTATGTTTTTCCAAAAGAAGTTTGCTATCTTTACTTATTTCTTTGCTCTTATCCAATTTTTTTTGGTTTTAGCTAATGATTCTTAAGGAACAGAATAATCAGAAAAAAACACTCAAAGATGGGGTGCTTGACGTAAACCGCAAACAAGAAAATACACGGAGCACTAATGGAAAGGCAAGTCCGTGGGCTTTCTCTTTGTCGTCTCCTAGTTCCATCTGCCCGCAGTGTGCGTGCGGCACTGTTTGACAACTGTTGTCGAGCCCCGCTTCGAGCTTGAGTGTCGTGAGCGCTGTGCCGTCCAGCAGGTCTCGTAAATCAGCTTTGGTTTTACCTTCCTCCTGGAAGTCCTTTACTTCCTAGCTCACCAAACAAGCCTATTTAAGGATTTTTTCCCCCAGCAGCGATCTTCCAATGGTTCCTTAAGCCACGAGGAGGACCTTGCTAAAGTCATCAAGCTCCAGGAAGTCATAGATAAGCAGTCGAGAGAGCAGAGCCAGATGAAGGAGCGTCTGGCCGCCCTTTCCAGTCACGTCACGGAGCTGGAGGAAGACCTGGACACCGCTAGGAAAGCTCTCATCAAATCTGAGGAAATGAACACCAAGTTGTAGCGGGACGTCCGCGAAGTGAGTGGTGGTGGAGACGGCGCTGCCCTGGAGTCCCGGGGCTGGGCGGTTTGGGTTTGATCCTCGCTCATCTTGTCCCTCACACTCCCAGCACCCTCCAGCCTTTGGGTTACTGTATAAGTGACGGCCAAACAGAACAGCACTGTGAGGCTGTGGTAGGCGCCTCCCCATCTCTGTGGTGAGGCCTCCTTTCCCTGAGGTCTTCAGAGCTGGAGGACCCCCGGTCCAGCTGGTCTGTTAGCCTGCTGGCCGCGGCTCCCCGCCGTGCTGCGGTGTGGCTGTAGTGCCCTGGTCTGTGGGTCCCTCAACGTCCACGGCTTCCAGGCTGTCTGAATTTATTCTTCGTTATGCTCAGGTTTCCTTCTTGCTTAAGGGGAATGTTGGTATCGGTTGTCTGCTTGTTCCCTGAAAGTGATGTGAGCGTGATCTGCTGACCGTTAAGGGCGCGTTCCTGGCAGTCTTCCGGCGCTCTGACCTTCTGCTCTGCGAAGGGATGGGTGACGGTATTGAATGTCAGAGGTCGTACCACAGCGAGAGTGGAATTGGCTCACACTGTGCCGTGAGGAGCGTGCTGGAACAATATGCAGAAATAGACTCGTTTCCAGCACATGTTTCTGCACGTAGAATTATTTACGAGAATCTGTCAAACCATCGTTATAAGAGCAAATGAGGGCTGGATACTTTCTCTGGTGCTTCCTCCTGTCACTGCAGCCCGTCCTTTGTAAACAAACAGAACACACGCGCGCACACCCCTGCGAGACCATCTCAGAGAGCCTGTCGGGAAGACCCTTCAGACCTTTTCACGTGGGTGCGGAGCAGCCGCACTGCCCCTTCAGCAACTCGGTGCGAGCAGTTTTCTGTAGGAATTCAAAACAAAGAAAAAGACTGCATTTATTACAGAACTTGTTTAGTTATATTGTTCTTTGGCAGCAGGAGGAGATTATTTATGTGGCGGAGTTTAATATGCAGAGGATTTCGAACTTCTTTAAGACCCGTCACTTTGAATATTAAGACGTGGCTAACATGAGTTCCTTAGTAAACAAAGAGGGACCTGAAATGGACTTTTAGGTTTGGGGACAGGAATGGCGCTATCAGAAAGTTCTGGTCCTGGTTTCAGTGTTCGATACTGTGTAATAGAATTTTGCTGCTGAATGAGGCATCAGAAGGTTGCATCCAATTAAATTGAACTTTTACTTCTGTTCCCATTTGTTAATGTTATTGCTTTAATTTTGTGGTAATTGCATGAGGTTTCATCCAACTTCTAGCCAAGAAAATGAGACTAGTGTCTCAGCATTGTGTCCTTGAGGGGCTTCGCCCCGTCCTGCAGGAGCGCACTTGCATTGTGAGGCACACAGAGGTCGTGTCTTCATTGTCAAGACCTTCACCTCCTGGGATTCTTGCAAGATTGGGCTATTTTATTATCCATTTTTCTGGGTAATCTTATGTAGAAAAGGATAAGCTTCGTAAACTGAGTGGCCAAACAGAGTAGGTGAATATTTATGAATATTTATGATATTTGAGATAGGTACATTGCCATTCACCTTGAAGGAAACTGGCATCTCTATCAACTTAATTCTGAGGACACTAATTTTATATTTGATTTCAAAATTAGAGTTTAGTCCAGTTTTTTCTCTCTTTAGCATTCACCTTTTTTCCGTCTGAAACACCTAATGTAGGCCATGGCCCAAAAGGAAGACATGGAAGAGAGAATCACTGCTCTGGAGAAGCGCTACCTCGCGGCGCAGCGGGAGGCCACCTCTGTGCACGACCTCAACGACAAACTCGGAAACGAAATCGCGCACAAAGACTCCGTGCATCGCCAGGTAGGGGATCTTACAGAGCTCTGTCTGGCTTTCACTGAATAATTACTAAGGCAGTTAAAGGCCTTTTTCCTGTGACTTCCATGTTGGAAACCAAGGCCCAATGTAAAGTTTTTGTAATCTTAGACTACTGTGTTCAAAAGGGTGAATGACTTCAACTGGCCAGTTTTAATTACTTAGGATTTGATTTAACCATTTTATGGAACTGCACTCCTTGCTTCTTTCTCCTGTTTTGTTTTGTTTTAAGTGAATGTTAATCTGTTGCTTGTTAGCGTTTTTACCAAAGGAGCAGAGTGGCAGAGAGCTGCAAGGCAGTGGCTGCTTGTTAACAGCTGGGTCAGTGTAATACATGGCGCGTTTAGAAATGCAGCCTGCAGGGAGAGTCTGCCCCTCCTGCGGTTTGCTGAGCCACGCTTGCTCCTGTTTCTCTGTAGCCCCAGAGAATCGAGTTAACCAGGAAACCCCAATTCAGCTTCTTGAAAATAAAGTGAGTTCATCTGGTGTATCATAAAGTGTATCATTAAACCCAAAATAAAAATAAAACATAAAATACTAGGAAGCCATTAACAATTTTATTGTGGAATACTGTTTGAGAGCTTGGGAGTTGTTCACAGGGATGACTTTAAAGGGCAGACCACAAAATACTGTGGACAGTGTGATGCGTTTTCCAAAGGTTTTCAAGCGTAATATATTGTCTGTATGTCTACGGAGATACGTGCACACAGGAAGAGGAGAAAGCTGCTTAGGAGCAAATGTCCGCCTCTCAGGAACCTGAACTTACAGATGATTTTTAAAATTTTCTTTTTTTAAGAAGTTCTTGTCTAAATTTCCTACATTGAAGTTTTTTTTTAGAGTAGGAGGACTTTTTAAAAGAACAATGATACATTTACAAAAATAGCTTGACTAGCTTTTCCTTAGGCCGACTCTTCGAAGGTCTCTGTTTCAAAGGAGAAGGCCATCTTTTGGCTTACCTGCCCCTGGCAGTTGGCTGGAAGTAGTGTTACCTTCAAATCATGGGTCTGGTTATTTTTTAAAAAGGGTTAATAATGACTCTTCTTCCTTAACTTGTCAATAAGAATGAGCAAGCTTCTACAGAAAATGGGTTTTCTTTCATGTATAGGAACTTTGTTTTTTGTTTTGTTTTTTTTTTAAGAAAAAAGACTTCTTCAAAGATATTTAGGTAAAGCAACTACTTTGGCAGAGGGGCTTTGCACATTGAAATCAAGCCCAAACAGTGGAAGACGAGGTTCACTCTGAAGTGCCTGCCAGCACAGTGCTGCTTCTGTCAGAGCTGGTTTAGGAGATGTCTGCGTTTAGAGTTTTCCTCAGTTTGTCAGTATGGAGATGGCCAGAAGATTTGGTCCATTTTGATGCTCTGCTCTCGTTTCGTAGACTGAGGATAAGAACCGCCGGTTACAAGAGCGCCTGGAGTTGGCGGAGCAGAAGCTGCAGCAGACCTTGCGGAAAGCAGAGACGCTCCCCGAGGTGGAAGCGGAGCTGGCCCAGAGGGTGGCCGCGCTCTCCAAGGTGCCGCCTTGGGTTCCCTTCTGGGGCCAATGTCGGGATTTTGATCTTGAGATGATTTCCCTGTGTGCCTTGTTTACCTTTTGTTCTTATGTCGGTGCACCTCCGCCCGCGAAAGAGCTCAGATTGGTTCTTAGTCTTGCGTTGTCTGAGATTGGACCGCTTTTTAAATGTCCAGTGTGAGCCTCCTCTTTTGTTATCCCTGAACTAATTTCTCTCCAGTTTTGTCAGGTGTGTGCTGTTCATCCCCAGGCTGCTTGATCTAAGAGTCACTGCTGCTTAGAGTTAGTCAGCAACTCAAAGTGTAGGATGGAAGCTTTGTGTAGAAGGATAGACTTGGTCCCAGAAATAGGAAAACACCATTCTCATTTGTTTTACTTTTTCTTTTTTTTTTGCTAAGCAAGAGTCACCCTGAGCTAACGTCTGTTGCCAGTCTTCCCCTTTTTTGTATGTGAACTGCTGTCACAGCATGGCCACTGGCAGATGAGTGGTATAGGTTTGCTCCTTGGAATTGAACTCGGGCTGCCAAAGCGGAGCACACCGAACTTAACCACCAGGCCAGCAGGGCTAGCCCTGCCATTTTCTTTTAAAGACAATGAAAATAAATTTGTAATAAACAAATTTTTAAGCAATTTATTCATTCATCTGTTCAACAAATGTTGACTAGGCGTATGCAAGACACGTGCCCTGCCCTCTCTATCCACAGGTGACTAGGCACCTTCAGAATGATGTTGTAGGTACTAGAAGCAGGTGGCCCGTACGGGAGGAGGAAGCACGTGATGACAGAGAGCCCAGCCTCCCTGGGCCTAGGGAAGGCTTAGCCTCCAGTGCCCGTGGGAGTCAGCCAGGCAGAGAAGCGGCCCCGGGCCAGGGGGCCTCCTGGCAGAGGCCTGTGTGGGCGCCTCCGTCAGTGGTTTCATGTCGCCTGGTTCGAGCTTAGTGAGCTGCTGGGGAGGGCACCCGTGGGAAAAGGGCAGGACAGGCACAGGCTGCTGCTGGTGAAAACTCGCCTTGGGTGGGTCAGATGCTGTCGAGTGCCCACAGGCCTCCCTCAGAGCAAGTTCATTGCTAACAGCTGTCGCAGAACCGCTTCTCTTCCTTCGTGATCTGCGTTTAAAGTGTCGGTTTCTTCTCTCCCCTGTCATCTCTCCTGTCCCTGGTTGGCCTTATAGTCTGACCCTTTGTCTTCTGGAATGTCTGCTGCTAAGGAAGCTAAACTGTTCGAACTTACTTCCCAGCTCAGGAAGGTAGAACGTGTGCATTGCTCTCACTCGCGCTTGCTGCTTCCTGCTTTCCCTGCTGACTAACCAAACGCGATGTGAGGGTGGGGAGCATACGATCCACTGAAATTGGGCACAGGGTCGGGGAAACACATTTCTCTCACCACATTTGTCACCAACACCAGTCCTGCCTCAGCGTCACCAACGTGAGAGGATTAACCGCTTCCCAGATGAGCACGTGAAGCCACGTAGGCTGTGTCGGGAGATGTAAGGAGACGCTTTCCATCTCACGTGGTTGACAGTGGTGCACGCAGAGCATGTTCCGCTGGCTGCCGCCGCAGTGGCGTACAACATGCTGCCAGTGAAGCGGAGACACTGGTTGAACTTACACTGTGTTTGCTGACAGGCCGAGGAGAGACACGGCAACATTGAGGAGAGGCTGCGCCAGATGGAGGCACAGTTGGAGGAAAAGAATCAAGAGCTGCAGCGGGTACGTGTCCAGGCACAAGGCCGAGCGCCGAGCCCGGTGCGGGGGGATGTGCTCAGGCAGAGGAAAGCAACACCTCGTGATTCCACTTGTCCCGACGCGGACACCGGTCCCTTCTCCATCCTGTCATGTGTGTTTCGTTTGTGGCCTCATGTACGAGTCATCTGCTGACAGGTGCATCCACCCCGGGGACAGTCATGCCAGCACTGCAGCAGGGGAAGAGCTTGGTGCCCGTAGGCCCTGCAGGGAGGTGGGTCCCCAGCCCGAGGAGGCCACTTGCTTCTCTGACCAGCTCGTCAGGGGACCTGCTCCAGGCGCCCCTGAAACCTGAGGTGCTGGCCTGGGGTCCCCGTGAAACTTAGAGTGAGGCGTGTTGTCCTAGATGACAGGTCCACTTGCTTAGGATATGGCACCGAAAGCCCAAATTCAGGTCACGGGCCTGACTGTCTCCCAAAGTACCAAAGTATGACTGCAGACACACAGGTGTGTGCAGAGGTGGGTATTGGCGAGGAAGAGGAGACCGTGACTGAGCTGTGAGCTGTGAAGAGAGTGTGCAGTGGAGGCTCGTGTCAGTTGAATCCTGAGAGAGTTTTCCCTGAGGAGTTGGTCAGGTGTCAGTGTGGAGCATCCAGGCAATGGAGCGAGTGGCCGTCCTGCGTCCGGCTGGCACCCAACCTTACGACACCAATTCAAGGCCGTCAGATTTTATTTTCACCAGAAGCCCGTATTCTTGGGCGTGGACCGCAGACTTTCAAACATTCTGACTCCCTTCAGAAGATTGTGTCTTAGTCCTCTGCCTGCCCCCCATACGCACACGCGTAGCTCTTAGGCAGAGATTTTTATCCGTTTGGGGATGCACTTCCTTACTTTCAGAACTGTTGATAGAATTTGGAAGGACCAGTGTTGAGATAGGGGTGCCATTAATAAGTAAGGCAATTCCAAGTAAACGTTTAAGTTGCTTTGCTTTAAAAATATTTGAACACCGGTGCCTTATTGTGTGGTCTGCTGGGTCTCTCCAGATGGTGGTAGCTGCTGTGTGTTGGGCATGATTCTGAGAGCCTTCTGTTTGATTTGACCGTGACCCATGAGAAAAGGGAGATGCTGGCACCCGTGGTGGTCAGCTGAAAACGCTGAAGCACGGAGGGCTTGACTGTGTTGGCGATTGCCTGTGGGCTGCTCCTCCAGGCAGCGTGGCTTGAGCGCAGGTCTCAGCCCCCGAGCCATGCTGCCCTCTGCCCGGGAGCTGCCCACCGGCCCGGGGGACCCACCCTGACAGGTGCCGCCTGTTAGCCCTTCCTGTCCCCTCCACGTGCCCTTTGTATTTGTTCAGAATAAGGGGTGAAAACAAGCTTTTTAAGCCATGAAATTGATGATAGTTTTATAAAACACAGACTTAGCAACTTTATTTTTATGTTTTAAAATTACTCGTGATTATTTGTAATTTTTCAACATAAACATTCATTACAAAAAATTCAAGTGATGTAGGAGTATAAAGAACAGGTGAAAGTCTCTGTCTCCACTGTTTTTTCCCCAGATGAATTTCTTTACCTTTTGCTTTGTGAGTTGAGTTCATTTTTTCTCCTGAATCCAGACGCAAGCTTCTGTTTACATGGGCAGATTCCTCCACTGGTGTGTGGATAAGCTGATCCCCTTGAAACTCTGCTGTGTCTGGGTGTAAATCTGCTCCTGGAGCCCACCCGACAGTCAGTGATGGGTGACGTTGCTGAGGCCCCGTGAGGGCCTCGTTTAAGGAGCAGTGGACGTTCTCATTAACGCTCTCGCAGACTTGGCCCTGCCTTTCTCTGCGCCTGTGAGGCAGTCCTGGTCATCGTGTAGACGTCCACTGATGGCGGAGGGCCGGAACAGCCCAGGGATGGCGGCACGGGTGACTCCACGGTGGGGGAAACGATCCTGCCTTTGCTCGCAGTGGCCAGGTTTTTGTTTCTCCTGTTCCAGGCAAGGCAGAGAGAGAAGATGAACGAGGAGCATAACAAACGCCTGTCCGACACCGTCGACAAGCTTCTGTCAGAGTCTGATGAGAGGCTCCAGCTTCATCTCAAAGAGAGGATGGCTGCCCTGGAAGACAAGGTGGGATGTCACACACCTCGCCGAAGGTTTCCCATCCTTTACAAAGAGATCGCCCATGTTCTGCTCCCCGGGAATGCTGCATAATGGTGGTTAACAGCCATTACAGGAAGTAGAAATGACTCCGTAAGGAGGAAAAAGTGCCAACTGTTAACCGCTCGCTGAATTAACTTCTCGTTTGTTATGTTCTTGCCCAATTGGTGTGTATGGAAGCTTGTTTACCATTCTTATTCTCTAGAGCAGGAGTTGACAAACTGTTTCTATCAAGGGCCAGATAGTAAAAATTTTAGGCTTTTACTAATTATGAGTAATTGAGCAAAATAATTTCATGCCTACTAATAATGAGCATGAAAGCAGCCGTTGATGACATGTGAGTGAGTGACTGTGTTCCAGTAGAACTTTGTTGACAGGGACAGGCCCTCGCTTGCCAGCCCCTGCACTGGAATCTTTTGCTGGGCCCAGCCCTCACCCCTTCGTTGCTCCTGCGTCGGAAGTTAATTTCTGTCTCATTTATAAACATAACGGTGTAGGAGAATGGTGTAAAATAAAGGCTTGGATCAACTGAAAGTGTTCCAGCTCCTCCCTCTCTCCCTCCATTCGGTTTGGAAAACGTCTGAGCAGGACTCATGCTCCTCTCATCATGGGGACACTTCAGCCATCCCCAGGGTGAAGGAGAGCCCTAGAATTTGTCAGAGAAGCTCTCATGGGCGACAGTTGCATTGGGCCTTGGCACGACCTGTCCCGACTACACGGGTGTCCCTAAAGATAACGGCCAGAGCCTGCCCTGAGGTGGGCACCGTGGTCACGCTCATTCGAGAGAGACCAGTGGTCATTACTAATGACGTGAGGGTCCTGTTACACAGAGCCCGTCAGGAAAGGCGTTATCAGAGACCACACAGGGCGCTTCCCCCTTTCCTCCTTGATCAGTGGGCCAACCTTAAGGGAAGAATACTTTTACCTTAGATTTAAACTGTACATTTGAAACTTATGTCAGGTTTCCCAAGTGACCGATGAATTGTAAAATCTAAAAGCTACTATAGACCAGTTTAACGGATGCAGATAGGCCTACACCATGGGCTTGACATGCTTACTTAGAAAAATCCATCACGGAGGTAGTAGGTTCTGTATTTACAAATTATCATTAGAAGTTGCGATGGTCTCACTGTTGCATTTCACTCTAATACTGCTCATGAGTACGTTCACGTGGCCCCTTTTCCGTGGTACTTTATTGTCTTAGACAGAAATGTAGCCATACTATTATGTGAAACGTTTTCAAGAATCAACACTAAAGGACTCTTCATCTTTTGCAGAATTCTCTATTACGAGAAGTTGAAAATGCAAAAAAGCAGTTAGAAGAAACGCAACATGATAAGGTACTTAAATCTCTAAATCATTGAGAAATCCGTGAATTGAGCGAGTTCACTGTTGCTATAACTACTACAGACGTTGGGTGAAGTGGAGTCAAACTTTCCTGCTGTAAGATTTATGGCACTCCTAGAGTTGTGCGTGAATGCGTTTGTGTTGGCGGTGGATGTTAAGTCTGGCAGCGGGTAGGGATCAGAGTTCTGAGTCCTTTCTGGGTTCATTTGGAAGCTAAAACCTTAGCACAAACCTGTCCTCTAGAACTGTGCTGTGCAACAGAAATGTAAAGGGAGCCACATGTATAATCTAAAATTTTCTAGTAGCCACATTTAAAAGTGTAATATGAAACAGGTGAAATTAGTTTTACTTAACCTGATAGAGTCAAATGTTATTTTATCATGTCATTAATATAAAAGCTAATGAGGTGCTTTACATTCACTTTTTCATAGTGGGTCTTTGAAACCCGCTGTGTGCTTTATAGTTACAGGACATCTCAGTTTGGACCAGCCCCATTCAGGTGCTCAATGGCCACGTGTGGCGAGTGGCTGCTGTATGGGACAGCATAGATCTAGAAGGTTATAGGTGACTTAAAAAGTTTTTTGTCAGTTTTCCTTACTGTTTTGACGTGTACAAAAATGAGATTGGATGTACAAATGAACAAATGATTCATGAATGAATGAATGTGTGCTCGATGTGAGACAAAGACAATACAGAAAGGAAAAAGACAACACAGGGAAGTATGTGCAGTAGAAGGTGAGTATTGTTCGCCTCTCCCCGTCCCCACATCTCTCTACAGAATTAATAATTGTTAATGACTCGGTGTTTCGCCTCTAAAAACTTCTCTTTGACTAAGACATGACTTTTTATTCATCAGGGTTTATAAAGCTAATTTGGTGGTCTGAGTGTTTATGTTTACTATAGGACTCTCGGAGAAAACGTTCTCAGAACTAAAATACTTGATGTTTATAACTGCTAATTTAACCTATTATGGTTATGTTCAACATTTGATGCAAATAATTTTAAATCCTGAAGGAGACAGCTGCAGTATGTGTCATTTGCTGTTTTGTAGGATCAGCTCGTACTGGACATCGAAGCCTTGAGGGCTGAGCTGGACCAAGCGAGGCTGAGAGGCGCGTCCCTTCACCACGGGTACGACACTCACGCGTTCACAGACACTCTCCAGCACCTGCTGTGTGTGTACGGGGCGCTCGCAGACGTGCTCTGGCATCTGCCGTGTGTGTACAGGGCGCTCACATGCTCACAGACGCACTCCAGCACCTGCCGTGTGTGTACAGGGCACTCACATGCTCACAGACGCACTCCAGCACCTGCCGTGTGTGTACAGGGCACTCACATGCTCACAGGCGCACTCTGGCACGTGCCATGTGTGTACAGGGTGCTCACGTGCTCACAGACGCACTCCAGCACCTGCCGTGTGTGTACAGGGCGCTCACATGCTCACAGACGCACTCCGGCACGTGCCACGTGTGTACGGGGTGCTCACGTGCTCACAGACACGCTCCAGCACCTGCTGTGTGTGTACGGGGAGCTCACGCACTCACAGACACGCTCCAGCCCCTGCCGTGTGTGTACAGGAACACATGCAGGCCACAGGGGCAGCCAACTGAACACACTGCCTGGCCTGAGCTCAGGGAGCCTGGAGCTTCAGAGCAGGCCGGAGGGCAGAGGACAACATCATCCTGAAGGTTAGGTTCTGGTACCTTGGAGGTTCCCGTCACGTCCTTGACTCAACTCAGAACTGCAGGAGGAGGTGGGGCCGGGGACGATTGATTAGTGTCGGGCATATGAGTCTGAGGCACCCGGCAGAGTGTGGGCATGATGGTGTCGGGATCGGAGGACAGAGCCCAGGGTGCCAGAGGAAGCCCCATCCACCTGGGAGTGACGGTCGCATCCTTGAGGTGAAAGAGAAGGCTGCGGAGAGCCTGCGCTGCTGGAGCGGGAGGATGCCCTGACGTTCGCGTGTCTGGTGCGGCACTTGGAGTCTGTATGTTTTTAAGAGGCTGAGAGTTAACGGCGTGGTGCTCGCAGATCTTTCGAGGCGTGACTGGGCCGGCTGCTGCGGGAGTGAGCCCCCTGGCTCGGCGTGAATCTACCAAGTTGCCCGGCATCCTGAGTTTTTCTTCCTCATCGTGGTAGAGGCGGTAATTCTCATTTAGGTGATTTACTTCTTTGTAGAAAATGGTCATCAAGTGAGAGTTACGCTTTAGCAATAGTTATCGAAGGGCTTACCTGGTGGCAGTGACTGAAACACAGGAGACGGGCCCCTGCCTCCAACACGACTCAGGAGGAAGCTCCCAACCTCTGCAGGTGTTACGGCATTTGCCAAGTTAGGACATCCTGAAGGTTTAGGGTATCTTGCGGCTGTCCCTGCCTAACCCACTCCTAGAAACTAGAGGAGAAATCAGCGAGGACAGAGAGGCAGAGCCAGAAGCTTCCCCTGACGCCGAACCCGCTGGAAGGTGGAGTTTCGAGGAGGAGAGTGTGCGCTTCAGAGAGCGAGGTGCAGAGGAGGACCAGTGCAGGGAACAGGCACTTGCTTTCTGCTTCAGGTCCTCGCTGGTGGAAGGCTCGTGTTGTTAGAGCGCTGCAGGCGGACCCGCTGCTCGGGATTGCAGGCGTGTGTGCGAGGAGGCTCTCACAGGCACGTGGGTGAAGAGGAAGTGGACACGCGTGTGTGACTCTTGTGGAAGTCGAGTCCTGAAGGGAAGGGAGCCGGTGTAGGAGCTTGAGGGGGTGGCAGAGCTGGGGGCAGTTTTTCCGATGGAGACGTCTTGACATGTTTGCCGGTCCCAGGTGTGATGTTAGAGGTGAAAGACAAGGAGAGAAAGGAGCTATTTGCCCTGGTAGTGCAGAGGTGGCAGGAGGGGATGGCCAAGGTCACCTGGGGCGGAGTGGTCTGAAGACAGTGGGCAGGAGAGGCTGCATGCGGAGGGAAGGGCTTTGTTTCAGGGAGGCAAGGCTAGAGGCTGCATGTCAAGTGGCCTAGAAGAGAGGTGGTTGGGAGCTGTAGAAACGGGGGGAAGACCAATCACAGTAGGCGTGGAAGGGCCTTGGGTGGACTGAGGAGAAGGGGTCTGGCAGGCAGGGCAGGCTCAGCTCATTTGGTGTGACTCCACGGTGAGATCGGTCATCTTGTTTTTGTGATCTTCTCCATGAGAAAAGGTAGTCTAGATTGAGGAGTGGAAAAGCACGGTGATGGGTGGCCTTCCATAAACAGATTGGCCATATAGAAGAGAGGCTTCAGCAAGTGATCAGCTGCAGGGTGGTGGCGTGTCGGGAGGCAGGTAAGCCTGGGAAGGGGTGTCAGAATCGGGAAGCATTTGTGCTTCCCGAACCATCCAGAGGTACACGCAGGATTTCAGGTGCATCGCTTTCATCTGCCGTTGAACCGTCTCACGGCCCCAGAGCAGTTGGGCTGGAAGTCACCCTGAGGGAGAGACAGTGTCGTGAGGAGTAAGGGGTAGAGGAAGTAGGGCTGGGTGTGCTCCAAGGGGAATTCCAGACTTGGAGATCTTCGAACAGGCAGGAAATCTCGTGTAACGCTACAAGAAGGGATTTCTTTAAAAAGATGTCGAGAGGTGTGTACCAAAAGTAGATGAGTTGGCATGTCAGCCTGGCCCTGTCCACGATCGGGTGGGGAGGCTCGAGGGGTCCCCTGTCTAACTGGCTTTAATCAGATGAATGGACTCTGTCTTCTCAGATCGTAAGGCCTCCTGAAAATGAAGGCAGCCAGCCTTCTTTCCAGAGAACAGGGAGGCCCTCGGTGGCGGGCCAGGACTGAGGTGTGGCTGGGGTGCCCACGGTCAGGGCTGAGCACTGGGCTGGGCTGTGCCCTCCTCGCCTCTGCTCACCAGTTCCTCTCCAGGGCCTCTCCTAGTGACTCTCTTGAGCGTCTCCCTCGCGGGTGCTCAGGGCCCCAGTCACTGGTTCAGGGGACTGTTTTAGCCGGGCGTGTTGATTGTCTGTCAGTCTGATTGCACGCAGTCTCTGCTTTTGGTTCGGAATCCTCAAAGCGTCCTGCCCAGCCCGGTTCATACCAGCCCGAGCTGTGGTCAGAAGGGCTTCTGCAGCCGCTCCCTCCGAGGGGCCTGTGGGAGCGCTTCAGACAGTGCCACGCAGAGAGAGGAGTGTCGGTGTCCACCAGCCTCACACTGCGGCGCCTGGCACAAATGGGAGAGTGACCGTGGAAGGCCGCAGGTGGGGGTGGGGTGCTTCCTGGTGGGTCGAGGAGAAGGCCGAGCAGAGGCAGGGCTGAGCACCCCTCTGCGGGCCCTGACATGGGTGACGGATGCCTCTTCCACGGCCCAGACAGCTGGACCCCATCCTCTCATTTCCAGGTCTGCAGTGGCAGCATTGGCTTTCCTAGGTATGGAGTGTCCCCGCTGGCGGGGCTGAAAGGCTCAACGCTGGCGGGAGCGACGACAGAGGTGCCCTCCTTGGAGTCCTTTTTCTGTGAAATTACGTGTTTTCCAAATTGACAGCTTCTGGCTTGACTAACAAACTTAGTTCACTTTTCTTATCTAATAATGACCTTTTGTTTTCCATCTTTCAGCCGACCCCACTTGGGCAGTGTCTCGGATTTCAGGTTCCCTGTGGCAGACGGTCCCGCAGACGCCTCCAGCAGCAGCGCGGTGTTGCGGCGCCCCCAGAAAGGCCGCGTGGCAGCCCTGCGGGATGAGCCATCCAAGGCAAGGCCCTCCGTCCTCGCTGCCCGTGAGCTGCCGGCCCTCGGGCGCGTCTCCTGCTCGTCCCGTGACTTTGAGACTTTGGGGATTCCAATGGTCATAGGTCGCCTTCTCTCATCCCCTCCCCCCATTTTCCTTTTTCTGGCTAAGAGTTTCGTTTTAGGCATGCTTTTCTCTGAAGAACAAGTTTTGATAGAATATGACCTACTCTTAAGTGCAACGTAATGTAATTAGTACGGTTTGGAAGCAGCGATAAGCGTGAATGAATGCGTGTATCCGTCATCTTTTAGTGAGAAGAATTCACATTGGGAAGTTTAAATACCTTCCTACTTCTGTCTGTTTAACAGCACATCTTTATCTACTTCTGCGTATTTTTATTTACAGCACCCGTATTCAGTGCACACCTGGTTTGGGCCAGGCGTCATTATAGACTAGGGCTCCAGCAGTGAATACAGGCAGAGAAGATGCCCACACCGCCAGGGCGCACGTTCTAGTGAGGAGCCAGCGTGCGTGAGAAGTACAGTACGGGCTGTGTGTCAGTTTCCTCTCACTGCGGTCACAGGCTGCTGCGAGCTCAGTGGCCTAAAGCAAGGAGCAGTTAGAGTTCACAGGTTCCGTGGGCTCGGGGCTGTGAGCAGGACGGTTCAGGCTCAGTTCTCCTGAGGTTGCAGCCGTCCGGATTCTCACCTGGGGCTGAAGAGTGCACTTCCAGGCTCACTCGCCTGGCTCTGCCTGGGCCCTCTCTGGGGGCTGCTTGAGTGTCCTGGAAAGATGACCGCCAGCTTTGCTCCGGGCTCATTCTGAGAGAGAGCCAGGAGAAAGCCCCAGCCTCTGAGGCCCTGGTCTGGAGGCAGCACACCTTCACTTGTCCTGCACTCGGTGCGTTAGAGTGAGTTAGCGAGTCCTGCCCTCACTGTGGGCCAAGGGAGGAGTGTTAGAGAAGTGTGGACGTATATTTAAACCACCACAGGGTTTCCGATGGTCATAAGCAGGGAAAGGAAACCCGGGGTACCCTGAGCTGTAGGAGGGGAATGATAGTTTTAAGTAGGGTAGCCAGCGAGGTCTCACAGGGACGGTGACATTTGAGCCAAGGAAGGGAAGGAACCATTTGGAGATATTAGAAGGTCATGCCAACACGATGTGCTGATGGGTTGAATATAGAGTATGAGACAAAGAGGCGAGTGAGGCCCCCGAGGGCCCGGGCTTGAGCAGCTGGAGGCTGGAGGCTGTCTCCTGCGATGAGGAAGACTGCGGGGCAGGGGCGACGAGTGGAGCCTGGCCCTGATCAGGTCGACAGCCCTATCTGCTGTCCAGGTGGACGTGTCAGGTAGGCAGTTGGATATTCTGGCCTGGAACCCAAGAGAGAAGTCTCGACTAGAGATAAAGATGTGGGGGTCATGACCATACAGATGGTGTTTAAAGGTGTAAGATGAGATCAAGTCCAAAGTGGGTGCCTGTTGATAGAGATGAGCTTCCAGGATAGAGCCGTGGGCCACTCCAAAATTGAGAGGTTGGGGAGACTGAGAAGGGACCGGCAGGAGACTAAAGAGTGACAAGGAGGTAGGCAGAAACCCGGGACCACGGGGCCTGCAGCCGAGTGAGCGAGATGCTCAGGGAAGAGGGGAGAGCAGCAGGCCTGGGCCTGCCGATGGGCCAGACGAGAGGGCAGTGGAGGTCAGTGGCAGACTTCTTAAGGTGGGCGCTTTGATCCTGGAGCAGCTCTGCGGGAGGGGAGGTGAGCAGGAGGCGAGGAGGTGGAGGCGGAGTCGAGGCGGCTCTGGAGACCTTTTACTCATCGGGACGGAAGTGCAGTGGTGGCTGGAAGGAGACGTGGCATCCAGGTTCCCTGGGTTCTGGTGTGTTATCTGAAGGAGGGAGAAGGGAGCAAACCTTCTCAGGCTGATGGGAGTGGGCCAGTAGAGAATCGATTACCCCGAGAGAGGAAGGGAACACAGCAGGCGAGCCTGGAGTCAGCCAGAGGGGGTGCGCCTCGTGCCCAGAGGTGGGGCTGGCCTGGGTGGGGGCCCAGGTACCTGGCCGCGACCTCAGATCTTGGGAGGGGAGGTGGAGTGCATGGGTAAAGGCCCGGGGGACGGGGAGATAAGCCAGCAGGGCATCTCAAGTCTTGTGGTTGCTCTGATGTCGTGTCAGTGAAGTGGGAAGCAGGGCCCTGGGCTCAGTGAGGACGGGAGAGGAAGAGATGGAGGCTTCGAGAGAGGGGCTGAGACAGCGGCACAGGATGGGTCACGTGGCCCCGGCGCGCATGCCTTCTCTGTGCGCATTCTGATTGCAAACGGTACCCCTCCATCACGCGAGAGAGGAGTGGCTCGGCACAGAGGAGGCTTTTCTCCGAGAGCCTCAGTTCTCTAGAGAACGTGGTCTGCCAGCTCGCTCTTCCCTGGGTGTTGAGAAGAGTGCGTCCAACGGCTGCCCTGCTGTCTCCTTCTGCCCCTGCCTGCTGCTGTCTGTGCTCGTTCACACCGGGCTCAGAAGAGGGAGGATTGGGGAACTCCAGTGAGGTGTGTTACTCGATAACACTAGTACAGTGGTGTGGCAACTGCAGTGAACACAGCTGCCGTGGATCTAGTGAACTTTTTACTTCCCATTAGCGTGGCTGATCGTGCCATGTTTTGTGTGTGTGTGGTTTTGGTTTTTGTTTTTGCTGAGGAAGATTAGCCCTGAGCTAACGTCTATGCCGGTCTTCCTCTGTTTTATATGTGGTTTGCTGCTACAGCGTGGCCAACTAGCAGTGTAGGTCCAAACCCGTGGATTCAGGCCACCGAGGCAGAGTGCACCGAACTTAACCACTATGCCACAGGGCCGGCCCCCCCGTGGTGTATTTTTCTAATTTTCAGTTTTTGTTTGCACTCGGTCTTGTCACCATTGTGAATAACGTCATGGAAATGCCTTGTGTCCACAGTGAGATGTGACTGTTACCAGGCAGTCTAAGTAATCGACTGTCCTGCCCCTGAAATACTGCCTGCTTGATACGTGTCAGCAACTTACAAGCATGGCCTATTTTTCCAAAATCTTTTGGGCTTCTATTTAAAAAATATTTAAGTTTCTGCTAGGTTTACTGTAAGTTGCTGTAACTTGGTTGTTATTTTCCATCTTTGCTGAGATTTGATTTTCTTGTTTCTAGGTACAGACTCTTAATGAACAGGATTGGGAACGTGCCCAACAAGCGAGTGTCCTGGCCAACGTGGCGCAGGCCTTCGAGAGTGATGTGGACGCGTCCGACGGCGAAGACGACAGGGACACCATCTTCAGCCCAGCTGGCCTCTTGTCCCCCAGTGGGCAGGCCGATGCCCAGACGCTGGCCATGATGCTTCAGGAGCAGCTGGACGCCATCAACAAGGAGATCAGGTACGTGGGCTTGTGCATAGCACCACAGACACCGTGCATGTCTCTAAAGAATTGTATGCTACCTAGGACAGTCTGGAAGAAATACTGTGGACGTATTCTACGCGTCCCATGATAGTAAACTTGGTTCAATCCTGTTTGAATAGTTTTAAGTTCTGAGGTTGCCCTTGATTGGAAAGTTCAGTTGACCGGGCGTTCTCGCCACAGTTGTGGTGTGGGTACACTTGTGTACACAAGATCTTGCAGAAGGGTGAAAGGGGTTCGGTCCGTTCCCCCACGAGCCGATGACACAGCTGGAGAGCGTTGCCGGGGAGCTCAGTGTCCACCTGTGCCGCTCTGGATCCCAGGCCGGGTTCCAGAGACGGCCGGGGTGCAGAGAGCTGAGCGCACATCGGAGGAGGCCTCCCTGCTCCGAAGTGCAGAGGGGAGCTGTGGTGTGGGGCAGGGCACCATGGAGAGCCAGGAGGAGGTGGACTGGCCTGGCGCCCTTGTGGGTAAGAAGCAGGACTCTTTTCACGGGCAGTGCCAGGTGGCGGGTGACTTACGAGGAGAAACGCCAGAGTTCAGTCCACTGGCAAGCGAAGGTGAAACATGCAGTAGGAAGCGGGAGGGAGAGTTTCCTGCCCCCCTCCAGCCTGAGTGTCCCCCAACTCTGAACCCTGCGGGGGGCAGGGAGCTGGGGCAGCGTCCACCTGCCGCTTGTGCCTCCTCCAGCGCTGAAGAGGGCCCTCTTGTGTGTCTTTCAGAGCCTCACGTTTTCAGGTGTGTCACCCAACCACCTGGAACAGAAAGCCGAGGTTTTCAGATTGGCAAATTCCCACTCCTACTTGCGTTTTCCTCTGTTAAACTAATAGAATGTGAAAATTGGTTCATTACAAGACAGTGGTCGGGGCAGGCCCCATGGCCGAGTGGTTAAGTTCACGCGCTCCGCTTTGGCGGCCCTGGATTTCACCAATTTGGATCCTGGGTGCTGACACAGCACCGCTCTTCAGGCCATGTTGAGGCGGCATCCCACATAGCACAACCAGAGGCACTCACAACTAGAATCCAGCACTATGTACTGGGGGCTTTGGGGAGAAGAAGAAGAAGAAAGAAGGCGACGATTGGCAACAGTTGTTAGCTCAGGCGCCCATCTTTAAAAAAAAAAAAAGACAGTGGTCAAAGAATGGTTTGAATCGTAACCTCCTCAGTGTTTGAGAGGTGTTTTCTTTCGAAAGCCTCTTAGCAGTTATAACAGTAAATTTACAAGACAAAGGGCCGACTGTTGGGTTCAATCCAAAGACTTGCCCGTCCTGGGGGGCTGGCCCCGTGGCCTAGTGGTTAAGTTCCTGAGCTCCGCTGCAGGCGGCCCGGTGTTTCGTTGGTTTGGATCCTGGGCGCAGACATGGCACTGCTCATCAAGCCAAAGACTTGCCCGTCCGAGGGGGGATTAAGAGGCCTTAGGTCTGGGGTGCAGGGTGACAGGGAGCCCAAGATCTGCCCTGTCAGGCCTGAGGCAGCCGTGGTCCGGTCCTGCATGCACACAGAGACCAGCCGTGTGCCAGGGACCCTGCAGGAGGTCCGGGCAGAGTTGCTGCCAACATTTTGTTCTTGTCAAGCTGACACAGACGCCAAGTGCCGGTTCCTGCGCAGAGCCTGCGGGAGGGAAGGAGGGGCAGAACTAACCCAGGGAGAGCTGTAGGCTCTGCAAGGAAGGGGTGTGCGGCCTGCAGTCTGCCTCCGTAAACCACGGTTCGTGTGCTGTGTTCAACCCGGCAGAGCCCGGAAGACTGCCTTTCCCCATCGCTGTGGGAAACACGAAAGGATTATAAACGTCAGCTTTTATTTTTCACAGTGTATTGCTAAGTAAAATGGGTTCTTCTTTAGGTAGCAAGTTGACCTGATATAAATGGTAAATTCTGTCCACTGCCTTGGTATCAATAACAGAAAGTACTTTCAGAATATATAAGTAGAACTTTAATTGGACAGGTTACTGCAAGGTTACTACTAATTTAATATTAGAGTAATGATTTGCATAGTCAAATATTAAAACTGCTGTTTAAGCATCCACTATACAGTAGGAGAGAAGAGCTTTAATTACGAATTTCCAAATTAATGCAGCATGGTTGACGTGAATTCATTCAGATGAGGCTGGTGGAGAATTCTGTCAAATAATACAAACAAAATACTTTTGTTCGAACTCAACCTTTAAAAAAAAAAATCAATGTTTCCGTCTAGTCTAGAGACTTAAGTGTTGGGAAACTCCTGATTGCTTTGTAAATTGATTTTTTGATTATATCAGAGTTCCCAGTTTCCAGTCAAAAAAACCGATAGGTAAATGTGCAGCTGTGCCCTGAGAAGTGGGAATGTCGGAGCTGTAAAATTCAAACATCTCGTTGTGTGGTAAGAGAGTTGCCAACTAGCCCCTCCAGACTTGTGGGGTACGTAAATAAAATCAAACGCGAGTGATCAGAGATAGTTGGTAAGACTCAGTGGAAGGTGTACTTTGTGCTGTTCCGAAGCCGTGTGTGTTAAAGAGAGAAAAAGTAGAACGTTTTTGCTGAAGTGTTCATTGTTGGAGCAACCGTCATTGGAGTTTCCTTACAGTAATGCAAGCACCGATTTTTTCATCTGAACCCGTTAATCTGTCTGCTAATGAAGGAAGGATGACTGTTTTGTTTTTACTTTAGGTTGATAGAGGAAGAAAAGGAAAACACAGAGCAGCGGGCGGAGGAGATTGAGTCTCGAGTTGGCAGTGGGAGTTTTGGCAATCTTCGTCGTTTTAGATCAGTGAGCTCCATTCCCCTCTACCCTGCCTCCTCGCTCGCCGGCTCCTCTCCTCCGAACAGTGGCCGGTCCACCCCGCGAAGGATTCCGCACAGCCCAGCTCGGGAGGTGGACAGACTAGGTATCATGACTCCGGTAAGGATTTGTCTTTTCTTGTGCTGTCTCCCCTCGCCCCCGATACACCTGATTTAAGTCTTGGACACCACGAATATGCTTTATTTTTAACCTGGAAGAAAATCAGGTACACTTGTTATGCTCAGAGGTTTGAGATTTTTAAAACCAACTCATATTTAATCATTCAACAATAGCATGGTGACAAATTAATTTTAATATTGGGGTGATGCCTGAACTCCAGAGAAGTTTTCACTTGTTCAGCTCTGAGCGTGGTCAGCTCTGCAGGGTTCGGCAGCTAGGGGGGTATTTTTGTTTTCCAGCGATAGACAGTGTAACAAAAGTAAATACAGCAGCCATCGTAACATATAGGAAAATGTGCAGAGAGAGTCAGTGCTGTCTGTCTTTACGTTCGGGATGCCTGACTGGAGGGTACAGAATATGCCGTCAAAAACAAAACTGAAGAAAAAGCTAAATCGGTCCTCTTAATAATGCCCTCGGTGGCATGCTTGGCACCGGTTCTGCAGGTGAATCCAGGGTGGCGTGAGTGAGAGCGCGCTGCCGCTTGGCCTCCCCGGGAAGCGCTGGGCTGCGTTCGTGCGCAGCCTCTGAAAGTGCAGGGACCGCGACAGCGTGCTGCTCTAAAGAATAGTGCCTAGCTTTCTCACGTGTTTAGTCTGGGTTTTGTGAATGCATGAAATCATGTTGACAGCGTTCTGCTTTCTAACTGCGCTTCCGTTCTCATTTCTTCTGCTACCACCCATTTTCGTTTTTAGTTGCGTTGTTAGCCTGCACGTAATTAAATGAACCGTGAATCGCTTTAGTAGCGTCCGAAGTGGTAACTAGTCCATTTCGCGGTGTTTTGACATAGTATTTTTATAATTTACATCGTTAGCTCATTAGCTGATATTTTAAGCTCTTTGACAATTTCATGCTTATTTCCTTTCAGAGAATTTGTAAAAACAGTTCTGTTTTTCTTTTTCCTTGTTTTTGTAGTTGTGTGTGCCGGCTGATGCTGTGTCTGCTTCCGTGTTTAGTTTTGATTTCCTGTGTCATCCTTCTCTTTATTTTGTCACTGTTAGTCCAGGCCTCAGCTCGCGCTGTGACACCCCCTCCATGGGGTGCTCAGGGAACCGCCATAGTGGGGGCCATGGTGTGTGTGTGGGGGCCATTGGGGCTCATTAGTGGGGTTTCTGCGTTATCTTCGTTTCTCATGAAATAGTGTCTTTTTCCCTCAGTAGTGATACGTTTTTACTGCTGTGTCACTGTACAACAGATGTGGATACAGGCATGATATCGCTGGATCAGAGTGCTTTTATTCAAACTGTGTAGGGTTTGTGTAATTCAGAAATGAAATCTTTGATATATACAGAGATAATCCACCAAGTATAGAATTAACGGAAACTTGACACAAACAGTATACCTTTTGGTTTTGATGCTTATATTCAAGACTGTAAATTTCATCAACTTGTTGGACATAAACAATTAATGCCTTTAATAGACTATTTTTTAAATTCGTATATCTCATAGGAATCATAGAATGTGAAGATTCCACCTGCTATTCTGCTAGCTTTTATCCTTACGTATTTTCACAGGGTACCCTGCTTTAATCCAAAAATTTATGTTTGAGAAATTTTAAATCAATTTCTAGGTAAGAATTTTATATGAATGACCAATAGGTGATTAATAACTAAAAGTAGGTTTGTTCAGTTTTATAGTAAGTCTTGCAATAACTTCCTCATCAACTAAATTGATGTTTAGAGACATGTTTTTCATTAGGGCAAACTAAGTTCTAGAGAAGTTTGGCTTAGAATAGACAACTGTTAGGGCCCTTTGTTCTATAAAATGCCGTATTTTAATAAATTGTATATGTTGTAATAGAATTTTATCTCCCTGAGTAACGATTTATAGTGTTTCTCTAGTAAATCTTGAGTAACTTACTGTTTAAATTTCATGGTGAAAAAGATGTTCCATTTCCAGTTACGTTTTCTCTGAATCTCAGCTCGCTTATATCTGTCTTGTCATTCTCTTTTTAATATATTTACCTGTACTGATCCTTGAATTTTTAACTTCAGAGTATGCAGTAAATCTGGTTTCTCTTCATTTCTTTGCATGCGTCCGTCAGCCTAGTGATTTAAGGAAACATCGTAGAAAGGTCAAGTGTTTAGTAATTTAACATACCTTTGTTTCTCTGAAGTATTGACGGGCACCTGTCATTTGGCATGAATCAGCCCTGTGAATCACTGACATTTAAATGGACATGTTGACACTCACCTGGCATTTCACAAATGACGATTGTCCTGTTGGAGACAGGTCACTGGTGGTTTGCATAGAATGCTGGGACAGGCGTAAGGGTGTGCCTTTCTTCCACTCATTTGCCTTCTCATCGTTGCATGCTTATTTATAATGGCTATAGTATTTTTTCAATGAGAAATTATTGAAGCAGAGCCACAGATTTTAGTTTGGGGAAAAACTAATTTTAATAAGCATAGCTAGAAGGGCCGGCCTGGTGGCGCAGCACTTAAGTTCGCATGTTCTGCTCCTCGGCAGCCCGGGGTTCGCCGGTTCGGATCCCGGGTGTGGACCTGGCACCCCTTTGCGAAAGTCATACTGTGGGAGGTGTCCCACATATAAAGTAGAGCAAGATGGGCACGGATGTGAGCTCAGGGGCAGTCTTCCTCAGCAAAAATAGGAAGATTGGCAGTAGTTAGCTCAGGGCTAATCTTCCTCAAAAAAAAAAAAAAACATAGCTAGCTGTCATGAGCTCTTACTGTATGCCAGGCCCTGTGCTGAGTGCTCTACCAGTCTGCTCTCTCGTCCTCATGGACTTCCTGTGAGATGCAGGTTACTGTTGTTATCCCCATGGACAGATGTGGAACAGAGGCTCCGAGAGGCCACATGCTGTGCCTAGGGGCACACAGTTAGGGAACGCTGCAGTGTGGACTGGTCTGATTTCAAAACCAGGACACTGAGTCGCTTCCCCCACGGCCTGACTTCTCTGCAGATTCTCTCACCTCCTCACTCGTCCCTGACAGCGGGGGCCAGCGGGCCTCTTCTCCTTATAGATAGTCGTGAATCGGGCCTCCCTGTTCTTGGAGGACGTGCACGCACTGGGGAGCAGATCTGTGGACCAGAATGCCTTCCTCCTAACCTTCACGCCATGTGCATAGCCTGCACCCCCACCCAGAAGCTGCCTGAGCCTGCGCTCGTAGGCCGCCCTTCGGATGCTCGGGCAGCTGTCCTCTGACCGCAGCGCTTACAGCACATGAGCTGGGCGGCAGCCGTGGGAGCCCTCCGCTGCGCAGAGCACCGTGGCGATTCAGCGAAACGCAGGCTCAAGTCCCCGCTGTCAGTGATGATTTGTGACCCGGGTGTGCTGCTCGCCCTCTCTGCGCCTTGGTTTGCCCTCCTGTTTAAGTGAAGACAACGACAGAAGCGCGCTCCTCGGGGTGGCCGCAGACGGTGCCATCTGTGCACGATCTGCAAGGAGCTGAGAGCTTATAACCGGCCCCGCGGCGCACAGCACGCCCTCAGTCCCGCCGACTCGCATCCGTGTTTCCCTCGGTGGGAAGGCTTTCTCAGGGAAGGAAGGAGCGTGTTGATTGACGTCCAGGCAGGACAGCCTGACCCTGATGCTCATGGCACTGTGGGCTGGCTGGCTGGCTCCTTCGAGGGCCTTGCTGTGGGGCTGTGGTGAGGATGAAAGGCAGGAGTGCAGGCATGGTGCAGACACGGGCGGCATGGGCCGCGCACTGTCCTCCTCCTCAGCATCCCTGGCCCACGCCGCCGTGACCCCCCAGCTGTCGGGGAGCTTCGTTCCAGTCAGCTCTGAAAGAGCGTGCAGGCCCCAGCCTGGCGGGCCCCGGGCTGGGCAGGGCCCCTCAGCACGGGGGCACAATGGGAGCAGCCACCGGCCGGGGCGGGCCTCTCCTCCTGAGCTCTGTCTCCGCTGAGGACAGTGAACTCAGTCCCGTGGACTGCTCCCTGTCCTGTTCTTTTTTGTTTTTTATAGGTGATTGTTTTAACCTCAGTTTGAAATCTCTCCCTGTTTCAGTTTCGTATTGATAGTTTCTAGCCGTCGTAGCCTTTGGTTGTCTGCAGATTGTAATTTGAAATCAGGAGAGCATGCGGAATCTATCCAGCTACGGCTTAAGGTTCTATCTTAAATGAGTTCGACTCCGTTTTGCACTAAGCCCCTTGGTTGTCACTGAGCCACTGTGGGGCTGCAGTGGAGCGATAGTCTACACAGTCGCATTAAAAAAGCCCAAGTTGGCTGCTCAGGTCTTGCTGTTTGTACAAACGCCTGCCACGCACGTTTTGAGAACTCGAGCCCTGCCTTAACCACGGAGCCCCATGGATCAGTAAGACCTGCCGGGGTTAACGTTTTCCCCACCGCCTCCTTCCTGTCCTCACGTTCCCCGACACGGGAAAACTGGCAGTCTGAAGGAGAGGATCTTCCAGTGGAAGGCCAGGACTGCTTTGAGCCGGCTTGAACAAATTGCTTTTAAACCGCGTAGAAAGACCTCAGTTTATAGCATCTGTTCTGCACGCTGAGACGTATGAGACAGACAGGCGTGTCTGGGATGGAGGAGTTAGATCCCTTTTCGCTTTTCCACTTGTTACAGAGTCCAGGAAGGTGCATCACTACTCAAAATGATAGTGGATCATGGTACAAGCTATTTCTCTTTTTCTCCCAAAACAAAAAGTTCTGGACAGTTTACCCAAGAGGTTTCTGCCCTCTCTGGTGTTTCTTCTGAATGCATCAGGAGATAAACACGTTCATCTTCAGCTCCTCATCAGGGACAGTGAGTGCCGTGCGTGCTGTGTGAGGACGAGGTTTTGGGCGTGGTTCAGATCTCGGTGCCCTTCAGTGGCTGTCCTCATGGTGGCCTAGGATCCTAGGGCGGGCGGGCCCTCGGGCTGCGAGGAGGCTCAGGAGGAGGAGTGCCCGTGTGTCCTGCCCGGGTCTCTGCACTCGTTCTGGTGCTCGTAGGCCAGGAGTCGGGCTCTGCTCTGTGCTCCTGCTCCTGATAAGTAAGACGGTCCTTTAACGTGGCGTTGGGCTAAAACGAGGCTGGTTGTACTCAGCAGAAAGCATAGCTCATGGATTTCCACATAAGTTTATGGTTATAATTTAAAGCCTATGTGTTGTGGGGTTTTTTTGGTCACAGTGTGTTGTTCACTAATTTTACACTGGTCTCAACCCCTCAGTTGCCAACCTCCCTAGAAGAGGTACGAGACGACAAGACGACAATAAAATGTGAAACCTCGCCCCTGCCCTCCCTGCGGTCCCTTCGGCTGGACAGGCTGCACAAAGGGGCGCTGCACACGGTCGGCCACGAGGACCTCAGGGACTTACAGAAGTAAGGAGGGCAGCGTCCCACCCTAGCCCGGCTCCAAACAGACCGCCTTCCCATGCTCAGCTTTCAGAAATCCATTGCTCTCTTCTTGGGGAAAAAAGTCAGAATGATGACTTTAAAGAAATACCGGTTAATTGAGTTGAGTTGATTTAGATGATGCCCTCGGGCTGCCCTGGGAGCTCAGGTGAGCCCAGCAGAAGATGCTGTCTGTTTGGGCGACGTGAGTTTAGAAAGAGAGTTCAGTGATAGCAGCAATCTTAGAAAGCCTTCATTTCTTCAGAGTCTGCAAATTGACTATTGTGAGAACTTTCTCTTCTTGTGGAGCATTTGCTAAGCATGTGGCGTGTTCTGACCGTTGCTCTGCAGGACCGTCCGTGTCCTGCCACTGGGACGCGCTCTCTGCCTCTGAGTTGTGGAGAGCCCCACCTCGTCCCCAGCGCTCCAAGCGCCTCCCCACAGGGACCATGAGAGCCAGTGGGTGACTAGTGTGCTCCTATGTCAAACTACCACGGGCTGTGCTTTTGTCCCGCCCTGGCAGCCCTCGGTGGCGGGTGAAGGTGTCCATCCTCGCCGCCTCTGCAGTAGGCCCTGTGGCTCTTGTTTCGCGGCAGGGACGGTGGCACTGGGGAGGTTGCTGGGGCGCTGGGGTCAGGCCTCCGGTTGGGAGAGCATCTTCACAGCCGAGGGGCAGCCCTCAGGTGGGCTCATGGTGCTCTCTGCCTTCCATGGTTCGGACTGGAAGCCTTCTCAGAAGGAGAGCTCCGGCTCAGAGCCTCAGCTCCTCAGAAACGGTTCTCCGTGGTGGGATGGCTAGGAGCCTTCGTTTCTACACGCGATGCATTTTGCGAAGGAGACATGCCTGGAGGAGACTTGGAATGCTCGTGTAGTTGGAAGAGCAAGTATTAAAAGCGTGGAGTGTTCTAGTGCCTGTGAATGGAACGTTGTGTTGGGACGAGGGCGCTCATTCAAGATCGTTTTCTGTCCCCAAAGCTCCACAGGCTCACAGGACGGCCCCGTGAGCAACCCCAGCAGTAGTAATAGTAGCCAGGACTCGCTCCACAAAGCCCCCAAGAAGAAGGGCATCAAGTCCTCCATTGGCCGCCTGTTTGGCAAGAAAGAAAAGGGCCGACCTGGACATGCCGGCAAGGAGGCATTAGGACAAGGTGGGTGGCTTCCAGCAAACATTCTTAACCCTTAGGATGGAGGCGGGGGGCCTGCCGTGTGTGTGCCTACTGTGTGCCCCCGGTTGTTCCCACGGGCGGTCTGTCGAAGACGCTGGGCGTTCTCAGGGAGTGAAAGCTCAGGAGGCGTATGTTTTCTCTGGGACACATGCGACCCAGAGAGCCACGGTGGACGTTCTTTGGCCCTGAACAACCTGGCGTCCCAGACAGAAGGGGCTCACTGTCTCTCGAGCATTCTCGTGCCTTGGTTGCCTAGTCAGAAACTTAGCCTTTAGAGGTGTTCTTTGCCTGCAAGTGCTCTTCCACCTGTTTCTGAACTCACCTAATGTGGCCGTGTTGATTTCTCTCGCTGTTTCAACCGCTGGGCCCTCACAGCTGGCGTTTCAGAGACCGAAAACTCAGCTCAGGATGCCTTGGGACTCAGCAAACTGGGAGGACAGGCGGAGAAAAACCAAAAACTTCAAAAAAAGTAAGCTTTTCGTTATTCGTCCATCTCACTGAACACTTCTCAGTTGTGCCTGATTTTTAACTAACGTTTATTTAATAAATGTAGTATCTATTTATGTGTCTATATTACCTTCTGAAAGGTTAACCTAAAGCTTTTAACAGACTGTGCTTCCTGGGGGGCTGAGAGCCTCTGCTCAGGAAGGGGGAGAGGACTCAGGGGAGGCTCCCGTCCCCCGGAGAGCTGTCTGACGAGGAGGGCTCCCCGCCAGGCGTGGGGCCCCGAGTCCGGCTCCGGTGCGTCAGCTCTAGGGGGAGGGGCCGCTTAGCCTTGCTGCGCTCCCAGTTTCCTCCTCTAAGATGGGAGTGCAGCGGTATGCGCCTCACACGGCTTTGTGAGTGTTAGACACACATCTGTCGCTACATAAACACACGTAAAGCACTGGCAACAGTGCCAGCCATCCTAAAATAGGGAGAACTGAGTGTGTAATTGCAGCCACCGCTCCGACTTGATCACCAGCATTCAGAGTTTGCCGTGCGGGCTATGATCTGTCAGGAAATATTCGCTGTGTTGCCCCTTTTTTCCTCCTCCGGTAGATTTTGTATTTTTATCTTCAATAGACTCGTGATTTTGTGGTCTGTTTATTAAATTTTGATTCCGATTTGTCTTGACTCTGAAAATAGGTGATAGCAGGGTGATCATTTTCTGCAAAGGTGCTCAGACGCTGCGAAGCCCCGGGGTAGGGGCATGGAATAGTGTGTGCGTGTTTCTCTGGCTTCGTTCTGATCGGGAGCAGGTTGTGTGTTGGTTGACCGTATGTCAACCAGAATTAAGTAGATGAATGAGGTAGGGAGAGACAGTATCCCAGTGAACTGGTGACTGAAAACTGAAACTGAACCGCCCTCTACGACAGAAGGGGCAGTTAGCAGTCCCAGAGGGAAGCGCTGACCTTGAGAATGGGGAAGACGGGCGAGAGCCAGTGGTCAGATGGCAAAGCTGGGCCTTGGGACAGGCTGACGATTGGTAGGTTCTGTGGTCACTCTGACGATAGGAAAGGTCGTCTGGCCACTCAAGTACCCTGAGACACCCTCATTGGTGTGGCACCCGGGCCTACAGTGCGCCCCGAGGACCACGCTGGGGCCCGGGGACCCTCTCCCCTAGAGGCCACGTGCCTTTAGCTGTAGAGTTGCCGGTTGGGTTCCCTTTTGTGAACCCTGCCTCATTTTCGTTCTCTTCTCAGAATCGTGCTGATCTTCGTGACTGGCCCACTGCTGGTCTTATTTCAGGCGAAGTGCCGTTGTTTCTGTTATTGCTCACCATGCCCTAGGAATACTCAGTCTTTCAGGTCCCCGTGAATGGAAATCCGCAGACACCATTGAACAGCAAAACGTGCTTTGAACGTTGCTGTCTTTGAACTGTATAAAAATGTTTTAAAGTAACTTGGGTAATTGCCATTTGCCTTTGTGAAACGTATCCCAGCCAGGCCTTTTGCCTCCTGGAGCCCTGCCAGGAAAAATGTGTCCGTTAGATTTTGCTGACGTGTTCTAGTGCACACGCTTGCACATGCTGGAATAAAATCCGTAAGGTTTGTGGCAGTGCGCCTCGGTCCTCGTCCCCGGAAGTTCATGGTTCCTGTAGGGTCACAGACTATTCAAATTGGCCCAAGTTTGGGTCACCCTTGTTTTCTAAATTTATTTTGTAATTCGCAGGAGGTATGCTTGAGCACTTGGCTGTGTGGAGACAGCCTTTATTGTTTGTCCCGCCACGTGACTCCGTTTCCCGCTGCCTGGGGAGCGTGTGTGGGGGTGGGTGGTAGGCGGGTTTCTCTGGAGCTCCGGGTTCCCCGTGATGGCATTGGCTCTGCACTTCTGTGTCACCATAGCTGTAACTGTCCAGGGGCAGGCCGTTCTCTGAACTCTGTGGTCGTGCACGGCAAGTTCTAGGATGTACTAGTAAGTTAGTAGGGAAAAATTGAAAGTATGGAGGTTATTTGTCTGACTACAGTGGGTAATTTTAGTTCTGTCAGTTAACCAGAAATAAAATTGACTTTAGGAAAAATGCTTTATTTATAATTGTGGGAAAATGTTTGAGTTATCCGGAAAAAGTATTATTGGAATACAGCTTTACGTTTATGGCATTATAGAGGTAAGAATCAAAATACGGTCCTCAGAAATATTTCTTTTTATTACCTCAAAAGTGTGCCTTTAGCTGCCAAAGTCACACAGCCAAACACATCCACTTTTAGAGAGTTTTCAAGAACCTGGTGACTTCGGTGGAGAGCTGACTTTCAGGTTTTGTCAAAGGTACATAAAAGAGAGTGGTGGGCGCGTTCGGTGCTGGACATGCTTAATGAATCCGTGGAGGGTACCGCTGGCGTGAAATCAGACATCACTGTGTTCGTCCGCTTGGCGGTGCTCCCACAGCGTTGCCGGGCGTCCCTGGTGCTGTCTGAACTCCGTCGCCTTAAGTAACCTGGTGTTCTAATGCTCTCTTTCCCGTTTCTCCCTGGTTGACTCTAGTGTGGTCACAGGGTAAGTTGAGGCGGAGGGTGTGCTGTGCTGAGCGTGTGTTACAGCCTGTGGCGTTGGCGGTCACCAGCCTCAGGCTCTGAACTGAGGTTCCGGGAGAGTCGTGCTGCTTTGCTGAGAGCTGTGCCGGGTCCCCTCACCCTGGCCGCCCCCCACCCCCAGCCTCTGACAGCGAGCTGCACCCCATGGCGGGAGTAGTGCTTTGTGTGGGCCGTGGAGCCGTGTTTGTGACGTGAGCCCAGCAGGTGTTGGTGCAAGGTGCCATGGTACTGAACGTGTCGGCCTCAGAGAAACGAGGTGCGTGTGTCGCTTGGATGGTACACCTTATCTGGGGTCTGGTCAGCAAAGCCCACACCGCTTCTCGTTATGAAAGATAACTTCATCATCGTGTCCTGTCCTAGTTATAAAACACACGCCGTCACTCACGGGTTACATGACCTTTGTCTCATCCGTGTGCCTGTTCCCCAGGGGATTTAGCATATTTCTGAATGTCTTTTTCCTCTGACTCTAATTTTAAGGCTGGGAAGCATGGCACATCAGTTTCCTGGTATAGAGGTATTTAAAAAATTGCCCTTGGGGTCTAGAATGATCTTCGAGGGAGGAGGTCAAGTCCCAGCCAAGCAGCCGCGAGTTGCTGGCTGACCATGGCGGGCCCAGCGCTCGTCCCTTTACTCCGCAGGGACGGCAGCCCCGCCCTTGTTTCTCGAGTAGCTCTCTGTAAACGGAGATCGCAGATCCCAAGGGTGGACAAAGCGATGACAGAGATTGCAGTATCTCCAAGCAGAGGAGGGAAATACGTAACAACAGAAAGCAGACGAGTCTTCTGTTTGCTTCTGGGCAGTGGTTTGGGGCCGTAGAATCTGGGCACACAGAATACACCTCATTGCCCCAGGATATCAGCTTCTGCCTCAGCCTCTGCAGAACAGAGCTGGGTGCCTCGGGTAGACTTAGGATGCAGAGAAACGCACGGCACTTGAGAGGCCCGCCGCCTTCGATCTCTCGGGTTTCAGGCCTTGGAGCGAAGGGCCAGTAGAAGACGACCTCGTGCCCTGGCGGTTAGCTGTCGCGAGGACTCAGCAGCTATCGTGGTGATCTCTGGTTGCGGTGAAGTCGAACCACACGGTGGTTCTGTTGATTCTTAGAAAGTGCTCTGATGAGTAGTCACAAACGAAGGAGAGCGGCCGTCTGCCTGAGGCCGTTCTCAGTGGCCAACAGGGAAAGGCAGTTCCTAGACCGAGCAAGAAGGGAGCATATTTGTTCGAGAAACCGAGCTCCAGAGAGGGCAGGAGTGGCGCTGGCCCCGGCGTCTCCAGTCTGGTCTCCGCATCCTGTGCTCGCCCTGCCCTGCACAGCTTCCAGGGGCGCTGCCCTCTCCTCTCCCACGGGCAGGGGCCTTCTTCACGTGACAGAACAGTCACCCCCAGAGAAGAAGGGGGTGCTGGTGTTCCTGCCTGGGGTGATAACGCAGGGATCTGGCTCCGTGTGGGGTCTTCAAGGTCACCAACTAGCCTGATAGGGGAGGGAGCTGGAAGCAGACAGAGACCTGGGCCGGCCGCCCAGCTGGGGTCTCCTCTGCCCTCACGCTCACTTCTCGCGTCTCTCTCGGCGGCATCTAAGAGATGCATCGTTCTCCCTCCATTGCCTTATCGCCCTTTCAGCAGGGCGCTGGGCCTGCACTGTGAAACCCAGAAGTAATCCATACTAGAGAAAGCTGTTGATAAAAGCCAATGACCATTGCAGGTGAAGTCAGAAGGGTGTGCACCAGTCCCCAGATGATGGAATTACCAGACTATTTTTAACCCTATGTTCCTGTGTACAGTGAGTGTCTGTTTCATATGAAAAACGAACTCTCTGCCAAGTGCCCTGGACTCAGTACCTGTTTAGTTCACTTCAGAGTGTGGGGATCGGAAAGCCCTGTTGGCCCGGCACCAGTGCCATCCCCGCCCCTCTGCCGGGCCAGGCGGGCAGGACTTGGGCCTTGACCGTGCTGTCAGGGTTCAGGTCTTTCCCTGCTCTGTCTGCCGAGGAGGTGTCTGTCTTGCTCGTATGGCTCCTATGGCTCACAGACGTGTTTGCATAAGATAGAGCCGCTGTCCTCGAGGAGAACTTGTCCCCAGGAAACACAAAGTGGCACTTAATTCAGCACACTGGCGGTCGGTCCCGCCCAGCGAGGCCCTCCTCTCCCCTCCGTCCAGCATTGGCCTCCTGTGTCAGGGGGACGGCAGTTCCAGTGGACTTGGCTGCTTTTTTATTTATGAGTAGCTTTGCTTATTTGAACTAGAGAAGTTTGCCCCTTGTTAACTCTACTTGAGCTATTAAGATATTTGTTGCATCCTCTGGTAGAATTATCCTGGATAGTTGCTATCCAGGATATCTGTTATTCCCCAGAAGCCTCAGGGTGACTTAAGGCACACTTACTTGAGATCCTGTGTGAAACGTTTTGAGCTTTAATTGTCCGTAGACTTCATAGTCTTAAGAAAAGTCTAATACTATTTCAATATGTTGAAGAGCTGTTATGTATCTTTAGAAGTAAAAGATTCGACGACGTGTTCTGTAGAAATGATTATGGAAAATGACTTGGGGTGTCGGGGCGCGTGCGGTGAGCAGCCCCGTCTCCTCTCCGAGGCTCTCCCTGTCAAAGTAATAGGGTGTCTTAGAAAGGCTTGGAGGTAAACAGCACAAAGCAGTAAGATAAGATTCGTGAAGCTTCTTTGTTCTCTCTTACATAGCCATGTTCCCAGTAGACAGAATCATTTGCAAAGATGGTAATGTGGTAAAGTTCCAGTTCGCCTATTTTAAAATCAGGCCTACAGAATATTTCTGATCTCACGAGGGCCCTGGGACTCCTCCCTGCCTCCTGCCCCACGGTAGCTGTCAGCGCAGGGCATCTTAGGCTCACACTCCGTCTGGGGTCCTGGTAGAAACTGTCCGGGTTGAAATTTTCTGGATTTGAAGCCTGTGGGTTAAACCACAGAATGACCCAATGTCTGAATTTAGCAAATACCTAGTTAGCTAACTAGCAACGTGGAAGAGAAACAGCCAAAATCCAGTCCACTACTTGCTTGCTACAGTAGACCATTCCTAGTGTTAAAAATCCACATTGTTCTCGGTGTTGGTGGTGTGAACGCTGAACGTTTGTGAAGCTCCCACGGAGGCAGGCTTCTCTGTTCAGACCCGGTCTAGTTTCCTCTTTCTCCATATTTTCCCTCATCGTTTAGAAAGAGAAGAGCGAGTATGTTTTCGCTTGAATGTCCTAGCTTGGATACAAAGGCTCTGCTGGGTTTTTTTAAAGTGGGTAATAATTCTTTAATTCTGCGAGGAGATGATTCTACAGAGAACCTTGTCGAGTCCATCAGCATTCCATTGTTCAGGAGTTCTTCCTGACGTGTACCAAACTACCGTTAAGTGGATGGTTTAGAAGATTAAAGGAAAATAATGAGATATGTGCTACTGTGCTTGTGAAAGTGTATAGAGCGAGTACTCTGCTAACTTGCTTCCTGTATGCGTGTGATCGAGTCTTTCACTGTGACTGTCTGGTTATTTGTAGGCATGAGTTGCTCGAGGAAGCCCGGAGACAAGGTTTACCTTTTGCACAATGGGATGGGCCAACTGTTGTCGTCTGGCTGGAGGTATAGCCGTCTTTCGATCCTGGATCAAGTATGTGACTCATGTGAACGTGTTAATCCATTTCACACAGTGTGCATAACCTTCTGGCCTCAACATTTCCTGTCTCTAGCTCTGGGTTGGGATGCCAGCCTGGTATGTGGCCGCTTGCCGGGCCAACATGAAAAGCGGGGCTATCATGTCCACCCTGTCAGACACGGAGATCCAGCGTGAGATCGGCATCAGCAACCCTCTGCACAGGCTGAAGCTGAGGCTGGCCATTCAGGCGATCACGTCCCTCACGAGTCCGTCAGCCCCTCCTACGTCAAGAACGGTGCGTCTCCCTGAAAGCAGTTTATCCCCTCCTGACGTTGCTTCTCCAAGTCTTCGTAATCACACCCAGGGCTCCGGTTTAAAATTTCAGCCTGCAGAAACGTCACAGCTTCTAACGGGTGAAAACTGAGTGGTTAAAAATACTTTATTGAATGCTTTTTTAACAGCCTGGCTTCAGTGGCTGCATTGTAACGTAGAAGTAGGAGTTTCTGAAAACAACAGTAGCGATCACAAATTTAGACATAAATTCATGAAAAGTGAAGGGAAAAAAGCCTCGATCCCCAGTTGCGCTATAAGCAGTGTTTTACTCTAATGTGACATTGGGCCCCTCGGTGCTTCCGTTTTGGGCACTGAGGGCCCTGGGAGCTCAGGGTTCTGAGCAGTCCATTAGCCTATGTGTGCGCAGGCACCAGGCATTACCTGTGCTCATCCGGTTTGCTCCCCGTGGGGAGACCTCGAACGTCCTTAAAGAGGGTCCTCCTATTTGAAACGTTAAAAACTAATCTAATGAAAACATTAGCGGTTACTGGGAGATAAGGGCAGGCCAACGCCTCATTTCTAAAGTGCAGACTCTTTTCATTGGCCCAGTGCCCACTCTCTGCTTTTAGCTTTTGGTTTACTCTCGAGAGAAAAACCCTGATTAAGAAACCAAGAGCCTCACAGGCATGCTTCTCTGAGTAGCAGGTCAGGGCCCGATTCAGGCCTCAGTTCCTTTGCACAAAAAGTGTTAAGAGCCTTTTTTGTTTGTTTGTTTGATTTTGTCTCTTAGTAAAGAGTTGTGGTAGCGACAGTCAGCCTGTGTTCTCACCTGTTGCACAGACAGCTCTTCTCCCAGTGGAAAGTTTTGTCGCAGTATCCGATCTGGTCCCTGTTCCCCCATCATTTCACATGAGAGTGGCCTTTCTGCAAGTGAAGGCGCTGGGGTGGTTTTCCCCAAGTGTTTATCAACTGTCTTGAGAAAGCTCGCGTCCTGCGAGCTGAGGTTAACAGCCAGTGGTGAAGAGCCCGTCCCCCTGGAAGCTCTGCGTTGAGAGCCGCGGGGCCTGGCTGTCCGCGGCTGCAGTGACGGGGACGGGACGTGGGGCCGGTGTTCCGGTACAGTTGCGATTGGGCCTTCTTTTGGACACACTCAGTCCTGCTCCCTGCCTCTTGAGCCCCCCGGCGAGGTTGTGCAGGCCGAGAGGCCCCGTCCTGGGAGCGCCTGCCCCGAGCCGTCTCCCCCAGTCCGGAGCTCGGCTGCGTGGGCTTCCTGGGCTGAGGCCCTTTCCCATGGGGCGGGTTGATGGGCACTGGAGAATTACTCACACTTTGAGAGGCGCAAAATGTATTTTCTTCTCTTTATATTTCACATACCTCAGGGGGTCAGCAGGGCAGATCCAGCTCTAGGAATCATGGGCTCTTCTCGTGTGGCTGACCACACAGCATTAATTAGGTGTGGTCACTCTTTAAGAAGGGCGAGCTGGTCGATGTTCTCTCCTTTTCTACGTGGGCATCTCAAATGAGAAGAGGGGGAGACGGGCTTCGCCTCCCCTGCTCCTCCTGTGTGCCCGTGGCTCACGTGTCTGCCACCTTCCTCTCTGTCACTGCTTCCCTCGCCCTGGATGTGGTGGTCCCTGGGTCACCGTAGACCACAGGAAATGTCTGGTTAACGCATGAGGAGATGGAAACACTCGCGGCCTCGCCACAAACGGTCAGTCCCGCCCCGAGCCTGTCCTCCTCCCAGGGCACCCCACTTACAAGCGGCGCCATTCCCGGCCTTTTTGTGGGAAACAGAAAGGTCATTTTACACTCAGTTCCTGATAAGTATTGCCGCTAGGTATTAGTCAAATGTATAAAATAGGATCCGTATTTTGTCTTATTTTCGATTTTTCCAGGAACTTTACATTGGTAGACCCTCTCTCTTTAGAGTAGATTGAATTCACACCTCCTTTAGGGAGAGGCCTCGGCCGAACACTCCATTTTGAGGGTCTGGCCCATTTTCTCCCTCGCTGAGTGTGCTTGCCGGGGTCGGGGGGGGCCTCGGCTCCTGCATGAGAAGCTGGGATTGTTGTTTTGCATGCCTTTTGCATGATACCTTGATTTCTCGAACTTTCCCCTCCGTCTCGCTGCACCTTCTGAAGTTGATCTGCTTGCCTTACTAAGCTCACCGATACTAACAGCTGTGTTCTTTTCATTCCTAACCACGTAACATCAGGAGGATGAGGAGGGAAGCTGGGCTCAGGTTGGAGACTTTCTATACTATATTCTTCACTATATGTACAGCAACAAAAAGAATTGGCGTATGAAAACTCGTAATTTACTTTTCTTGACATTTTTAACATCTTAACTTTTTCAGAATATTGTTAACGATTTGAAAGCATTAGTCGGAAGCAGAGCGTAGAGTTAAAGAGCACGTCTCATGGACAATTTTGAACCTCTCTTCTGTGGGGCCGTGGTGTCAGTTCTGGTTAGCGTAGACAGCTCTGTGTAGAGGACCGGCTTTTGGACGCGGTCCTGGGGCTTCGGCGGCTCCTGACATTGCGGATTTAAGTACCCGCTTGGGTAACTTAACCACAAGGTCTGCCGGTGGGAAAACTGAATTCTGAGAACTTTCCAGCACAGGAGTTGCTGTGGAGACGTCACGTCCGGGTCTTCGTGTTGGTGTTTTACTAAGTGCTGATCAAAAGGCTTTCTTACTAATGGAATTCTCAGAAATTAAGCCTCTTCTTGCTTAATGTACTTTTCCGTTTTCAGCTCCCCAGCTCTTCAGCTCACAAAAAGCTGCCACACGTGTCTTGCAGCCTTCCTCTGAGACAGCTCGACTAATACAGCGATGTCCCTGCCTGTGACCCCACCAGCGTTGCTGTGTGACATGCCGCACTTTAGGGACCCGCACAGCCGCGCGGTGTGAGCAGGCGGCGTCTCCCGAGGCTCTTGCTGAGGGCGGAGCGCTCAGGGTCCTCACGGGATCGTTGTATGTCTGAAAAGAATCAGGATAGTTTCAAATCAGAATTTTCCTGAGTACAAGTTGTTGGTTGAAATGCCAGTTTCCCTCTGTTTGTATTCCCAACGTAAAGCCAATTCTCTCTCTCTTTTTAACAAAAGAAGAGAGAAGCTATAATATGATGGTGTGAGCCCTCTGCTCCTGATTTGGGCCTTCTGTGCTGCTACGCCAGATAAATATCCTCATTAATGATTTAACCTGGGCAGCTAGCTCTTTACAAGGCCACTAATGACCATCAGTGAATTAAAAAGGGTGCATTTCGTAATTACTTAAATGTCGGTGTATTTCACACTAGGAAGCAGAACTTTGTCAGCACTTGAGTAGGAAATTCCCTGTGTCAGGGGCACGAGGTGTAAATTAAATAAGCGGAATGTTTGCTCTCTGCAGTAGAAATGCAAACACGGGTGAGCTGTGCCCGCGGCAGCAGAGTTAGCCAACACTCAGTGTTCCTAGTAAGCAAGAGCTGCTCTCGCTGTCGCCTCCCCTAGATGAGAGGAGTGAAGAGGCTTCCTGGGCTCTGTGAGGCCGCCCGGTCTGCTGAGGGCCGCGGTCACACAGTGTTCCTCTCCTGTGCCCTTACCTCGTGGCCAGCTCTGAAGCCGAGGGGAGGTTCAACGTTTCCTCGGGCCCTCGGGAAGAAAGCATCAAGGTGTGGTGAGAGCCGTGGGTGCCTTCATTTAGCAAGTGGCACATGTGGGCTGTCTGTGGGAGGCTGTGCTGCTTGCTGCAGACACAGGAGTGAGCGGGACAGCCACAGTCCCTGCCGCCGGCTCTCACAGTTTACAGAGATCACAGAAGTGTGTTTGTGATCATTTCAGTGGTGGATTAGCAGGCCCTGGGCAGTGGCTGCCTCTTCTGGCCCAGGTGTTGTCCGATGATGGAGATCCGTGTCAAGGGCTTTTTCGGAAGGCTCTGATGGCGGCCCGGGAGATGGAGGGCTCCCTGGACTGGGCCTGATCCTCAGTCGCTGACCTACGTTATCTGACGCTGACCACTTAAGAAGTGTGACTAGAGTGTATGATGAGTAAACAAAAAGGAGGAGGGTTCCGCTTCCATGGAATTCTCTTATTTAGAAATCTTTGCGTTGTGTGCCCATTTAAGAATACGTAATCACAGGCAAGGAAATGAGACCAGATGCTCATGCGTAAGTCTCAGGCATATGAG
This sequence comes from Equus asinus, assembly GCF_041296235.1. Taxonomy (NCBI): domain Eukaryota; kingdom Metazoa; phylum Chordata; class Mammalia; order Perissodactyla; family Equidae; genus Equus; species Equus asinus. The sequence goes on along the minus strand of NC_091806.1, from coordinate 35,623,100 downwards.
ATGAGAGTAAGGTTTGAAAGAGTGAAAAACATGACAGTGTGATGATTTCCCGAAAATGTTTGATGTTTTTCCCACTCATGGTTGCTTAGAGAAAATAGTGAAAATGTTTTTTTCTGTTCGAATTTGAGCATTCTTGTTGGAGTGTGAGTCATTTCTTCCAGCTTGATTGGTGTAAGTGATAAATTAGACCAGAGGCCGTGTTTTCAAGGCAGAGCACGGTGGTAGTTGAGAGGGACTGTGTCCAAGGATTCCGTGATGGGACTGCAGAAGGCCTGCGGGCGCAGCTGGTCTTGGACAGAGGGGCAGCGAGTGCCTTTTTTGGATATGTCTGTAGATACATATAATGTGTGTACTTATTTTTCATTGTACAAAGCTTGGCTGTGTTCTGTTAGATTTATCCCTAAGGATTTCATGACTTTGATGACATTGTGAATGGCATTTTGTAAATTTCAGTTTCCAGTTCACTTCTGGTATTTAGAAGCCCAGCTCGTGTTTGTGTCCTGGCCTTGTGTCCTGCCGCTTTGCTAAGCTCGCTGTAGTTCTCACAGCCAGTTTGTAGGTGCATTTTCTATGTTGCTAATCAGGTCATCTGCAAATAAAGACAGGTTTTTTTTTTCCAATTCCTATGCTTTTGATTTCTTTTTCTTGCCTTGTTACCGTGGCTAGGAGTTGCACCGCAGCGCTGAATAAAATTAGTGAGAACAGACCCTTTGTTCCTGATCTCAGGAAGAATACATTGTCTTTCACCTTTAAGTGTGATGTCAGCCCTGTGTTTGCTGTAGATGCCCCTTATCAGGTTGAGGCCGTTTTCTTCCATTGCTAGATTGCTGAGATTTCCATAAATGAATGATGAATTTTGTCAAATGCTTTTTCTGCATCTTTTGAGATGATATAGTGGTATTTCTTTTGAATCCATTGATAGGATGAATGTCATTGATTTTTCAAATGTTGACCCAACCTTATGTTCCTAGGATGAATCTCACTTGTCGTGATAGCTTATTCTTTTAATTTATTATTGATTTAATTTGCTCATATTTTGTCCAGGAATTTTGCATCTGTGTCTATGAGAGATACTGGTCTGTAGTTTTCTTGTAATGTCTTTGTCTGGTTTTGGTATCAGGATAGTGCTGGCTTCATAGGATGAGTTAGGCATTTCTTCTCCATTTTTTTGGAATAATAGTGTAGAATTGTTATTTTTTCCATAAATATTTGGTAAGATTCACCAGTGAAGACATTTAAGGTAAATATTTTATGTGTATGTGAGAGAAAGTTTATAACTGCAAATTTGAGTCCTGATAAGATACAACTTATCTCTTTCTTATGAGTTGCTCTCATAGATGATGTCTTTTGCCCATTTTATCTAAGTTGCTTACAGTTGTTCACAGTTTTCCCTTTCAGTGTCTATGTCCTATCGTACATCCCCTCTTTCATTCTTGATATTGGTAATGTACATCTTTTCTTTTTTCTTAGTCACTCTGTCTAGGGCTTAGTCAATTTTACTGATATTTATGAAGAACCAGATTTTAGTTTCATAGTTTTATTTTTCTTGTTTCTGTTTCATTGATTTCTGCTCTTTTATTTTCTTCCTTCTGCTTGCTTTGGATTTCATTTGTTCTTCTTTTTCAAGTTTTTTAAGGTAGAATCCTACATTGTTGTTTTGAGACCTTCCTTCATTTACGACATAAGTGTTTAATACTATAAATTTCCCTCAAGACACTGCTTTAGCCATGTCCTGCAATTTTTGAATAGATCGTGTTTCACTTTCATTCAGTTAGAAATATTTTCCCATTTCTCTTTTCTTCTTCTTTGGCACGTGGGTTATTTAGCCGTATGCTAATTTCCAAACGCTTGAGAATTTTCTAGATATCTTTTTATTATTGATTTCTAATTTAATTCTGTTGAGGTCAGAGAACATAGTTTGTATGATTTCAGTCCCTTTAGATCTGTTGAGATTTGTCTTGGAGAATCCCATACGCACTTGAAATGAACGTATTCTGCTATTATTGGGTGGGGTGTTCCACGAAACGTCACTTAGGTCAAGCTGGTCAATAGTGTTGTTTAAGGCTTCTGGATCCTTACTGAGGGGGTCTGTCTGCCTGTTTTGGCTTCTTTGTTCAATCAGTGACTGAGTCAGAGGAGGGTTGAGGTCTTGTGACTGTAACTGTGGATTTTTCTGTTTCTCCTTTCAGTTCTGTCAGTTGTGGTCTTGCTTCTCTCTTCTTTTAAAACTATTTTTCGGTTCACTTTTTTTTTAAGATTTTATTTTTCCTTTTTCTCCCCAAAGCCCCCTGGTATGTAATTGTATGTTTTTAGTTGTGGGTCCTTCTAGTTGGGGCATGTGGGACACCACCTCAACATGGCTTGATGAGCAGTGTCATATCCAGGCCCAGGATGCAAACCGGTGAAACCCTGGGCTGCTGAAGCGGAGTGCGCCAAAGTAACCACTCAGCCACGGGGCCGGCCCCTTCAGTTCACTTTTTACACGGATTTTGAAATTAACAGATTTTTTGTTGAGGAAATTTGGAAAACAAAGTGTTAAAATTAAAACCAGCCACAGATATTTTTGTGTACAGTTGGATTGATCCTTCAAACTTGTTCATGAGTCGTGATCATTCTTTGTTGTTATATTATTATACACAAAAATTACTTCAGAAAGATCATGTGTTATCAGCTACATTTTTATTGTGGTTGGGGAAATAGGTTAAATTTATAAACACGAATGAGTCATAGGTTTTCAGTGGTATAATACCTTCTGTTAAAATTCTACTGACAAATTTAAAAGGTAGTACATAGGAGATCAAATTATTTTGAAATGATAAAGAACAGTGTTGTCATTCATTTAAGCTTTAAGGATATGTAATAGGTTAAAAATCCAGTTTAAAGATTATTTAAACTGCCCTTGTGACCTCTTGGGTGTTCTTTTTCCTGAACTGATCGTACTTGCTTGTTGAAAGCAGACGCTCGCCTACGGGGACATGAACCATGATTGGATCGGGAACGAGTGGCTGCCCAGCCTGGGCCTCCCGCAATACCGCAGCTACTTCCTGGAGTGCCTGGTGGACGCGCGCATGCTGGACTATCTCACCAAGAAGGACCTGCGTGGGCAGCTGAAGATGGCGGACAGCTTCCACAGGTCAGTCGTTGCACACAGTTCCTGCTCGTTGGCTAGGAGGCTTTTGACTGTTTCCATCTGTAATTTTGTTTTTTTTGTAAATAGAAAGAGCTTCCAGTGTGGAATTATGTGCCTGCGAAGGCTGAATTATGACCGGAAAGAACTGGAAAGAAAAAGAGAAGAAAGCCAGAATGAAATAAAAGGCTAGTACATTACGTTTAATTGATTTAGCATATTTCTGCTTCCCAGTGTATTAGCAGCCTAAGTGATTTCCTAGTTTCTTTAAATTAAAAAAAATATTTTTTTTATTGTGGTCATAGTAGTTTATAGCATTGTGAAATTTCAGTTGTACATTAATATTTGTCAGACACCATGTGAGTGTGCCGCTTCGCCCCTTGTGGCCACCTTCCACACCCCTTGCCCCTTGTAACCACTAAATTGTTCTCTTTGTCCGTAAGTTAGATTATCTTCTACATAGGAGTGAAATCATCCAGTGTTTGTCTTTCTCCATTTGGCTTATTTCTTTTCACAGGATGCCCTCAAGGTCCATCCATGTGGTTGCGAATGGGACGATTACATCTTTTTTTTTATGGCTGAGTAGTATTCCATTGTGTATTTATATACCCCATACTCTTTATCCAATCATCCGTCGATGGGCACTTGGGCTGCTTCCACATCTTGGCTATTGTGAATAATGCTGCGATGAACATGGGGTACCTAAGTCTCTTTGAATTGTGGATTTCAGGTTTTTTTGATAAATACCCAGTAGTGGGTTAGCTGGGTTGTATGGAATTTCTATTTTTAATTTTTTGAGAAATCTCCGTACTGTTTTCTGCAGTGGCTGCACCGGTTTGCATTCCCACCAGCAGTGGATGAGGGTTCCCTTTTCTCTACAACCTCTCCAACGCTTGTTGTTTTTTGTCTTGGTGATTATAGCCATTCTAATGGGTGTAAGATATCTAAGTGTAGTTTTTTGCTTTTTGGGTTTTTTTTTAAAGACGGGCACCTGAGCTAACATCTGTTGCCAATCTTTTTTTTCTTTTTTCCCCTTCTTCTTCTCCCCAAAGCCTGCCAGTACCTAGTTGTATCCTCCAGTTGCACATCCTTCTGTCTGTGCTATGTGGGATGCCACCTCAGCATGGCTTGATGAGCGGTGCCATATCTCCACCCAGGATCTGAACCAGCGAAACCCTGGGCCTCTAAAGCGGGGCATGGGAACTTAACCACTCGGCCACGGCCCTGGCCCCTAAATGTAGTTTTGATTTGCATTTCCCTGATGATTAGTGATGTTGAGCATCTTTTCATGTGCCTATTGGCCATCCATCTATCTTCTTTGGAAAAATGTCTGTTCGTATCCTCTGCCTACTTTTTGATTGGGTTGTTTGTTTTTTTTGTTGTTCATTTGTGTGAGTTGTTTCTATATTATGGAGATTAACTCCGTGTCGGATATATGATTTGCAAATATTTTCTCCCATTTGGTGGGTTGTTTTTTCATTTTAATCTTGATTTCCTTTGACTTCCAGAAGCTCTTTAGTCTGATGAAGTCCCACTTGTTTATTTTTTTCTTTTGTTTTCCTTGTCTGGGTAGACATGGTATTCAGTAAGATCCTTTTAAGTCTGATGTCAAAGAGTGGACTGCCTGTATTTTCTTCCAGAAGTTTTATGGTTTCAGCTCTTAGCTTCAAGTCTCTGGTCCATTTTGAGTCTATTTTTGTGTATGGAGAAAGGTAGTGGTCTACTTTCGTTGTTTTGCATGTGGCTGTCCAGTTCTCCCAGCACCATTTATTGAAGAGGCTTTCCTTTCTCCATTGTATATTCTTAGCTCCTTTGCCGAAGATTAGCTGTCTGTAGATGTGTGGTTTTATTTCTGGGCTTTCGGTTCTCTTCCATTGATCTGTGTGCCTGTTTTTGTACCAGTACCATGCTGTTTTGATCACTATGGGTCTGTAGTACGTTTTGAAGTCAGGCACTGTGATGCTCCAGCTTTGTTGTTCTTTCTCAGGATTGCTTTGGCTATTCAGGGTCTTTTGTTGACCCATGTGAATTTTAAGATTCTTTGTTCTATGAAGAATGTCATTGGGATTCTGATTGGGATTCCATTGAATCTATAGATTGCTTTAGGTAGAATGGACTTTTTTGTTTTTTAGGAAGATCAGCCCTGAGCTAACTACTGCCAATCCTCTTCTTTTTGCTGAGAAAGACTGGCCCTGAGCTAACATCCATGCCCATCTTCCTCTACTTTGTATGTGGGACGCCTTCTACAGCATGGCTTTTGCCAAGCACTGCCCCGTCCGCACCCAGGATCCGAACCGGTGGACCCCGGGCTGCTGAGAAGCAGAACGTGCGCACTTAACCGCTGCACCACCGGGCCGGCCCCTAGAATGGACATTTTAACTATGCTTATTCTTCCAAATCCATGTGCATGGAATATCTTCCCATTTCTTTTGTCATTATTGATTTCTTTCAGTGATGTCTTATAGTTTTCCTTGTATAGATCTTTTTATTTTTTATTTTTTTATCTCAGTAACATTTGATTATAACATTATATAACTTTCAGATGTACATCATAGCATGTTTCAAATTCTATGTAGATTCCATCATGTTCACCACCCAAAGACTAATTACAAGCCATCACCACACACGTGTGCTTAATCACCCCTTTCACCCTCCCCCTGTTAAGTTTATTCCTAGGTATTTTTTTTTCATGTTGTGAGATTTTTTACTTTATTTTATTTTTTAAAAAAATTTTTATTGAGTTAATGATAGGTTACAATCTTGTGAAATTTCAGTTATGTATTATTGTCTGTCAGTCGTGTTGTAGGTGCAACCCTTCACCCTTTGTGCCCACCCCCCCACCCCCCCTTCCCCTGGTAGCCACTAATCTGTTCTCTTTGCCCACAGGTTTAAATTCCTCATAGGGGTGGAGTCACACAGAGATTGTCTTGTCTATCTGGCTTATTTCACTTAACATAATTCCCTCAGGGTCCATCCATGTTGTTGCAAATGGGACGATTTTGTTCTTTTTTACGGCTGAGTAGTATTCCATTGTATATATGTACCACATCTTCTTTATCCAGTCATCTGTTGATGGGCACTTAGGTTGCTTCCATGTCTTGGCTATTGTAAATAATGCTGCCGTGAACATTGGGGTGCATAGGACTTTTGGAATTGCTGACTTCAAGCTCTTTGGATAGATACCCAGTAGTGGGATGGCTGGATCGTGTGGTAGTTGTATTTTTAATTTTTTGAGGAATCTCCATACTGTTTTCCATAGTGGCTGCACCAGTTTGCATTCCCGCCAGCAGTGTATGAGGGTTCCTTTTTCTCCACAACCTCTCCAACATTTATCACTATTTGTTTCAGTTATTTTTGTCACTCTAATGGGTGTAAGGTAATATCTTAGTGTAGTTTTGATTTGCACTTCCCTGATGATCAGCGATGATGAGCATCTTTTCATGTGCCTATTGGCCATCCATATATCTTCTTGGGAGAAATGTCTGTTCATGTCTCCTGCCCATTTTTTGATCGGGTTGTTTAATTTTTTGTTGTTGAGTTGTGTGAGTTCTTCATCTGTTATGGATATTAAGCCTTTGTCGGATGTATTACTTGGAAATGTTTTTTCCCAGTTAGTGGGTTGTTTTTTTGTTTCACTCCTGTTTTCCCTTGCCTTGAAGAAGCGCTTTCGTCTGATGAAGTCCCATTTGTTTATTCTTTGTATTGTTTCCCTTCTCTGAGAAGACATGGTGTCCGAAAAGATCCCTTTAATACTGATGTCAAAGAGTGTACTTCCTATATTTTCTTCTAGAAGCCTTATGGTTTCAGGTCTTACCTTTAGGTCTTTGATCCATTTTGAGTTCATTTTGGTGAATGGTGAAAAAGAATGGTCCAATTTTCATTCTTTTACATGTGGCTTTCCAGTTTTCCCAGCGCCGTTTGTTGAAGAGACTTTCTTTTCTCCATTGTAGGCCCTCAGCTCCTTTGTCGAAGATTAGCTGTCCATAGATGTGTGGTTTCATTTCTGCACTTTCAGTTCTGTTCCATTGATCTGTGCACCTGTTTTTGTACCAGTACCATGCTGTTTTGATTACTGTAGCTTTGTGGTATGTTTTGAAGTCAGGGATTGTGATGCCTCCAGCTTTGTTCTTCTTTCTCAGGATTGCTTTAGCAATTCAGGGTCTTTTGTTGTCCCATATGAATTTTAGGATTCTTTGTTCTATTTCTGTAAAGATGTCATTGGGATTCTGATTGGGATGGCGTTGAATCTGTAGATTGCTTTAGGTAGAGTGGATATTTTAACTGTTTATTCTTCCAATCCATGTGCATGGAATGTCTTTCCATCTCTTTATGTCGTCATCCATTTCTTTCAGAAAAGCCTTGTAATTTTCATCGTATAGGTCTTTCACTTCCTTAGTTAAATTCACCCTGAGGTATGTTCTTCTTTTTGTTGCGATTATGAATGGTATTGTGTTCTTGAGTTCTTTTTCTGTTAGTTTGTTATTAGAGTATAGAAATGCTACTGATTTATGTAAATTGATTTTATATCCTGCTACTTTGCTGTAGTTGTTGATTACTTCTAAAAGTTTTCCAATGGATTCTTTGGGGTTTTCTATCTATAAGATCACGTCGTCTGCAAATAGCGAGAGTTTCACTTCTTCCGCCCCTATTTGGATTCCTTTTATTCCTTTTTCTTGCCTGATTGCTCTGGCCAGGACCTCCAGTACTATGCTGAATAAGAGTGGTGATAGAGGGCATCCTTGTCTCGTTCCGGTTCTCAGGGGGATGGTGCCCAGTTTTTGCCCATTGAGTATGATGTTGGCTGTGGGTTTGTCATCTATGGCCTTTATTGTGTTGAGGTAGTTCCCGTCTATCCCCATTTTGTTGAGTTTTTATCATAAATGGCTGTTGGATCTTGTCAAATGCTTTCTCTGCATCTATTGAGATGATCATGTGGTTTTTATTCCTCAGTTTGTTGATGTGGTGTATCACATTGATTGATTTGCGGATGCTGAACCATCCCTGTGTCCCTGGTATGAATCCCACCTGATCATGATGTATGATCCTTTTGATGAATTACTGTATTCTGGTTGCCAAAATTTTGTTGAGAATTTTTGCATCTGTGTTCATCAGCGATACTGGCCTGTAGTTCTTTTTCATGCTGTCCTTGTCAGGCTTTGGTATCAGCATGATGTTGGCCTCGTAGAATGTGTTAGGAAGTGTTCCATCCTCCCTAATTTTTTGGAATAGCTTGAAAAGGATAGGTATTAAATCCTCTCTGAAAGTTTGGTAAAATTCCCCAGGAAAGCCATCTGGCCCTGGGGGTTTATTCTTTGGGTGCTTTTGATGGCTGTTTCAGTCTCTTTGCTTGTGACTGGTCTGTTCAGATTGTCTCCTCCTTCTTGAGTGAGCTTTGGGAGGTTGTAGGAGTCCAAGAATTTATCCATTTCCTGTAGGTTATCCATTTTGCTGGCATATAGTTTTTGCGTAGTATTCTCTTATAATCCATTGTATTTCTGTGGAGTCTGTTGTTATTTCTCCTCTTTTATTTCTGATTTTGTTTATTTGAGCTTTCTCTCTGTTTTTCTTTGTAAGTCTGGCTAGGAGTTTGTCAATTTTATTTACCTTCTCAAAGAACAAGCTCTTTGTTTCATTAATCCTTTCTACTGCCTTTTTTGTTTGAATACCATTTATTTCTGCTCTGATTTTTATTATTTCTCTCCTTCTGCTGACTTTTGGCTTTGTTTGTTCTTCTTTCTCTAATTCAGTTAGGTGTAGTTTAAGATTGCTGATTTTCTGGTTTGTTAAGATGTCCCTGAATGGCGATGAATTTTCCTCTTAATAGAGCTTTTACTGCATCCCATATGAGTTGGTATAGCATGCTATCATTTTCATTTGTCTCCAGGTATTTTTGGATTTCTTCTTTAATTTCTTCCATGATCCATTGCTTGTTCAATAGCGTATTGTTTAGTCTCCACATCCTTGTGCCTTTCTCAGCTTCTTCCTTGTAATTAATTTCTAGCCTTATAACATTATGATCGGAGAAGATGCTCGTTATTATTTCAATTTTTTTAAATTTGTAGAGGCTTGCCTTGTTTCCCAACCTATGGTCTATCCTTGAGAATGTTCCATGCACGCTTGAGAAGCATGTGTATTCTGCTGTTTTTGGATGAAGCATTGTATATATATCTATGAAGTCCAACTGTTTTAGCTTTTCGTTTAGCTCCACTGTTTCTCTGTTGATTTCCTGTCTGGATGATCTATCCATTGATGTGAGTGTGGTGTTGAGGTCCCCTACTATTTTTGTGTTATTTTTGATAGCTTCTTTTAGGTTTGTTAATAGTTACTTTATGAACTTTGGTGCTCCTGTGTTGGGGGCATAGATATTTATAAGCGTTATTTCTTCTTGATGAAGTGTCCCTTTGATCATTATATATTGGCCCTCTATGTCTCTCTTTACCTGCCTTATCTTGAAGCCTGTTTTGTCTGATATAAGCATTGCGACCCCTGCTTTCTTTTGTTTGCTATTGGCTTGGAGTGTTGTCTTCCACCCCTTCACTCTGAGCCTGTGTTTGTCCTTGGAGCTGAGGTGTGTTTCCTGGAGGCAACAAATTGTTGGATCTCGTTCTTTAATCTATTTTGCCACTCTGTGTCTTTTTATTGGCGAGTTCAATCCGTTTACGTTGAGGGTGAGTATTGATGCATGAGGGCTTAATGCTGTCATTCTGTTGCTCGTTTTCCGGTTTTCCTGTGTTTCCTTTGTTTCTTGTCCTGTGTGTTTTAGCCTACCCATTGACTTCTGCAGTTTCTTAGGCTGGGTTTCTTAGATTTTTCCTTATTTATGTTTTATGTTTCTGTTCTGTTTTTCAGTTTAGTGGCTACCCTGAAGTTTGTATTCAGAATCTCGTGTATAACATAGTCCATTTTCTGGTGGTCTCTTACTTCCTTAGCCTAGATTGTTTCAGTCCCTTTCCTCCTCCCCTCCGAAATTATTATTTTCATCTCTTATTCCAACTTGTGTTGTGAGTTTGTGGTTAGAGTGATAAGATTATCTTTGCTTTGGTGATTTCCTTCCCTTTATCCTAATGCTATAGTTGAATATTTGCTATCCTATTTAGCTTCTGTCTATTTGTCTCCCTACTCTGTGTTTTGTGACCGCTTACTCCCTTTTTTTCTTTTTTCAGGTATGAGAGCCTTCTTGAGGATTTCTTGTAGTGAAGGTCCTGTGACTACAAAGTCCCTTAGCTTTTGTTTGTCTGGAAAAGATTTAATTTCTCCCTCCTATCTGAAGGATATTTTTCCTGGATAGAGTATTCTTGGCTGAAGATTTTTATCCTTTAAAGTTTTGAATATGTCACTCCAATCTCTCCTAGCTTGTAAGGTTTCTGTCGAGAAATCCGCTGAAGGTCTGATAGGGGTTCCTTTGTAGGTTCTTTTCTTCTGCCTTGCTGCCCTGAGTATTCTTTCTCTGTCCTTCATTTTTGCCATTTTTACTACTATGTACCTTGCAGTAGGTCTTTTTACATTGACAAATGTAGGAGATCTGAAAGCTTCCTCCACACACATTTCTCTCTCAATCCCTAGATTTGGGAAGTTCTCTTCTATGATTTCGTTGAGCACACTTTCTGCTCCATTTTCGTTTTCCACGCCCTCAGGAATTCCGATGATTCTTAAGTTGCATTTTCTCATTGAGTCAGCTATTTCTCTGAGCTTTTCTTCAGTTTTTTTAATTCTTAGTTGTCTTTCTTCCTCTGTCTGGAGTCATTCAGCCTGTCTTTGATTATGCTAGTTTGCTCCTCTATGGTGTCTACACGGGCATTCAGGGAATCTGTATTCTGTTTTATCTGGTCCATTGTGTTTTTCGTCTCTAGTGTTTCTAATTGATTCTTCTTTATAATTTCAATCTCTTTTGTGAAGTAACTCCAGAACTTGTTGACTTGTTTCTCTATATTTCCCTTTACCTCATTGAGTATTTTGAGGATAGCTATTTTGAACTCCTCTTCACTTACTTTACCCATTTCCAAGCCCTCAGGACATAATTCTGTGTTTTTATTGTTTCCTTTTGGACTGGAACTTTTATAAATTGCTGGATGGTAGAGGAGAGGTTTTTGCGCATGATGCTGTTATTTGGTTGCAGGGACAGCCTGTCGCCACTAGATGGGGGTCGAGAGCCTTGGTTCTGAGCCCTGCGCCTTCAGCCGCGATGGTGGCGCCCAGCATGGGTTGAGGGAGGAGGGACACTTTCTCTCATGCCGACCTGGATTGGCACAGCTCTCGCTCTCTGGTCTCCCAGGGCCCTGGCTTGCTGGGGTTCCCCCACGCGAAAGCTGTCCCCTGTTAGAGGGTTTCCGCTGCTCCAGCGGTGGGAGTCCTGCTCGATCTCCCAATGCATGGCCCCTCCCTTGCTCCTTCTCACACCCACGGCAGCGATCCCAGTCTCTAGGGGAGGGAGCGAAGACCCCGTTCCAGCTCCTCTGAGGGCGGCTCCAGCCTCTCTGCCTTCCGTCGTTTGGCTGCTGTGGGTCTGTGAGGATTTCTGTTATTGGGATTTTTTTTTTTTTTGGTTGGAAAGCAGTTGCTCTTTTTAGTTGTAATTTGGAGGGGAGAGAGTCCTGGGTGAGCTCACGCTGCCATGTTGCTGACGTCACCCCTATTTCTAGATATTTTATTCTCTTTGTTGCGATTGTAAATGGGATTCTATTCTTGAGTTCTTGTTCTGTTAGTTTGTTATTAGAGTAGAGAAATGCAACTGATTTTTGTAAGTAGACTTTGTATCCTGCAACTTTGCTGTAGATGTTTATTTCTAATAGTTTTCCCATGGCTTCTTTTTTTTTTTTTTAAAGATTGGCACCTAGGCTAACAACTGTTGCCAATCTTTTTTTTTTTTTTTTTTCTGCTTTATTTCCCAAACCCCCCTCGTACATAGTTGTATATCTTAGTTGCATGTCTTTCTAGTTGTGGGATGTGGGACGCCGTCTCAACGTGGCCTGATGAGCAGTGCCATGTCCGTGCCCAGGATCCGAACCCTGGGCTGCCTCAGCGGAGCGCGTGAACTTAGCCACTCAGCCACCGAGCCGGCCCCGCCATGGCTTCTTTAGGGTTTTCTCTATATAAAATCATGTCGTCTGCAAACAGTGAGAGTTACACTTCTTCACTGCCAATTTGGATTCCTTTTCTTTCTTTTTCTTGCCTATTGCTCTGGCCCAAACCTGCAGTACTATGTTCAGTAAGAGTGGTGGGAGTGGGCTCCCTTGTCTTGTTCCTGTTCTCAGGGGGATGACGCTCAGTTTTTCCCCGTTGAGTATGATGCTGGCTGTGGGTTAGTGATTTCCCATTTTTAAAAATATTAGGAAATTTGTTAAGTGGAGAAAACTAGTCTGGCATCCTTACAGAGGAGGGAGGGTTGGAGATGAGTGCTTTGAAGACCCTCCTCTCATGGCCTGGTGGTTAAAGTCTGGCCCCCAGCACTCAGCGGCCCAGGTTCACTCCCTGGCCACAGCACCACAGCACCTGTCTGTCTGCGGCCGTGCTGTGGGGCAGCTCGTGACTTACCACCAGGGTGCGCCACCACGCCCTGCGGCTCTGGGAGGAAGCACGGTCCTCCTCTGAGCCACAGCACCTGTGCCTACTTTCTTGTGCTTACGTCAGTCTGCGCGAACCGTCTCAAGGGGAACACTCCTCCTGTGACTTGTTCTGACGTGTGTACTCCTTCACTCAGAAATGCCACCCCCTGCCACACTGCTGGGTAACAGCAGGGCACAGACGGGCAGGACTCTGCTGTCGGCTCACTGGACTCCAGTGTGGCGATTCTGCTCTAGCCACTTATCAGAGGGCTTCAGGAGCACAGACGGAGCCCTGTGGCTCTGCCTCCAGGGCTCAGGGGGCAGCACAGAGGCGCTGGTTCAGCTGGGCCTTGGAGGTGGAGGAGGAGCTCCTTAGCAGGGGACGATGGCAGAGGCGGCTCAGTGAGAGCGCAGGTGGGGAGATGCAATGGGAGCCTCTCACCCGGCATGCCTCGAAAGCATCGACTACAATAGTCTGCTTTTAAGTAAGACGTTAACGATTAAGCTCAAAGTAAAATCTCCCAGAATTTTCAGAATAAAGAAATCACTAACAACAGTCATAATAATAGGTAAGACTTAAGAACTCGAAGCACTTTCAGAGGTTAATTATTTAATCCTTCCCACAACCCCGTGCGTGTGAGTGCTGTCTTCTTCCCCAGGTTTTACGAAGAAAGAAACTGAAGACAAAACTGGTTGAGGACACAGCCCGTTTAAAGGATAGTCTGGTCATGATTGAGCTAACGTGAATCACAAGAAAAACCGTAAGCCAGCTTTTATACTATATATATATATATATACACACTTTATACTATATATGTAGTGCGTATATTTTATACTATATATATATATATATAGTGTGTGTGTGTATAGTATAAAAGGGCATTGGAAATAAAATGGGTAAATCAGTTTTGTCTGTTTTCTGTATCTGTTTTAAATCTTTTTATAGTTGACAAAAGTTGTCTTTGGAAGTGATTGGTGAGCATCCGGAGATATTTTTATGGAGTGGCTATTTTTAGATCTCTACTAGAGCGAGTTTAATAATGTATCACTTTGTGTGGTGTAAGATCTTCCCCCCAGTCTCTGATATGCTGGAGAGTATCTTTAAGTTTCTCTCTTTTTAAAATGAGACAACAAAAAAGGCTTCAAGGAAACAAGCTTCAAGATTACAAATGAGAGATTTGTGTTGAATCGAGCAGGGCGCCAACTCCTTCTCTGACGAAAAGAAAGTGTTTCAGAAACTCTGAAGGCTGTAGAGGAAGCGCGCTCGTGCCTGGTGGGCATTCAGCTTCTTCTCTGTCCTTCTGGTTTCTGACCCTGGATCCTCCTCATTTTCTGTTCTCTAGAAAATAAATGTCTGTAAGAACTTCATTGCTCTTGGGTTCTTTGGCAGCATGAGTTCTAGTGGGACAGTTTCCCTTCGATGGAGGAGGGCCGAGGCATGACCTCTAAATACAGCAGCGGTTGCCTGCCCACCTTCTGTGTGCTGTTACAGGTGTGCATGATGAAGACAGCTTTGTGCAGACGCCGTTCTAATTGTTTCTGTTCACCTGTAGACGTGCTTGTGTGGAGCAACGATCGAGTGATTCGCTGGATCCTCTCAATTGGTCTTAAAGAATATGCAAACAATCTGGTGGAGAGTGGCGTTCACGGTGCACTTGTGGCCTTAGATGAAACCTTCGATTTCAGTGCACTGGCGCTCTTGTTACGGATCCCTAAGCAGAACACACAGGTATGCTGCAGAGCCGGCCCGGCTCTCACTCAGCGTTCAGTCAGGTCTCCTGATGGAGACGTCTAGCTGGTTAACTGAGTGGACACAAAACTTCACAGTACCTCAGACAACTATCCCTAATCCACAAAATACTGGTTCCAAACCAGCAATGCTTAATTCTTCATTAGTTTTGCTTGTCCTTCCATTTTCTGTTGTCAGCATGAGAGTCTTGCAATACAAAAAACAAGGGGAAACTTCATTCAAGTCCATATGCTCGTAGGAGTGATGACGTGTATTTAGTTCTTACGTGGAAAGAGAAATGCTCATAGGTACACCGATGGAGATTCTGTTTATTTTGTTTCTATTGCCCTGTGTGATTCTTTTTGACACACGGGCTCACCTGAGAATCAGGAAATTTATTCTTCTTCTACAGAAGATTGTATGTCTTTTGCCAATACCCCCCATCCCCCCACCAGCACCAACCCACAGAGCACACTTTCGTAGATAGTCTGCCAGCGGTCATGGGTCCCTTTCCCTGAAAGCCCATCCATGGGCTCCGCAGGAATCCCCTAATTTAAAATGTGGTTGTGGGGGCCAGCCCGGTGGTGCAGCGGTTAAGTGCGCACGTTCCGCTTCTCGGCAGCCCAGGGTTCGCCGGTTCGGATCCCGGGTGCAGACGTGGAACCACTTGGCAAGCCATGCTGTGGCAGCGTCCCACATATAAAATAGAGGAAGATGGGCATGGATTCTAGCTCAGGGCCAGTCTTCCTCAGCAAAAAAGAGGAGGATTGGCAGCTGGTGTTAGCTCAGTGCTAATCTTCCTCAAATAAATTAATTAATTCGATTAAATTAAATGCTGTCAAGGCTCAAGGTGTTTATAGCCTGAGCTTTTTAAAAGTCTTGATTTGAAAAACAGTTGTGATATGCTAACGTCCTTCAGATTAGATTGATGAAGCTTTGCGGTATTGTTGTTTTGTTATGATTTCAGGCTCGCGCTGTCTTGGAAAGAGAATTTCACAACCTTTTGGTCATGGGGACGGACAGAAGGTTTGATGAAGTGAGTTTTCAGCCTAATGAATTTTATTTAAATTTGCATTCAGTGTGAATTATTTGTTTGTATGCACGTGAGCCCCGTCGGCAGTCTCTCTTCTAAGGGTGGGGATGATTTTACCTCCTGAGCTAAGCTTTGCTCTCAAAAATGTGTTAACAAATGAGATAGTAAGAAACTCGTATTTTCAGTCTGAGGTTTTCTGTTTTTAAAATATTTGCTATTGAAGTTTTGATAGCCCTCAAAAATGTTGTTCCCATCAACATTGGTGGCAGCCGAGGCATGGCGTCCATGGGGTATGTTTGGGGACCGCTGGATGTCTGACCCCAATCCAGAGTCCCTGTGCTTTGGAGAAACCTGTTAGAAGGAGATTAGAGAAACGCAACATGTTAATTTCCCCTCACACAGTCGTGACTCGTTTGTTCCCACACTGTTTTTATTCTTTCCTTCGTTGCCCCTTAAGAAAACGTGAGTTTGCCTGGTGACTAGGAGGACAGCTAAAGGAGCGCTCGCTGGCTCTTCCCCAGCTCTAAGGCAGAACTGCTTACAGCTTGGAAACTATTTTAAGACAAATAGAAATGTATTATCTTACATGGCAAGAAGATGATTTCTCCAAGATAAGAAGGGAAACGGGGTGATGAACAGGAGGCACATGCACCTGGGCGGCCCAGGGCCGTCCTCATCGATGCCCAGCGAGGGCCCCACATAGTGTTACTGGGCCCGTCACTCTCAGAAGTTCCCGGTGGGGACAGTAGATCCTGTGGTTATCAGGAACGGGTTAAATAGGTGTGAACAAACATGCAGTGACAAGTTCAGCAGTCAGGTTCAAGGCTGGTAACTTGACTGTCTATATTTGTCCTTTATTTTAAAATCAGTCTTGTTTTCTGTCCTTTAATTTCCCAGGACCATGATAAAAGCTTTAGGAGAGCACCTTCTTGGAGAAAAAAATTTAGACCAAAGGATGTTCGTGGCTTAGCTGCTGGGTCCGCAGAGACTCTCCCCGCCAACTTCCGGGTCACCTCCTCTCTGTCCTCACCCTCCATGCAGCCGAGGAAGACGCAGCTGGACGGTAGGTGTGCAGGGGCAGCCAGCCGCTGTGGGCGGCATGAGCAGCTTTGTGGCTGGAATGTTAACAGTGATCCAGAATGGCCTCTTGGATGTGTTACAAGGCATTGAGTACTGGTGCATGCCCAGGTGAAGTGTTTTAAAATGAATCCTAACATCTGTGCATAACAGTTTAACAATAATGTAGGTTTTTTAGAGTCTTGTCTGGTTGAATCTTAGCATATCCTTCCAACTAATAAAGCTGAGCGTCGCGTGTGTTCTCGGCGTGCTGAGTGTACGTCCTGTAGCCTGTGTGTGTGGCAGGCAGCCCTGGAAGGCTCCGCCGCAAGGTGGTGCAGCAGCTCTCGGGCCACGCCGGGTGCTCCCGGGACGTCTCTCCCCCTGGAGAGGTGACTGAGTCCATCTTAGAGAACACAGTTTCCCCCTCTGTGAGCCTTCCCTTTCCTCCCTCCACCCCTGCTGGCGTTGGTCCCTGTCACTGCGCACCGTAAGGACGGAGAGGAGGAAGAAGGTGAGCCTGGGCAGGTCGTCACCGGAGCGCGGTAATTTGTATAAATCTAACGGTAACTCGGCCCTCCACTTATTGAATAGGCTGACGGAGCGCCTTCTGATTTTCTTCACAGCTTCGTGCCCAGTTTCCTCAGAATCAGTCACACTTCCCGTGTTAAGTATTGACGGCGACATTGAGATTAGAGTTCAGATAAATTAAAAAGAAGCCTAGAGAGAGGTGTAGGGAATATATTATAGGGAAGACGGCTGTTGACCCTTGTAGGAAAACTGAGGCCTAACCCCGGGAGAGTGGACTGCTCAATGCCTTCTTAAATAAGGGGCGTCGGGGAAGTTGCAGCTGGCCTCTTGGGACCTTAGGGTCAGGATTTGGAAAGATGACCCATGCTCACCAACAGTGCCGGCTGTCGTGCCGTCTCTTCTGGAACCACGGCACCTTCTTGATAAAATGTGTTCCTGCTGGACCCGTGGGAACGCAAACTGTGTAATTGGCAGTCGGGAATATCTGCTCCAGGTGTTCGCACATTTCCTGTCCAGGTTGCAAGGGAGAGTCGGGGCTCACCTCTTGGGCCGTGCCGTGTGTTTCTCGACAGGAACAAGGCATCAGTGGTACACATCACTTCCGGCAGAAACTGAGACTGGGTTTTAGTGTTCTTAGATGAGTCATTGTCCTCTACCCACCCCCTGCAGCCAGGCCCTGGGGAGGAGTGCCCTGGACGCTCCCTCAGACGGTCGTGGAGGGCAGGTGGCCCGAGGGCGCGTCTCCCGTCAGGCCAGGCCTGCATTTGACTCCGGTCACCTGCACCCCGTGGTGTCTAGCGCTGCCCCGGGTTATCTACCTCACACCGGCCTTGGGGATATCACGTTTAGGCCCCGAAGAAAAGTCTAGTTGCTCTGCAAATCTAGAGAGTTTCAGGAGAAACAAAGTTACCAGCTGAAGTAGTTGTCACTTACACAGAGGACATCACGAAGTCTGTACCATCTGACGCGTCCTTGCTGTCGTGAGATTAGCTGCCAGTGGCTCCCAGGGCTGCTGGGGGCTGAAGAGAACCCCCTCCTGGCGACACTTAGGTTCTCTTTCCCTGGCTCGTCCGCTCCCATCTAGAAGTTTCCCTGGGAGCCCTCAGTAGGTGCTGTTGTAGGTGTGCAGATGTGTGTGTACGTGTGCCCGTGTGACGTCTGAAGACTAACCGCACGCTGTGTTTGCACGCTTCCTCCCCGGTGTCGGAGCAGGCAGCGTGTCGGGAGCGCAGAGGCTGGACGCCGCCACGGTCAGGACTTACTCCTGCTGAAGCCCCGAGGTGAGTAGAGGGCTCCGCGTGCCCGGAGGCCGCAGAGGCGGCCGGGTGACCGCACGGGGACGCTGCCTGGCCCGGAGAGCCCGTTTCCGTTCCTCCAGGCCTTTAGGAACACGCACGCAAGCCCGGCTGCACCCATTACGTGGTTCTGGTGTTCTGTATGCTCACAGTTGGTCACAGAGGGGTTCGTGTATCCTCATTTATTAAGGAAAAAAGTGTATTTGCATTTTTTCCTTAAAACTGAAAGTGCTGGACTCTTTTCAGTATCTGCTAATGTCTTTTGGGGGTGGGGAGGCAGGAGAGCAGCGCGTGGCAGGAGCTCACCAGCTCAGCTCTTGGCTGGCGGCCACCCGTGGTTGAGAGCGCCCGGCACGGCGGCTCTCCGCCTTGACCCTGGCATCCGCGCTGATGTCGCTCCCACGTCAGCGGCGCCCGCTGGCTTTCTTAGAAATACACGTTCTTGAATGAGCCGCACCCCGCACGGCCAGGTTTCCTGGGGCCACGCTGTCGTGCGACCCTGAGGGCCTCGCGGCTGGTGTTAAACACACAGCTGCGTTGCCATCTCAGGGGTGCAGTTACGAGCAGCCCGCTCGCGCTGAAGGGGTGACGTGGGGCTGGGAGCCCAGCCCCTGCTCGTGGCGCCAGGGCCGGGGGCTCTGTTCCGCTCTCCACTTTTCACGTCTCCGCCAGAAGGTTTGATTGGTTTCCTAATCTTTTTAATTGGTAACTTTTAGACATACGCCAAAAGGAAGTCAGCAAGGAATTTTCTCATTGATACGCGTACTCCTTGACGTTTCATCTCAGTTCTCAAGCAGCTACAGCGCAAGGGGCAGGGAGGCAGGGCTGGGCCTCAGGACGCAGGTGTGTGCCGGGCGGCCCATCCTAAGGCTGATTGTCCTGTTTGTGCTTCCTTTCCAGTTTACCCACACTACTTCTACAGATGACCGCGCAGCGCTCGGGACCCGGCGAAGACAGCCTTTCAGAATTCAGTGGATCTGCAATCTGTTGATACTTGTTATATGGACCCTAAGATATTTTATTACAGAGTTTTTAATTAGTGAAAAATTCACGAATACCATAGAGAAAATATTTTAGAATTTAATGTTTCTTATATTTATGTAAACGTATGACTTCATTTATATAGTTACTTACTTTTTCATGTATATCCAGGCTATAAATATCCTTTCAAATCGATTCTGTTCTTCTATCTAATTTTAGTCTTTCAAACGAATGTACTGTAATGCTTGTATGTATAAATCCTATGAAAAGATACAGGGCTTTTGTAAATTATGCATTTATTGTAATTATCATTAATTTTTTAATAATAATCGGCGAGAGAGAAGAGGATTTTACTGCATTTGCATTTGTAAGATCATCATGACATGGTGGGCGTTATCCTGACAAATGTAACCAGCTCTACAACAATCATTTTGAAACAAGCAGACTTAATTTCAAGCAATTGCGTTTTAATGACTGACCTTACTCTACTTTTTCTAGCAAGAAATGCTTTACTCTGCAGCGTGAACAGACTGAAAGTACCTGGTGTTAAATATGAGCTTCTGATAAAATTTGGGCTGAAGGGGCCGTCAGAACTGTGAGCATCTCTGGTGGCTCTCAGTAGCTTGCAGAGCTCGTCCCTGGGGACCCGCACGAGCCCCAGCCGGGAGCACTTCTCTCGGCCGCAGGAAGGGCTGGGGGGCTCTCTGGGCTCTGCCCCGACGGGTGGACGCCGGCCCCCGCCCCGCTGCTCTTTGAGGACCAAGCAGGAAGCACCGCACTCCGCAGGGACGCCGGTGCCGGAAGAGGAAGGCGCAGGCTCCCGGAAACCAGGAAACCACGCAGTGCGACTCTACTAAAGGCCTTATTTTTTCTTATGTAAATCATCTTTTTACATTTGTTTGTAAACATGTTGAAAGGAGGGACCTAGTGGTACATTTTTAGCTTTTGACGATATAGCCGTTTTGGACTGTCTAAGTAGCAGATGTAACTTTTCCTTTTTAAATGGCACATTAAAGAGCCAGCAGGAAATGTGTTCCCACCACGGTGCGTTATTTATTATACAGCTCATTTTGTCGGTGGACGGTTTACATTCGGTTTCTGCTTTTAACTTCCCTGTACGATTCATTCGTTGTTACATTCTGTTTTCTGTTAATCTTTTGTGAACTTCCTGATTATGTAACAAAGTATGTACAGTCTCCTTTTGAACTATTTTTATCACAGTATTATTGCTTTCTTTCAATAAAGTACTGAGGCGTTTTCCACTGCCAATAAAGGATACTGAGAATAAGCTGTCATTCTGTGACAAATCGGCCGCAGCTGGCTCATCTCCGGCTCCAGGCTGATTCAGTGGCGGCAGCGTCGTCGAGTGGACTTTCTTGGGTAGAAATCAGTTGACAGAATGAAAAAGCTGGGGATGGAAGCACAGGATGGGGGCGTCCCCGCCAGGAAGCCCAGGGGCTTCCCGCCTCGGCCCCCGAGGCCCAGACCCTCTCTCGCTGAGACCTGGGGGACCAGGCCCGGGCAGCCTGGCGCTCAGAGGCACCGCAGGCCACAGGGAGGCGCGGAGGCGCGTCAGTCCATGCGCGCACTGGGGCCCTGCTCTCCTGCTGCTCCCGCCCTGGGCTGTGTCCTTCCGGTTCCCAGGGAGCCTGGTCTCGGAGCGCTCAGACGGAGTCCTGAGTCATGAAGCAGTCTGGCGCGAGAGGGGAGGGGCTGCAGGGCGGCAAGGCGCGGCGCTCGTGGCTGGCAGCGCCAGGCCCAGGGCACCCGATGCCTCAGCCCCTACGTGCTGTCGCCCGCCCTCCCGCCACCACAGTATTGTCATCAGGTCTGGGGGTGCACGATGCCCAGGCAGACCCCATGCCTCGCGCTGTGTTGGGTGGGCGCTGCTGACTGTCGCCTCGGTTTTCCTTTTCCTGTTCTGCTGTCCTTCCAGGGCTGATGGCCGCTTCTCCTGAGTGACGTCTTTACTTTATTCGGGTGAATACATTCCAGCTGGTGTCCATCAGGGCACAGCGATCCGGTGGTTTGGTGTTCTCTTGAGAGCCTGTGCTGGCTGGTTTTCCAGTTTTGTTGGGGGCAGCCTTTTCTCGGCATTTCCTCGTTCTTGGGTTCACTTAAGCGTGAGACTCAAAACCACATAGCGCTTCCCTGCTTTTTCACCCACCAGTCCGTTTGCCTGACCAAAGCCGGGCAAGCCTTGGGTAGCCTGAAGCTTCTGGAAGCAGACCAGGTCATCATTGGCTCTTTAAGTTGCAGGTGTTTGATTAAAACTTCATTCGGTGGTTCCGTTTACGCCTTTAACAAAAAGTCAGCTCAGAACGACCCAGAGAGCACAGGCCGGTGTTGCAGTAGCTCTGCTGTGCTAGGCGCACTCTCAGCCACGCCTCCCGGGTCTGCTCGCCCCACCTGCAGTGTCCCAGGGCTCGCCCGCAGTCGGCGGGGATGGGAGCCATTCGCAGGCCAGGTGTGGCCACACCGAAGACTCTCTGGACCCTTCCCACCGCTAGATCTCTGTCGAGCCTCCTTTAGCCTCATAATTGCTGCCCTTAAGTTTCTCTTTTCAAGTCTCACATCATGCACTTTAAGGTAATTGTGGGTTTGGGGTTTTCTTTGCTCTTTTGCTGGCTAAGTCCTGTGCTCATGGGGATGGGCTCCCCAGGGTCTGGGGAGGAGCGTGTCTCCCCTGTATCTCCGGCAGGTGGATAGCGAGGTGGGCGTCCGGGTGCTGTGGCTGCTGTCTTAACCGCTGACGTGTCATCGAGTGCATTCCCAAATAGCTCAGAGGCTTCTGTTTCTGACATTTCCTTAGCTTAACTCCTCGGTGAGGAGGAGGAAGTAGCCAGTGGTTTTGCAACCGCGTGTCCTTGACTCAGTGGGGCACCTTTTGGAGTCCTGTTGTTCGAGGCCAGCACTGCGTGCGCCCCTCCACCTGGCACACGCCAAGGGCACACCCAGTGCAGGGAGGAGCAGGGCCGGTTCCTTCGGGAGGCTGGCGTGGAGGATCCATCCTTCGCCTCTTCCCGCTTTCAATGCTTGTTGGCCTCCTGGGCTGTGAGCCGGGTCTCCCGTCTCTGCCTCTGTCTTCACGTGGCCCCACCCTGTGTCTTATCTTCTGTCTCTTACGAGGACACTTGTCACTGGCCCACCTAGGTCATCCGGGATGGTCTCACCTCAAGACGCTTCACTTAGTTACACCTACAAAGACCCCTTTCCCAAATAAACTCACGTTCACAGGATCCTGCGATTTGCACACAGACACATGCTTGTGGGGCCCCCGTTCACCCCATTCCACCTTTCGACATTCTGGAGAAGAGCTGCCCTGCCCGGGAGATACCCGGATGGATAGACCTGGCTCTACCCCAAGGGACCCACCCCCCAGTGGGAACATGGTGAGCCGAGAGAGGGAGCCGTGACGCCCGGGCTCCTACATAACACGTGCTTAATGTGGCCTCTCGATTCCTCCAGTGTGGACTTTGCCTCTTGGCATCTCCTTCTGGGGGATGAGAATTTCAGCTTTCCCGCACCTCCCTTTCTCCTCCCCAGCTCCCAGCAGAGCTGAATCCGTGTTCACTGTTGCCGTGAGGAAGGCTGGAGGTGTTATTCATTGCTGGGCCAAGTGGGTTACTATGATTACAACGGAGGGCACGTGTTGTGTGCCCAGTATTTACAGATGAAATGACCGTGTCTGGGATTTGCTTGACAATAATCTTGGTGGAGGGGTAGGTCAGGATATGGGTCAAACCAAATTGACCGTGTGGGTTGATAGTTGTTGAAGGTGGGTGATGGATTCATGAGGGTTTATCATAGTATTCTCTTTTTGCATTTGTGTGACATTTTCTATAATAATATTTTAATAGTTATTTTAGGGAGACCCTCTGTGTTTTAAACCCTCAGTCTTTAGATGTCTGGAAAAATTGCTTCTTGGTCCTCACTTTGGAATGTAATTTACCCAAGTTTTGAACATTAACTGCAGCCCACTCATTTTACACCACAACTCAGCATGCACGCACTACGTTTCATCCATTCTATCGTGACTCCTTTGTGACATTTTGGTGTCTTTGAAGTCAGGATGTGTCTTACAAACGATGGCATCTTAGACTTGATGAACTATGGCGTACGACAAAACTTCACGTGGGCTGCAGCTTCTCTGCTGCTCCTCCCACTGACAGGTGGGGTCTCATCCCCTGCAGCTTGGCCAGCCTCAGTGACTTGGTTGACCAAATGAATGTGGCAGATGTGTGTTAAAGAAAGTGTGTTAAACCACACCAAGGACTGTGCTGTCTTCCTTCTAACCAAAATTGCTTTGCTTAGGGGGCTGGGAAATAAAGCTTAAATAAAAGGGTAGTGAGGGAAAAATCAAATCTTTGTGGCTACTGTCAGGGCAGCTGTTAGAGACTGAATGGTGTAGATTTATATGTCCAATTTCTGTTGAATGCAATATATTCATTGAGGCTATACAATTATCTTAATCTACATCTCTAAGATCCACAGCTCCCTTAGAATCTAGGAAGGTAGCACAGTGACAGCTGTTGATATTCATCAGGTTAATTACTTCAGAATAATTTTATGTTATTGGGTTCACGGGTACCCAGAGATGTTGATCATTGAAATATTCGATTCAGGGAACAATGTAAGAAAGGGTAGTTTGAAAGCTATGTGTGTGTGTCCAGAGCCAGTCAACCTTTCCATGGCTATTAGGAACAGAGCTTAAAAATAATAAAAGCTGATTTAATTGGAACAAATGCAACCCAGCTTTAGATTTTATGTCATCCAGAGTAATGATAATGTTTATGTAATCAGATGTAATTCTTTCTCCTTCTCCTGAAATATTGAATCAGATTGTGTTGTGTGTTTAAACATGGCTTGAGAAAGTCTCAGGGACAGTGATGTGGCAGGAGTTCTTTGGTCCTTGGTCTCCTGGGATTATGCCTCTGAGATACAATCAGTGATTCAGTCCCCATAGATCTTTGGTGCCATCCAATTCTGACATAGTGATAAAGCTCTGATTTGAGTGATTCACAAGAGATAGGAAGGACAGAAAAGGACAAATTGGCATGAAATAGACTGTAAGGTGGTTTGTGGCATGCATTTTTCATAGGCAATTTCACATAGAAAAGCTTAGAGACTCGTGACCAGTGCTACCTGAGCAAAGGTAGCAGGACCTTATGAATGGTGACTTGACAAATGTGAATTATTCTTAGAATTTTCATGTTAGGGGAAGTAGGTCAATATGGTAAACATTTAGAATTTATAGACCAGGTGACAAGAAATGGCAATGAACCAGTTAGTTAATCAATGCTTATGGTGCCATTCCAGATCCAAAGTGGGACATAAGTAAAGTTTGTCCTCAACGCTCAGTATCCTTTGGCTAACTCTACTTGGGCTCTTCTCTGTCCTGGGTGATCTGACTTCTTGTTCCGATCCCTTTTCCCTGCCAGAAAAGCCAAGGGTTTATATTTGATCCATTACTTTCTTTTAATATGAAACTATCCAATGCATTATGTCAACAGCTTCAGGATGACTTTTTAAGCTATAAAAATAACCAGCAAAGCTATAGTCATGTTTTAATGACAGAAAGCTAGAAATTTGTTTTTTTCCTAGATTGACACCTGAGCTAAAACTGTTGCCATCTTTTTTTTTTGTTCTTCTCCCCAAAGCCCCCCAGTACACAGTTGTAGGTTCTAGTTGTGAGTGCCTCTGGTTGTGAAATGTGGGACTCCGCCTCACCGTGGCCTGACGAGTGATGCCACGTCTGCATCCAGGATCTGAACCAGTTAATCCCTGGGCTGCTGAAGCAGAGCACACGAACTTAACCACTTGGCCATGGCGCTGGCCCAAGAAAGCTGGAAATTTTAAGATGAAAAATGCTTTGAATTCAATGTATATTCCTATGTTTTGCTACCCCATCAGTTTTTTCCAATAATGAGGAGTAGGGGCCCTGTAGTAGGAGAGTGTAACAGGTCATTGGGGGTTAGGGTTAGGGTTCAGGTCAGAATGTGCATAATGTAGAGCAATTTGGATGGTATTAATAATGATATTTGCCTTTCACTGAGAATTTACTATCTGCCAGGCATTGAATGTTTCACATATACCATCTCATTTTAACCCTGACAACAACTCCGTGAGATGGATATTATAAGTACCTTTTTATAAGTGACATATGACCTGTGAAGACATGAAATAATTTGCTCAAGATCACACAGTTGAGGGATGGCAGAGATAGGATTTGGACCCAAGGCCGTATGACTCTGAGGTTAGAGCATTCAGCTATAATGGTTTACTTTTACCATGCTTTCCCAGACAAAAACACTACCTTTTACTTCTTCTTCACAAACACCAACAAATTGAAGACTGGATTGTTTAGAGTTTTATCTTCTTTAACCCTTCCTCTCTCTCTCTCAGGAAGTGGGAAGTGAAAAGAGTGTAAATTCTCAATGGAGAACCCAGTCTGAGATTGGCCCTGGTAAGGCTGGACTACAAGATCAGTTCTTGAATAATGAGAATGGCTTGCTCGTTGTGTGGGATCTCTGAGGTTCTGCCTTTGTCTAAACTTATCACAAGAATGTGAATCTGGCACGTGCAGTTCTGCATAAGATAAATCCCTGTAGGCCATTATGGGAAGTCTTTCAAAGCTTCTTCATTCCTTATAGGAATCCAGGAGGACAACCATTGTGTGCCTTTGAGGTTCTCAAGAGGTCACAAGCCCATGTGGTGTTCAACTAAGCAAAAAAAAATGTCTTAATCTGTGATGGGCCATTTGTCCCCATATACGGGTGCTGCATTTGCAGTGATCATGAAATCTTTCTAGAACAGGATTACAGTTTGGCATAGACAGGTCCAGTAATGTAATACATTACATCCAAATGGTTTAAGAGCAATCAATTGGGTATCTGAAGACTTATCTCTGTGATTAAGTGGATATGAGTTCTTGAGCAAATCACTCCAACTCTAGGCTTCTGTGTACTTACCTCTGGAAAAGGAGTTGGATTTAATCAATCTCTTCACCTGTGATATAGTTGTCCTGACACATTGTTACTTTGTTCTTTGAATGGAAATACATCAATCAGCTCAATCCTGTAGCACTAGTTACTTTATGCTTACCAGAAGCTAGGGTTACCAGCAACCTATTAACTTACTAGAAAAATAAATTGTTACCTAGTACGTGTAGTTGGTTTATTGATAATATATTTGAGTATATAAATAGGACTCTGTGGGAAAAATGATGAAAGGAGTCCTTGGTGATGAAGAGGTTGGAAACTCTTATTCTATTCCACCACAGAAGGCATGAGTCTTCTCTTCAGTCTCTTCATGGCTGACTTCATTTCTTGGTTCCTCAGAGTGTAGATCAAGGGGTTCAGCAGAGGGGAGATGACAGTGAAGGTGACGGAGATGGGCTTATCCGTGGGGAGGGCAGTGAAGGGCCGGGCATAGACATAGATGCAGGGCACAAAGTGCAGGGTCACCACCGTGATGTGTGCGGTGCAGGTGGAGATGGCTTTCCTCCTGCCCTCCCCTGCCTGAGACCTCAGCATCATTAGGATGACTGTGTAGGACACAAGCAGGAAGATAAACCACAGGGTAGTCACTAAACCATTGTTGGAAATCATCAGGAGCTCAAGTGCAGAGGTGTCTGTACAGGCGAGTTTGAGGACATGGGGGACATCACAGTAGAAGCTGTCAAGAACATTGGGTCCACAGAAAGGGAGGGGCAGCAATAGGGAAATTTGCATGATGGAGTGGACAAAGCCCCCCACCCAGGAAGCCAAAATGAGGGCAGTGCATCGCCCCCTACTCATGATGGTGACATAATGCAGGGGCTTGGAGATGGCTATGTAGCGATCAAATGCCATCACAGAGAGAGAGGAAATATCCGCTCCACCAAGCAGGTGGAAGAAAAATATTTGCATCATGCAGGTAATATAGGATATGGTCTTTATCTTTGACAGAAGGTCTGCTAGGACCTTTGGAGCGGTGATGGAGGAGAAGCAGATGTCAAGGATGGCTAGATTGCGGAGAAGGAAGTACATGGGGGTGTGAAGGCGAGACTCACAGGTCACAGTGACCATGATGAGGAGGTTTCCCAGCAGAGTTGTCATGTACACAAAACACAAGAAAAGAAATAAGACCAAAGTGAGATCTTGGGACTGAGTAAGTCCTAGAAATATAAATTCGTTTACCCTGGTGCCATTTCCCAACTCCATTGAATCATGTTTCTTCTTCTTTGTGTAGCTTGGAAAAAATTAAAAGTGTTATTTCAGAAAGGGTTTACTCCCCCTTAATAGATTCAGGTTTACAGTTGGGTATTAGGTCGGAAGACTAGTGAGGCATTATCACCACATGAAGACTCTTTCCAAGGTTATTGTTAACACATCCTACATGACATCTTCTTCCATAAGCATGCAGTTAATTATTGTTTTCTTCTGTAAATTATATGTATTTTAGAAAATGCATAAAAGTAATGTTCTCAGAATAGAAGTTGTAAGTATCCAAGATAAAAAGGTGAATAGTAAATAATCAGAAAGGGAATATTTTGGCACAAGGGATACAAAAATGGATGCAGTTTGGTGTGTAGATAAGACAATGCCTATTTGGTACAACTGGGGTCCTTTGAGGTTTTACACAAATGTGGGTTTTTTTCCAGACTGGGTGCTCCATTTAAATACTTTAAGAACTCCTATCTGCAAAATGATTGTCTTTGGACTGAATTTCACAGAAGCACTCCTCTCTTTTTTAGGTCACAGATTTAATGCTATGAAAAATCAGACAATTTTAAAGCTGTACAATTCTTCTTTATCGTTCTATTTTTCCTTAAGGGGATTTATTTGTTTCTTTCTTTAATATACTTTAGGTACCAAAACCCCTGGATGTTGAATAACTCCTCAGCTATGAAAGAAAAGTGGTAACTCAGAGCTTCTCTTCTGTTCACTGGTCAAATTTCTTTCCTAAAAGCTATTTTTTTTATTGTGCTATCATTGACATACGATAGACTCATATGTTTGACGTGTACACTTTGATAAGTTTTGACATACGCATATACCCATGCAATCATCAATATGTTTAAGATAATTAATTAATATGTCTTAATATATATTAAGATATAATAAGATATAAGTTAATTAATATATATTATCACTCCAAAAGTGTCCTTGTGACTCTGTAATATGTCCCCTCTGCCCCCTTTCTTCAGGCAACCACTGATCTGCATTCTGTCACTATCCATTAGTTTGCATTTTCTAAAATTTTCTATAAATGGAATCCTAAAAGGTGTACATTCTCTTTTTGTCTGGCTTGTTTCACTTACAAAATACATCCACGTTTTGTGTGTACCAATATTTTGTTCCCTTTTATTGTACGGACGTGCCACATTTTGTTTATCAATTCACTTGTTGATGGACATTTGGGTTGTTTCTAGTTTTTGGCTATTACACATAAAGCTGCTATGAATATTCTTGTATAGGTCTTCATGTAGATATATGTTTCCATTTCTCTTAGGTAAGTACCTAGGAATGGAATGGCTGTAACTCTTAAAATTCAATAAGAAAACCAACCACCCAATTAAAAAAAAATGGGACAAATGGTTTGAACAGATACTTCAACGAGAAGATACAGGTTTAGCAATTAAGCATATGAAAAGATGCTCGATGTCATTTATCAGTGGGGAAATGTAAATGAAAGCTATAGTGAGATAACAGTGCACATTTATTAAAATGGCTAAAATAAGAGAGAAGGGGTTAATATCCAAAATATACAAAGACTCATACATCTCAACAACATAAAATCAACAACCCAACTTAAAAATGGGCAAAAGATCTGAATAGAGATTTCTCCAAAGAAGACATACAGATGGCCAACAGGCGCGTGAAAGGACTTTCAACGTCATTAGCTATCAGGGAAACGCAAATCAAAATTACAATGAGATATCACCTCTCTCCGGTCAGAATGGCTATAATTAACAAGACAGGAAACAAGTGTTGGAGATGATGTGGAGAGAAGGGAACCCTCGTACGCTGCTGGTGGGAGTGCAAACTGGTGCAGCCACTATGGAAAGCAACATGGAGCATCCTCAGAAAATTAAGAATAGATCTACCATATGATCCAGCTATCCCACTGCTGGGTATTTATCCAAAGATCTTGAAAACACAAATGCATAAAGATACATGCACCCCTGTGTTCATTGCAGCATTATTCACAATAGCCAAGACTTGCAAGCAACCTAGGTGCCCATCAAGGGAAGAATGGATAAAGAAGATGTGGTATATATTCATAATGGAATACTACTCAGCCATAAGAAATGATGCAATCCGGCCATTTGTGACAACATGGATGAACCTTGAGGTTATTATGCTGAGTGGAATAAGTCAGAGGGAGAAAGTCAGATACTGTATGATCTCACTCATAAGTAGAAGATAAAAACAACGACAAACAAACACATAGCAACAGAGATTGGATTGGTGGTTACCACAGAGGAAGAGGGGAGAGGGGAGGGCAAAAGGGATGATTTAGGCTCACATGTGTGGTGATGGATTATGATTAGTTTTTGGGTGGGGAACATGATGTAATCTACACAGTCTTCGAAATATGTTACGATGTACGTCTGAAAGCTATATAATGTTATGATCCAGTGTTACTGCAATAAAAAAAGAAGATTGACATATCAGAGTTGACAAAAATGTAGAGGAACTGTAACTCTGGTGGGAATGTGCTATGATGCAACCACTTTTTATTATTATTATTATTTTTTATTGAGTTATTGATAGGTTACAATCTTGTGAAATTTCAATTGTACATTAATGTTTGTCAGTCATGTTGTAGGTGCACCACTTCACCCTTTGTGCCCACCCCCCACCCCACCTTTCCCCTGGTATCCACTAAACTGTTCTTGGTCCATAGTTTTAAATTCCTCATATGAGTGGAGACATACACAGATTATCTTTCTCTCACTGGCTTATTTCACTTAACATAATTCTCTCAAGGTCCATCCATGTTATGATGCAACCACTTTTGAAAACAATTTGTCACTTTCTTAAAATGTTAGGCATGTGCTTACAATATAATCATTTTGCTCTTGAATTCCTTTCTTTTCTTATTTTGCGAATCCTTGGAATGGACTTAATTTCTTTCTTTGCAGTTTATCTCCTTTTTCTTACCATAATCAGAAAGAAAAGAAAGGTGAAAGTCACTTCTCTCACTTTTTGGGGTGTTTTCCAGTTCAAATGAAGATATTTCTTTTCACCTAGCTCACTTTCCATTCAAGTTGTCTTTCTTCTGTATACAATTTTGTCGAAAGTCTACTTAATATGGAAAACTAAAAAAGCTACCAAGAGTTATCAGAGCATGCAGGCAGATACCTGGGGGCCTCTGGCATAGCACAGCCTGTTGCAATCCCAGCTGGGTACTTACTGCTTACGCTACAGGAGAAGTTAGTTTACCCCTTTGGCCTCAGGCTCTGCATCAGTATCTGGAAACAATAGCATCTCCCTCATGTGATTTTTGTGAGGATTAAATGAATTAATATATGCAAAAGCATCAATACTTAGAGCATTGCCTAAGCAATAGTAAGTATGCTCATACGTGTGTTACCTTAAAGTAAAACGCTGGGTTAGTAACTGTCTCAGGGACACAGCTTCTTAAATGTACTGACAATCTTTTAGAAGAGTTGTATGTTTTCCAGAATGTGTATTCTAAAACAGCTTCATCAGAACATACTTTTTTTGGGGAAAATAGGAGGTACTTTTCTTTTACTGTCAATGAGAGTGGCCCAGAGGGTGGTGACAGCGTTTGGTAGTAAGGAGAGCACTTGCTTGGTTTGGTTTCTTATCTGACAACATCTTAGCAGACCAGAGAAGTCAAGTGCTGGTCTCTGCAGTGAGAGCCATCTGGGCTCAAGTCCTGGCTTTGTCCCTGTGTGACTTGGGTAAGTGAGAGACCTCATGGAGTCTCCACTTCATCTGTGGAATGGGGATTATAGTAATACCCACCTCACAGGGAAGTTATCAGGATTAGGTGAATTAACATACATAGAGTCTCAACATACATGACTGGTTATCTGTTATGATTAGTACTATGTTGGGTAACCTTAACATGGGAGGCTCATCAGGAAATGGAGTGTGTTGAACCAAATAGTAGCTGAGCTATCAATTCTGACTAGTTAAAGTGGGGAAATAATCACCAGAAAACACCAACTCAATATACTTACTAAAGATATTGAGGAGGTCTTACCTACTTATGATATCCTTCCACAGGGACTATGGAATTGTAAATAGTAGACTATGGTCTACACAGAAGGGTAGAAGGCACAGTACCTCAGACCCCGAGTCAGTACTGTTTGTCAGAGAGGAATAGGTCCTACGTTCACAAAATACTTTTGGTAATTCAGACAACATCCTCTGCCTTCTGCTCCATGTTTCTGCTATTTTTACTCCATTTATTTAACAAATATTGATAGAAAGTTGGCAGAGTTCTAGGTTATTTGAGAGAAATGAATATAATCCAAAACCAGTGGAGAAAGAACTGAAATTTAATAATATGACATTGATGGGGACCGTCTAAAGACAGATGAGGTGTGTGTGAGAAAAGGGTGATTTCTCTCCAAGAGGCTCAGAGGAAGCTGCATGGAGGAGGTGACATTTCTGTTTGGGGCACATGGGAGTGGAGAGAATGGGAGATCTGGCTTTAGGGGACCAGTTGAATATATAACAGTTGCTGATGAGTGGGAAGTTTGGCTGGAAAGAAAGGATCCAAATATGTAGGCACGGAAAGACATGCAAAAGAAAATCATTGTTACAAAATTTTTATTGTTTGATAAATCTAAGGGAGGGTATGTAGGTGTTCACTGTATTATTCTTTCAACTTTTTTGAAATATTTTATTTTCTTTGTAGTTTTGAATTTAGCATAAGAAATACCTCTGTAGATTTCAGTTTCAAGAGATCCATCTATAGGAAGTAAGCCTGAGAAAAATCTCTTGTTTGTGCAATTCAAAGGATCCTGGAAAAAAAGAGCTTCCTCTGCCTACTTCCAAACTAAACTCATTTCTATGACTCTCCTTTCACAATATCTTCTTTGTTCATATTTCTTAGCTGTGCTGTCTGCCACTGATAGTTCACCCTGGAATGCAGCATCTTGTGTATATATTTCATTATTTTTAGTCAAAGTGTATTTATGAATCTTACAATTCCATCTAGATTTCAGTTTTTCTCACTCTTCTCTTCTCACACTTATTCATCAACACCCAGACACCATAGTCATTCACACTCATGTAGAGTTATGTGTCTTACCTAAAATTTCCAACCTCCTTCTCAAACATCTTGAATAATGTTCACACGAACCTTGGGAGTCATTCAGCTTCAGGAAATTTTGTTAAATACCCCTCTGAAGGCCAGTGATTTCAGTGGCTTCCCATCTATCTTTACGTGGAAAAAGGCAGACTCAGAGAATAATATTTCCTTGGCTCTTCCACACTGATTCACAGTGTTCCATCATATGTACCAATTTGTCAATCCCAGAACTAGTGTGAGAATTATCAGAGGGCATATAATTGGATGTGGCTGTGGAAAAATTCTACTGATGGAGAGGTGGTTTCAGTGGGAGTAATCAAGATGTGACTCAGGCACATGTCCTTAGGAACACACTTCTTGTGTAGGATCTAAAAGTTTTTAGCAGTGACAAAGAATCTCCCCTTGACCAAACTCTACTCAGACTCCCCTGAACTTTTCAACTAGGCCTCCACTTTGAGATCTCCATGCTTGTCTCTGCATTGTCCAATTTTAGCAAGAATTCTGCTAATTCAGTTTAGCCAAAATCCCCCAACCTCCATGTTGATCACCCTCAGTATCTTATCAGGTTCCTCACCATTCTCCATCCCCCAAGTGATATTTGATCACCCTGGCCTGCCTTCAGCAAGAATCCTGTTAGGTCAGCTTACCAGAATTCTACCTTACCTCTTAGTAGATTTTCTATTGGGACATAAATGCCTATTCTTAGGGATTCTGCACAACTTCCTTAGCAGTTTCACCCACGTAGGGTAATTCCTGAAGTGTGACACACAAGTATTGGAAGGAGCCATTGGACCTGAAAGGATTATGTAGACGAGAGTGAAGGAGCTCTCAATGGGCAGATGAAGAAAGTGGGTGATGGAGTTCTCACAGGACACACATGTCACCAGGAAATCCACGCTGGATCCATCAGCAACTCCTACTTGCTCGACTTTCAGAGTTTTTCACCATTCTCACCACCTCCACTGTTACTACCCTAAGTTGTGTCTTCATTATTTCTTTCATGGGACTTTTGCAGTAGCTTCTTAATTGGCCTCCCTGTTTTTGTCCTTGCCCCACCTCAGTCTATTCATAACAGTAAGCACTGCATTTCTGCTAAAACATTCATCACTATTCTGCTCTTCAAAGCCCTTCAAAATGCATCGCATCTTATTTAGGTGAAAGCCAAAATCCTCACAATGGTCTAAAAGGTCCTAAGGACCTGATCCCGTGGCCTCATTATCTCTCTGACTACAATTATTACCTGTCTCCTCCTTGCTTCCTCTCATCTTCTTATGAAGGCCTGGGCACATCCCCACCTGAGGACCTTTGCATGTCTGATTTTTGAACTGACATTTGTACTGTGACATGAACATTTGTCTAATTTCAAAAATTTTAAGATCTAGGATCTACCTGCAGAAATGAAGGGCAAAAAAGAAAAACTTCCAAATGCTGTAAATAGCAGAACCAGAAAACAAATAAAAACCAAGTTCATATATTGAATAATGTTTTGCCGTTCATGCCAACCTTTTTGAATGTATATGCGTAGTCTGAAGCAGCTTCATAGGTTTCTGTCATTTTTAGGGAGTCATGTTAACAGAAAATAATAACAAATCCATTGTTTTCTTACTCCTATTCTCCAATGATTTGAGAAACAGAAAGGAGTGAGAGGTGATATTCATTCACTGAGTTCTTTAACTCAACCATTTTTTGGTCAGTTTTCTACATTCTACTTGCTGTGCCAGGTGCTGGGGATACAATAAATAAATCATAGTCCTACTGGGGGAATAGGAGGAAGGAGGACAGGGAATTGGAAACAAGGTCCTGAGTGTGGTGCTTGAGCTGAGCCCCGGTCGCTGAGGCAATGTCATGGAAGTGTGGTCAGTAGGTGTGGGGTTCAGAGGAAGGTCAGGATAAGGACCTACATGAGGTCATAGAACCCATAGTTACTGGGGTCCACATTCTAACTCAAGCTGTGCTGGCTTCAAAGCACTTGCATTCAACCGCTGGAGTGTGGGCTTTAGATGGAAAAATCTTCAGGTAATAGTTATTTAATTTACTCATATCAGAAAGTCAGAGGAGGAACTTAATTTGAGTGTGCTTACTTCATTAAAATGTGATTACTTCATGAAAGACCTTAGCAATCCAATGCCCAAGCTGCATTATGTTTCTCAGCTCCCTTCCTGGTAACAAGAATATAGTGGGAATGTCTGAGTATATATATATATATTTGCTTTTTCTTATTGTTAATTTTATTTAGACAATTGGAGATTTCCATGTTGTTGTAAGTAATAACCAAGAGAGGTCCCACCTTAATCCATTTTCCCCCAATGATCATTTCACAATCTATATGTATATCAAAACATCAAGTTGTACATCTGAAATAAACAACATTTGTATTTCTCAATTATATGCAATAGAGCTGAACGAAACCCCCACAACAATTCCAATGTGATAAAATTTCTGAGTGCATACATATTCTCTTTTCTTTATTTCTTCCAAGGCTTTATTGCATAAGCATTATGCAACTCTTCAGCTAACAGTTTGATTTCTCTGCTTCCTTTTGCAACATGAAACGTATCTTTTTACATTATTATTGCATGCCAAACAGAATCTTTGAAAGTCATGTGTGTCTTTGTAGAAATATCAAACTTATTTAAAAATCCTTTAGTCAATGCTGTTTATTTGATGGACATTTTCAAAGGTGGTGAGAAGGAGTGAGCGACCAGTCTATATCCTCTCAGAAGGTACACATCTTCTTCTCAGTTTCCTGATGGCTGACTTCATCTCCTGGTTCCTCAGAGTGTAGATCAAGGGGTTCAGCAGAGGGGAGATGACAGTGAAGGTGACGGAGATGGCCTTATCTGTGGGGAGGGCATTGAAGGGCCGGGTATAGACATAGATACAGGGCACAAAGTGCAGGGTCACCACAGTGATGTGTGAGGTGCAGGTGGAGATGGCCTTCCTCCTGCCCTCCCCTGCCTGAGACCTCAGCATCATTAGGATGACTGTGTAGGACACAAGCAGGAAGATAAACCACAGTGTGGTGAGCAGCCCACTGTTGGAAATCATCAGCAGCTCAAGCACAAAAATGTCAGTATGGGCGAGTTTGAGGATCTGGGGGACATCACAGTAGAAAGTGTCAAGAACATTGGGTCCACAGAAGGGGAGGGGCAGAAACAGGGAAATCTGCACGATGGAGTGGACAAAGCTCCCCACCCAGCAGGCTACAATGAGGGCAGTGCATCGCCCTCTGCTCATGATAGTCACGTAGTGCAGGGGCTTGGAGATGGCCACATAGCGATCAAATGTCATCACTGACAAAGAACATACATCCACCCCTCCAACAAGGTGGAAGAAAAATATCTGGGTGGAGCAGCCATTGAAGGAGATGGTCTTTCTCTGTGACAGAAGGTCCACCAGAACCTTGGAGCTGTGATGGAGGAAAAGCAGATGTCGGTAATAGACAAATTACGGAGCAAAAAATACATGGGGGTTGAAGGCACGATTCCCAGGTCATGGTGACCATGATGAGGAGATTTCCCAGTAGAGTTGTCACATACACCCACAATAGGAAAAGTAGAAGACCAAGTTCAGTTCTTGATTCTGGGTTTGGTCAAGGAAAACACATTCTTTTACCCTGGTGCAGTTTTTCAGCTCCATTGAGTCATCTTTCTCTCACTTTTGTTTCAAGCTACTTCATATCATACTTGGCTGTTTATTTTGTTTCTTTCCTAAGCATTAAGAACGCAATTCAGATTGTTCCTCCTGCGGTTGTGGTGTTTGCAATTTGTTGAGTTCTCCCAGTTTTTAAGATTATGATCAGTTTCATGATCAAATCCAAGTATCACATGAAACGTCATTGAATAATTCTTTTCCTATAAATCTATTTTTGAAAAGAATATCATTTACGTCTAGTAGTCACATTGGCCTAGCATATTTTATTTAATTAATTTATTTTGGTTTTATTATTATTTTTTATTCCACGCAAATTTATTGAATGTCAGGAATTTTCTGAAGCACTATATAGAAAGATAAGGAAGACATGGCTCCAGCCATTGAGAACTTATTGTTCACAAATTGAATTTTCATATTAGCAAATATTCTGGTGGCTTCAAGAGGTCTTGTTTTTCTGAATAAAAGGATCTCATTCAGTTTCTTATTGCAATCTTGCTGTGACATGAGTCAGTTTCCTTGCTGTTGGCTGTTTTACATTGAATTTCTTAAAATTGCAGAATTATTCCATGTAGGTAACTCATCATTGTGATTTCTTTATACTAAACAGATTATTTGATTAATAATTATTTTAAAATATTTACAATTTATGATTGGGAAACACATTGAAACAATATGTAAATCCCAATCTCAAAGAATATCTTTACTTTCTTTTATTGAGATCAAAATACTTAAACATGGGACCTACCCTTTTAACAAATTTTTAAGTCCACAATACAGTATAGCTACAATGTTGTACAGCAATTCTCTAGAGCTTGTTCATCTTGCATAATGTGATGTCATCCTTGACGTGATCTTGCTTGAGTGTCGGGGAGAGAATAAAGATAGTGACCTACTTTTGAGAGGTGGTTCATACTGTACCAACCACACTCTCCTCTGTGTTTTTTCCTTTGTGGATCTAAGCTAAGAGAGTGGAGGGATCCCATAGGAGGGAGAGACAATGGTATCATTAGAATAATGCCCCCACCTTTTTTTTGTGAAGAAGATTGCCCTCAGGTAACATCTGTTGCCAAGTGGAACACGCGAACTTAACCACTACAGCACTGGGCTGGCCCCAATAACGCCTATTTTCAAGAATCTGTTGTTGATCATTCTTAGGAAATTTTACAATTATTATTTGCTCCTCTTTGTTCTTAGTGCACACTTCCTGCAATTTCAAATGTATGTGGATAAGTTGGACCACATTGTCAAAGGGTTTGCAGCCTAAGACAAGCAGATGATTTGTATAAATTGATGGACATAATGCAGGATAAAATGTGAAATGTGTCATGAGAAAAGTAGAGGTAGATTTGGGGGGATAGGAGATATCATGATTTCCAGCAGTAACACAGGCTACTAGTTTTTGAGGATTTACTATGTTTGAAGACTTATGAACGCTGATTTATTCAATTTTCCCCACAATCCTTTAGTGAGTATTAATGTTATACTTGTGTTCTTATGGAATGCATGATGAATATATACTTGGCTGAAAGGAAGGAAGCGATGGAAATAGAGTGGAATAAACTGTTTTTGTCCCCCTTCAATCTTACGTGTATAGGGTCTAATTTTGCAGAACAAGGATGTTTGACAATGTTGCCTGAAGACAAGAATTTGGCAGAAAGGGGCTCTGGAAACCCAATATACGTTGACCTTGTTTTGAGGTGGACTCACCAATAAGCAGCTCAAAGGATGTAACAAATGCATGATGCCTTCTCTCCCACTGAGTGGAACACATTTCTGAATCTCTCTTACCACTTCATCTCTCTTCCGAACAGTTAACACCCACCTTTGCTGTTTCTGTCACTGAGAAGATCATTTGGCTCTGAAGCATTTAATATACCTGGAAAATATCAAAGTCAAACTATTTATACATAATCAATAAAGACATCTCAATTTCACTATCCATAACCTTTACATTAGCTAAAAGCTCAACGTCTTTACCTAATCCTTTGATCCTGAAACTCCAACTACAAACAGTAAGTTATTGGGTACAGAGCAGAACAGAACACTGGTGACTTTAATTCTTGAAAACTTTGTTTCTGAAGACACAGCCTCTTGGAAGACTAAATATCTTAGTGTCTTAACTCCCCTTTCAGGAGAGAAAGGGCAGATTCAAAGAATCACATCTTCAAGAATTTCCACTGTATCCCTGTCTTACGTGCAAATCCCTCAGTTTGAGGCTTACTATAAGACCTACAAAGGGAGTGTTACTGGACAAGGAAGTGGAAGTCGGTGCCTGATTCTGCTGTTGGTGATGAAGTTTCAGTGGGAGTTATTAAGAAGCTACTGGGACATGCTCATGTGTAAACACACATACCCGTACACAAATGGACACATTTTGGTTGGTGTCCAAATTACTTAGAAGGAGTAGAGGAAATCTTTCTGTTTATCTATAGCTCAATCATAACTATTTTAAAACGTGCCATATACTGTGCCCAAGGGACTACTAAGGGTCCAATTTTCATCACTTGTAAAGCTCAGAGGACACTATATAGAAATGAGTTTCAATTTGATTGTCAAACACCTAGAAGAGAACTGGACCTAAAATCCTTTGTTCCTAGTCTAGTTTCTAATTATACGCAGAATTGTAATAGTCTCATGATGTTGCTATAAGTCTCCATATGTAGAGACACAGGACAGATGACGTTCGAGGAAGGCAATTTTTTCCTGTTTTCCAACACTCTATTCATATGAGATCTCTCAATTTGGATTACTGCAAGCTAAGTTACTTTAGTAAAACTGTCTACAATATTACAATAGTTACTCATGATTAACTCAGATTATTGAATGGGTTGTTCTTGTGTAGAACTCACCTCCACTGTTTCCAGAATGCTGATGGGTTTGGGTTTACCTGCTTTTCCACTTTGTTTTAGTACATTAAACTAGTCTACACAGATTAAAAATCGCATGACACAGGTTCTGTGTTTGAGATGGGTAATTCTTTTTTATTCCCCAGCTTTACTGAGATAGAATTGACATGTATCATTATGGGTGTTTAAGGTCTACAATGGTTGATTTGATACATTTATATGCTGCAAATGATTATCATTGTAGTGTTAGCTTGCTCCTTCATCTCCTCACAGAATTACCACTTTTTTTGTGTCTGGTGAGATCATTTAAGATATACTCTCTTAGCAACTTTCAAGTATCGTTATAGTATTGTTAACTATAATCACCATCTGTACATTAGATCTCCAGCACTTACTCATCTTATAACTGGGAGTTTGTATGCTTTCACCAATATCTCCTCATTTTGCCCAGCCCCCAGCACCTGGTAACCACCATTCTACTCTCCGTTTCTATGAGTTTAGCGTTTTAGCTTCCAAATATATATGAGATAATACAGTATTTGTCTTTCTCTGTCTGACTTACTTCACTTAGCATAATGCCCTCGACGTCCGTCTCAAATGGCAGGATTTTCTTCTTCTTTGTGACCGATAATATTCCATCGTATATATATACCACGTCTTTATCCATTTATCCATCGATGGATGCTTAGACTGTTTCCATATCTTGGATAATGTGAATAATGTTACAATGAACATGAAAGTGCCAATACCTCTTTAAGATCCTGATTTCATTTCCTTTGGATAAATAGCCAGAGAGGGGATTGCTGGCTCATATGATAGTTTTAATTTTAATTTTCTGAGGAACCTTTATACTGTTTTCCGTAGTGGCTTTTCCAGTTCACTTTCCCACCAACAGTGCACAAGGGTTTCCTTTTCTCCACATCTTTGCTAATGCTTATTATTTCTTGTCTTTTTGATGATAGCCCTTCTTACAGGTATTAACTAATATCTTACAGTGGTTTTGATTTGCATTTCTCTGATGCTTAGTGATGTTGAGCACCTTTCCATATAACTGTTGAGCATTTGTATGTCTTGTTTGGAACAATATCTATTCAGGTCCTCTGTCCATTTTTTTTTTTAAAGATTTTATTCTTTTCCTTTTTCTCCCCAAAGCCCCCCGATACATAGTTGTATATTCTTCATTGTGGGTCCTTCTAGTTGTGGCATGTGGGACGCTGCCTCAGCGTGGTTTGATGAGCAGTGCCATGTCCGCGCCATGGATTCGAACCAACGAAACACTGGGCTTCCTGCTGCGGAGCGCGCAAACTTAACCACTCGGCCACGGGGCCAGCCCCCCTCTGTCCATTTTTATATCGAATTGTTTGTCCTTTTGCTTTGAGTTCTTTACATATTTTGGATATTAACCTCTTATCTGGATATATCATTTGCAGATAGTTTGTCCTATTCTGTAGGTTGTCTTTTCATTTGTTGATTGCTTTTGCTGTACAGAAGATTTTTAGTCTGACGTAGTCCCAACGAAATGTTTATTAATTTTTCTTTTGTTGCTTGTGCTTTTGGTGTCATGTCCAAAAACTTGTTGCCAAGACTAATGTCTAGGAAACTTGTCACTATTGTTTCTTCCAGGAGTTTTATGATTTCAGGTCTTATACTTTTTTTTTTAATTTTTAAAAATTTTTAAAAATTTTTATTTTTTTCGGATGTACATCATATCTCAAATTCTGGATACATTACATCCTGCTCACCACCCGAACACTAATCACAGTGCATCCCCTCACATGTGACCCTAATCACCCCTTTTGCCCTCCCCCCTCCCCTCTTCCCCAATGGTAACCACCAGTCCAATCTCCAATGCTATGTGGGGTTTTTTTTTTCTCGTTTTTATCTCCTTATGAGTGAGATCATATGGTATTTGACTTTCTCCCTCTGACTTATTTCACTCAGCATAATACCCTCAAGGTCCATCCATGTTGTCACAAATGGCTGGATTTCGTCATTTCTTATGGCTGAGTGGTAGTCCATCGTGTATAAATACCACATCTTCTTTATCCATTCGTCCCTTGATGGGCACCTAGGTTGCTTCCAAGCCTTGGCTATTGTGTATAATGCTGCAACGAACATAGGGGTGCATGTATCTTTATGCTTTTGTGTTTTCAAGTTCTTTGGATAAATACCCAGCAGTGGAATAGCTGGATCATATGGTAGATCTATCCTTAATTTTCTGAGGATACTCCAAACTGCTTTCCATAGTGGCTGCACCAGTTTGCACTGCCACCAGCAGTGAACAAGGGTTCCCTTCTCTCCACACCCTCTCCAACATTTGTTGTTTCCTGTCTTGTTAATTATAGCCATTCTGACCGGAGTGAGGTGATACCTCATTCAGGTCTTATACTTAAATCTTTAATCCATTCCAAGTTCATTTTTGTGAGTGGTGTAAGATAGGAGCTTGATTTCTTTATTATGCATGTTATCAAGTTTTTACCTGTACCATTTGTTGAAGACAGTATTCTTTTCCCATTGTATATTCTTGGCTTCTTTGTTGATAATTAATTGTATATGCATGGGTTTATTTCTGAGCTTGTGATTCTGTTCCATTGGTCTATATGTCTGTTTTTATGCCAGTACTATATTGTTTTGATTATTATGTCTTTGTAGCATGTAGTTTGAAATCATAAGTGTGATGCCTCCAGCTTTGTTCTTCTTTCACAGGATTACTTTGGCTATTAGTTGTCTTTTGTGATACCACACAAATTTTAGGATTATTTTTCCATTTCTGTGAAAAATGCCATTGGAATTTTGATATGGATTGCATTGAACCTGTAGATCTCTGGGTATTGTGGACATTTTACAATGTTAATTCTTCTCACCCATGAGCATGGAATATATTTCCATTTGTTTGTTTCTTCTTCAGTTTCTTTCATCAATGTCTTATGGTTTTCAGTGAACAGATCTTTCACCCTGTTGCTTATGTTGGTTATGTTTCTTACTCTTTGAGCAATTGTAAATTGAATTGTTTTCCTTTTTTAAATTGGTTTTAAACTTATGGTATTTCTACATATTTCACTTATTTTGATTTTTAATTTTTTAAATATGGTAACATTGGCTTATAACATTATATAAATTTCAGGGATACATCATGATGTGTTTTGATTTCTGAGTAGATTACAACATGTTCACCGCCCAACGACTAATTACAATCCATCACCACATACATGTGCCTAATTTCCCCTTTCACCCTCCTCACTCTCCACTTCCCCTCTGGTAACCAGCAATCCAATCTCTCATTCTATGTGTTTGTTATTGTTTTTATATTTGACTTATGAGTGAGATCGCATGGTATTTGACTTTCTCCCTTTGACTTGTTTCACTTAGCATAATACCCTCAAGGTCCATCCATGTTGTCAGGGATGGCCGGATTTCATTGTTTCTTGTGGCTGAGTAGTATTTCATTGTGTATACATACCACATCTTCTTTATCCATTCATCCTTTTATGGCACCTTGGATGCTTCCAGGTCTTAACTATTGTGAATAATGCTGCGATGAACATAGGAGTGCATGTATCTTTATGCATTCATGTTTTCGTGTTCTTCGGATAAATACCCAGCTGTAGAATGGCTTGATCATATGGTAGATCCATTTTTAATTTTTTGAGGAATCTCCATACTGTTTTCCCTAGTGGCTCCACCAGTTTGCGCTCCCACCAGCACTGTACGAGGGTTTCCTCCTCTCCACATCCTCTCCAACACTTGTTGTTTCCTGTCTTGTTAATTATAGCCATTCTGATTGGAGTGAGGTGATATCTCATGCTCATATTGATTTGCATTTCCCTGATATTTAATAACATTAAACATCCTTTCATGCACCTGTTGGCCATCTGTATATCTTCTTTGGAGAAATCTCTGTTCAGATCTTTTGCACATTTTTAAATTGGGTTCATAGATTTTTGGTCTTGAGATGTATGAGTTCTTTATATATTTTGGATATTAACACCCTAACAGATATA
Organism: Equus asinus; assembly: GCF_041296235.1. NCBI lineage: Eukaryota > Metazoa > Chordata > Mammalia > Perissodactyla > Equidae > Equus > Equus asinus. The sequence continues at coordinate 35,580,027 of NC_091806.1, read as the reverse complement.
GGGTATGCAAGTATCTTCTCCCACTTGTTAGGTTGTCTTTTACTTTCGTTGATGGTTTCCTTTGCTGTATAGAAGCTTTTCAGTTTGGTGTAGTCCCAGTTGTTTATTTTTTCTATTGTTTCCCTTGCCTGGTCAGACATAGTACTTGGAAATACGCTGCTAAGACCGATGTCAGAGAGCGTACTGTTCATGTTTTCTTCCAGAAGTTTCATGGTTTAAGGTCTTGTATTCAAGTCTTTAATCCATTTTGAGTTAATTTTTGTGTTTGGTGTAAGATAGTGGTCTACCTTGGTTCTTTTGTGTCTGTGCACTTTTTCCAACACTATTTATTGAAGACACTTTCCTTGCTCCATTGCATGTTCTTGGCTCCCTTGTTGAAAATTAGCTGTCTGTACATGTGTGGGTTTATTTTTGGGCTCTCAATTCTGTTCCATTGATCTGTGTGTCTGTGTTTGTGCCAGTACCATGCTGTTTTGGTGACTATAGCTTGGTAGCATATTTTGAAATCAGGGGGTGTGATACCTCCAGCTTTGTTCTTTTTTCCTCAGGATTCCTTTGGCTATTCAGGGTTTTTGTTGTTCTGTATAAATTTCAGGATTCCTTGTTCTATTTCTGTGAAAAATGTTGTTGGAACTTTGATACAGATGACTTTGAATCTGTAGATTACTTTAGGATGTATGGACATTTTAACTATGTTAATTCTCCCAATCCAAGAGCATGGAATATCTTTCCATTTCTTTGTGTCCTCAATTTCTGTCAACAATGTTTTATAGTTTTCAGAGTACAAATCTTTCACCTCTTTGGTTAAGTTTATTCCTAGATATTTTATTCTTTTCATTGCAATTGTAAGTGGGATTGTATTCTTTTTTCTTTTTCTTTTTTTTTTTTTTTGCTTTGATCTATATTTTGGTTTAACATGGACGGTTTCATTTTATTTTCATTTATTTATTTTAAAATTTTTTTCTCATTTATTTGTTTATTTTTGGGTGTGCATCATAATATATTTCGAATTCTGTGTAGATTACATCATGTTCACCACCCGAGAACTAATTATAGTCCATCCCCTCACATGTGAGCTTAATCACCCCTTTTGGCTTTCCTCCTCCCCCCTTCCCCTATGGTAACCACCAATCCAATCTCTGATGGTATGTGTTTGTTTGTCGTTGTTTTTATCTTCTATTTATGAGTGAGATCATATGGTATTTGACTTTCTCCCTCGGACTTATTTTACTCAGCATAATACCCTCAAGGTCCATCCATGTTGCTACAAATGACTGGATTTCATCATTTCTTATGGCTGAGTAGTAGTCCATTGTGTATAAATACCACATCTTCTTTATCCGACATGGATGGTTTTAAATAACACAGACTGACTTGAGTGCAAACATCAGATATACAGTTGGGAAAAAGAAATAATTGAATCAAATTTTAATATTCCCAATTACAAGTTCAGGTTATTTGACATATATTTGGGGGAAAAAGTGAAGTTTACACATATTTATACTAACAATATCCACTTCTGTGTAAATTTTATTACAAATAATGAAGTCAGAGAATTAGAGATTTATAAAAATAGTGTCCAATAACAATGTTTCTTTGTGCTGCATAGTAAATAGAGCCCCAGCCAGATAGTGGAGGTCACTTTAAAACTGATTCTGTTAAATTCAAATCCCCACACATTTTGAGGTAGCACACCTTGCCCAGAAATCATAAGAGATGTGAATTCTTCACCAATAAAATATATAATGGCTAGCTTAGAGCTAACTTGACCAGGATGTTACTTTCTCATTTTTTAAGAAATTTCCCTGCATGTTTTATAAATTATTATGTACAAATTTTAAAAAATAGTGGATGTGGCATGGTTGATAAGCCCTTAAAGGAAGTTTTACTGTCTGCATTCAACCTCTGAGGCCCATATATAGACCCATAATAGGACAAGAGGTTGAATTCTTCAAAAAGTAATTACAGCTTCTTTCTTTTATTTTCCATTTATGATAACAGCTCTCAATAAAATGAGTATAGAAGGAAAATACCTCAACATAATAAGGGCCATATGTGACAAACCCACAACCAACATCAGACTCAATGGACAAAAACTGAAAGCCATCCCTCTGAGAACAGGAACAAGACAAGGGTGCCCACTTTCACCACTCCTATTCAACATAGTACTGGAGGTGTTGGCCAAAGCAATTTGGCAGGAAAAAGAAATAAAAGGAATCCAAATAGGCAACAAAAAAGTGAAACTCTTGCTGTTTGCAGACGATGTGGTCTTATATATAGAAAACCCCAAAGAATCCATAGGAAAACTATTAGAAACAATCAACAACTACAGCAAAGTTGCAGGATATAAAATCAACATACATAAATCAGTAGCATTTCTATACACTAACAATAAACTAACAGAAAAAGAACTCAAGAACTCAATCCCATTCACAATCGCAACAGAAAGAATAAAATACCTTGGGATAAATTTAACCAAGGAAGTGAAAGATTTATACAATGAAAACTACAAGACTTTCTTGAAAGAAATTGATGACGACATAAAGAGATGGAAAGACATTCCACGCACATGGATTGGAAGAATAAACATAGTTAAAATGTCCATACTGCCTAAAGCAGTCTACAGATTCAACGCTGTCCCAATCAGAATCCCAATGACGTTCTTTACAGAAATTGAACAAAGAATCCTAAAATTCATATGGGGCAACAAAAGACCCCGAATTGCTAAAGCAATCCTGAGTAAGAAAAACAAAGCCGGAGGCATTGCAATCCCTGACTTCGAAACATACTACAAAGCTACAGTGATCAAAACAGCATGGTACTCGTACAAAAACAGGTGCACAGATCAATGGAACAGAATCAAAAGCCCAGAAATAAAACCACACATCTATGGACAGTTAATCTTTGACAAAGGAGCTGAGAGCCTATAATGCAGAAAAGAAAGTCTCTTTAACAAATGGTGCTGGGAAAACTAGACAGCCACATGTAAAACATTGGAAATTGACCATTCTTTTTCACCATTCACAAAGAGAATCTCAAAATGGATCAAAGACCTAAAGATTAGGCCTGAAACAATAAGTCTTCTAGAAGAGAATATAGGCAGTACACTCTTTGACATCAGTTTCAAAAGAATCTTTTCGGACACCATAACTCCTCAGATGAGTTTTCTTATTAAAAAGTTTTCTTATTAAGGTTATGATAGATTACAACCTTGTGAGATTTCAGTTGTACATTATTGTTTGTCAGTCATATTGTGGGTTCACCCCTTCACCCTTAGTGCCCTACCCCCACCTCCTCTTTCCCCTGGTAACCACTAATCTGTTCTCTTTGTCTACATGTTTAACTTCCACATATGAGTGGAGTCGTACAGAGATTGTCTTTCTCTATCTGGCTTATTTGGCTTAACATAACACCCTCAAGGTCCATCCATGTTGTTGTGAATGGGATGATTTTATCCTTTTTTATGCCTGAGTAGTATTCCATTGTGTATCTATACCATATCTTCTTTATCCAATCATCAGTTGATGGACAACTTAGGTTGCTTCCACGTCTTGGCTATTGTAAATAATGCTGCGGTGAACATAGGGGTGCATGGGACTTTTGGAATTGTTGATTTCAGGTTCTTTGGGTAGATATCCAGTAATGGGATGGCTGGATCATATGGTACTTCTATTTTTAATTTTTTGAGAAATCTCCATACTGTTTTCCCTAGTGGCTGGAACAGTCTGCATTCCCACCAGTAGTGTATGAGGGTTCCTTTTTCTCCACAATCTCTCCAACATTTGCCACTTTTTGTTTTGGTTATTTTTGCCATTCTAATGGGTGTACAGTGATATCTTAGTGTAGTTTTGATTTGCATTTTCCTGATGATTAGTGATGATGAGCATCTTTTCATGTGTCTATTGGCCATCAGTATATCTTCTTTGGAGAAATGTCTATGCATGTCTCCTGCCCATTTTTTTTTATCGGGTTGTTTTATTTTTTGTTGTTGAGTTGTGTGAGCTCTTTATATAGTATAGAGATTGACCCTTTGTCGGATATATGACTTGCAAATATTTTTTCCCAATTGGTGGGGTTTTTTTTGTTTCAATCCCGTTTTCCCTTGGCTTGAAGAAGGTCTTTCGTCTGATGAAGTCCCATTTGTTTATTCTTTCTATTGTTTCCCTCATCTGAGGAGTTATGGTGTCCGAAAAGATTCTTTTGAAACTGATGTCAAAGAGTGTACTGCCTATATTCTCTTCTAGAAGACTTATTGTTTCAGGCCTAATCTTTAGGTCTTTGATCCATTTTGAGTTTCTTTTTGTGAATGGTGAAAAAGAATGGTCAATTTCCAATGTTTTACATGTGGCTGTCTAGTTTTCCCAGCACCATTTGTTAAAGAGACTTTCTTTTCTGCATTATAGGCCCTCAGCTCCTTTGTCAAAGATTAACTGTCCATAGATGTGTGGTTTTATTTCTGGGCTTTTGATTCTGTTCCATTGATCTGTGCACCTGTTTTTGTACGAGTACCATGCTGTTTTGATCACTGTAGCTTTGTAGTATGTTTCGAAGTCAGGGATTGCAATGCCTCCGGCTTTGTTTTTCTTACTCAGGATTGCTTTAGCAATTCGGGGTCTTTTGTTGCCCCATATGAATTTTAGGATTCTTTGTTCAATTTCTGTAAAGAACGTCATTGGGATTCTGATTGGGACAGCGTTGAATCTGTAGACTGCTTTAGGCAGTATGGACATTTTAACTATGTTTATTCTTCCAATCCATGTGCGTGGAATGTCTTTCCATCTCTTTATGTGGTCATCAATTTCCTTCAGGAAAGTCTTGTAGTTTTTTTTTTGTTGTATAGGTCTTTCACTTCCTTGGTTAAATTTACCCCAAGGTATTTTATTCTTTTTTTGTGATTGTGAATGGTATTGTGTTCTTGAGTTCTTTTTCTCTTAGTCTGTTGTTAGAATATAGAAATGCGACTGATTTATGTATGTTGATTCTATACCCTGCAACTTTGTTGTAGCTGTTGATTATTTCTAACAGTTTTCCTATGGATTCTTTGGGGTTTTCTGTATATAAGATCATGTCATCTGCAAACAGTGAGAGTTTCACTTTTTTGTTGCCTATTTGGATTCCTTTTATTTCTTTTTCCTGCCTAATTGCTGTGGCCGAAACCTCCAGTACTATGTTGAATAGGAGTGATGGGAGTGGGTATCCTTGTCTTGTCCCTGTTCTCAGAGGGATGGCTTTCAGTTTTTGTACATTGAGTATGATGTTGGCTGTGGTTTTGTCATATATGGCCTTTATTATGTTAAGGTACTTTCCTTCTATATCCATTTTATTGAGAGTTTTCATCATAAATGGATATTGGGTCTTGTCAAAAGCTTTCTCTGCATCTACTGAGATGATCTCGTGGTTTTTGTTTCTCATTTTGTTAATGTAGTGTATCACGTTGATTGACTTGTGCATGTTGAACCACCCTTGTGTCCCTGGTATAAATCCCTCTCGATCATGGTGTATGATCTTTTTAATGTATTGCTGTATTTGGTTTGCCAGAATTTTGTGGAGGATTTTTGCATCTATGTTCATCAGTGATATTGGCCTCTAGTTTTCCTTCTTTGTGTTGTCCTTGTCTGGTTTTTGGGATCAGGGTGATGTTGGCTTCATAGAATGTGTTAGGAAGTGACCCATCTTCCTCAATTTTCTGGAATAGTTTGAGAAGGATAGGTATTAAATCATCTTTGAATGTTTAGTAGAATTCTCCAGAGAAGCCATGTGATCCTGGACTCTTATTTTTGGGGAGGATTTTGATTACTGTTTCAATTTCTTTACTTGTGATTGTTCTATTTATATTCTGTATTTCTTCCTGCTTCAGTTTTGGAAGGTTGTAGGAGTCTAAGAATTTATCCATTTCTTCTAGGTTGTCCAATTTGTTGGCATATAGTTTTTCATAGTATTCTCTTATAATTTTTTGTATTTCTGTGGTATCCGTTGTGATTTCTCCTCTTTCATTTGTAATTTTATTCATTTGAGTCCTCTCTGTTTTTTCTTAGTGAGCCTGGCTAAGGGTTTGTCAATTTTGCTTATTTTTTCAAAGAACCAACTCTTTGTTTCATTGATCCTTTCTCCTGTCTTTTTTGTTTCAATTTCATTTATTTCTGCTCTAATTTTTGTTATTTCCCTCCTTCTACTGACTTTGGGCTTTGTTTGTTCTTCTTTTTCTAATTCTGTTAGGTGTCGTTTGAGATTGCTTATAGAGATTTTTCTTGTTTATGGAGGTGAGCCTGTATTGCAATGAATTTTCCTCTTAGGACCACTTTTGCTGCATCCTAAATGAGTTGGTATGGTGTGTCTTCATTTTCATTTGTCTGAGAAAATATTTGATTTCTTCTTCAATTTCTTCAATGATCCATTGGTTGTTCAGTAGCATGTGGTTTAATCTCCACATTTTTGTCCCTTCCCCAGCTTTATTCTTGTAGTTGATTTCTAGTTTCATAGCATTATTGTCAGAAAAGATGCTTGATATTATTTCAACCCTCTTGAATTTGTTGAGGCTTGCTTTATTCCCTAAGATATGGTGTATCCTTGAGAATGTTCCATGCACACTTGAGAAGAACGTGTAACCTGCTGTTTGTGCATGGAGTGTTCTATATATATCTATTAAGTCCGTCTGCTCTAGTTTTTCATTTAATTCTACAATTTCCTTGTTGACGTTGTGTGTGGATGACCTATCCATTGGTGTTAGTGGGGTGTTGAGGTCACCTACTATTATTGTATTGTTGTTGATATCTCCTTTTAGTTTGGTTAATAGTTGCTTTACATTCTTTGGTGCTCCTGTGTTGGGTGCATATATATTGATAAGCGTTATGTCTTCTTGGTGGAGTGTCCCTTTTATCATTATAAACTGCCCCTCTTTGTCTCGCTTTATCTGTTTTGCTTTGAAGTTTACTTTGTCTGATATAAGTATGGCAACAATTGCTTTCTTATGTTCATTATTAGCTTGGAGATTCATCTTCCATCCCTTCACTCTGAGTCTGTGTTTGTCTTTGGGGCTGAGGTGTGTTTCCTGGATGCAGCATATTGTTGGGTCTTGTTCTTTAATCCATCCTGCCACTCTGTGTCTTTTTTTTAAATTTATTTTAATTTTTTTTATTAACGTTATGATAGATTACAACCTTGTGAGATTTCAGTTGTACATTATTGTTAGTCATGTTGTGCGTACACCTCTTCCCCCTTTGTACCCTCCTCCCACCCCCCCTTTTCCCTGGTAACCACCAATCAGATCTCCTTGTCAATATGTTAACTTCCACCTATGAGTGGAGTCATATAGAGTTCGTCTTTCTCTGACTGGCTTATTTTGCTTAACATAATACCCTCGAGGTCCATCCACGTTGCTGCAAATGGGCCAATTTTGTCCTTTTTTATGGCTGAGTAGTATTCCATTGTGTATCTATACCATATCTTCTTTATCCAATCATCAGTTTCTGGGCATGAAGGTTGGTTCCACGTCTTGGCTATTGTAAATAATGCTGCCATGAACATAGGGGTGCAACGGACTCTTGGGATTTCTGATTTCAGGTTCTTAGGATAGATACCCAGTAATGGGATGGCTGGGTCATAGGGTATTTCTATTTTTAACTTTTTGAGAAATCTCCATACTGTTTTCCATAGTGGCTGTGCCAGTTTGCATTCCCACCAACAGTGTATGAGGGTTGCTTTTTCTCCACAACCTCTCCAACATTTGTCACTCTTGGTTTTGTATGTTTTTGCCAATCTAACGGGTGTAAGGTGATATCTTAGTGTAGTTTTGATTTGCATTTCCCTGATGATTAGCGATGATGAACATCTTTTCATGTGTCTATTGGCCATATTTATATCTTCTTTTGAGAAATCTCTGTTCATGTCCTCTGCCCATTTTTTGATCGGGTTGTTTGTTTTTTTGTTGTTAAGCAGTGTGAGTTCTTTGTATATTATGGAGATTAACCCTTTGTCGGATAAGTGGCTTGTAAATATTTTTTCCCAATTAGTGAGCTGTTTTTTTGTTTCAATCCTGTTTTCCCTTGCCTTAAAGAAGCTCTTTAGTCTGATGAAGTCCCATTTGTTTATTCTTTCTATTGTTTCCCTCAACTGAGGAGTTATAGTCTCCGAAAAGATTCTTTTGAAACTGATGTCAAAGAGTGTACTACCTATATTCTCTTCTAGAAGACTTATTGTCTCAGGCCTAATCTTTAGGTCTTTGATCCATTTTGAGTTTATTTTGGTGTGTGCCCCTCTGTGTCTTTTGATTGGAGAGTTCAATCCATTTACATTTAGAGTGATTATTGAAATGTGGGGTCCTAATGCTGCCATTTTATTGCTTGTTTTCTGGTTCTCTTGCATTTCCTTTGTTTCTCGTCCCAAGATTTTTGTACTACCAATTCTGGTAAGAAGTTTTCTATATTTTATTGGCAATTTATGTCTTTATTCTTGTTATTTGTTTAGTGGTTACCATGTGGTTTGTAAAAAACATCTCACAGATGAGACAGTCCATTTTCTCATAGCGTCTTATTTCCTTAGATTAAGCCATTCCATCCCTTTCCTCTCCCCTTCTAGGTTATAATTGTCATATTTTTTTCTTCCTTCTTGTGTTCTGAGTTTGTGGTTAAAATGACAAGATTATATTTATTCTTGGTGTTTCCCTTCCTTTTATCTTTAACGTTATACTTAGCATTTGCTAACCTGTTCTAATGGAGAGCTGCAACTTTCTTACTTTAACTTTCTATTTATCTCCTTTGCTCTGGGTTTTGTAACCCATTTCCTTTTCTTGTTTTTTTCAGGTATTAGGGTCTTCCTGAGCATTTCTTGTAGGGGGGTCTTATGGCAATGAACTCCCTTAACTTTTGTTTACCTGGGTAAGTTTTTATTTCTCCATCATATTTGAAGGATATTTTCACTAGAGTATTCTTGGCTGCAAGTTTTTGTCCTTCAGAGTTTCCAATATATCATTCCATTCTCTTCTAGCCTGTAAGGTATCTGCTGAGAAGTCTGCTGACAGCCTTATGGGGATTTCTTTGTAGGTTATTTTTTTCTGCCTTGCTGCCCTTAATATTTTCTCTTTGTCGTTGACTTTTGCAAACTTCACTACTATATGCCTTGGGGTTGGTCTTTTTACAGTGATAAAGTTTGGAGATCTGTTAGCTTCTGTCACATGGAGTCCCATCTCTCTCCCCAGATTTGGGAATTTCTCAGCCATTGTCTCTTTGAACAGGTGCTCTGCCCCCTTTTCCTTCTCTTCTCCCTCTGGGATACCTATAATCCTTATGTTGCATTTCCTAATTGAGTTGGATATTTCTCAGAGAGTTTCTTCATTTCTTTTTAGTCTTAGTTCTCTCTCCTCCTCTATCTGCAGCATTTCTATATTCCTATCCTCCAAATTGCTAATTCTGTCTTCTATATTATTGACCCTATTGTTCAGACAGTCCAGATTTTTCTTAATCTCCTCCATTGTATTCTTCATCTCCAACATTTCTGATTGGTTCTTCTTTATAGTATCAAGTTCTTTTGCGACATAGCTCCTGAACTCGTTGATTTGTCTATCTGTACTCTCTTTTAACTCATTGAGTTTTTTAATGAAGGCTATTTTGAATTCATTGTCCTTTAGGTTGTAGATTTCAGTGTCTTTGGGATTGTTTTCTGGGTACTTGCCATTTTCCTTCTGTTCTGGAGATTTAGTATATTTTTTCATACTGCTTGATGGCATGGATTTGTGCCTCTGCATAGAGATAGACTTTTCTTACTGCTTCCACTTGCTTCTACTGGTGGGGTGGGGGGAGGGAACACAGCTATTTAATCTGCACTAACCAGGATCCCTGTCAGCTGTTCCTGACTGAGCCTGGGCCCCTCCTCATTATTGTAGTGGCCCTGTGGGGTCTTTCATCAACTGTGGGGACAATCGCAAGGGGGCCTTGGGTTGCTGGTGCCTACTCTCACAGACCGCCTAGACACATTCCCTCCTTCGGGTCTGCAGTGGTGTTATGCTCTTTCTCAGTGGCCGGGAGCAGGTTCACCTAGAATTGCAGCTCTACCACTGTCAGGTCCCGCAAGATCTCACTTGTCCACTATGGACCACAGTAGAGCTATGGGTATCTACTGCAGTCTGTGGTTAGCTCACCCAGCTGTGCCACTTCTGCCCCAGGGCCTTCCAGCCTTGTGAGTGCCAGGCATGGCCTCTCCACTAAGGCTAAGCAGAGGCCTTCCCTGTGGCTGCTTTGGGACTGTGGATTTTCCTCTCAGACAAGGGAGTAGTCAGGCTGGGGCTCCAAATTGTCACCACCCACTCGTGCAGTCCTGCTGGGTCTCCCTTGCCCCCTCCAGGCTGCATCAGGGCTGTGTGTATTAAATGCAGCCGACAGTTGCTCAGCCAGCAGGGCCCCTTTGTGCCCCAGGGCCTCCAAGCCTTCTGATTGCTGGGCGGGGCCTCTCCACTAATGCTGAGCAGAGGCTTTCCCTGAAGCTGCTGTGGGACTGTGAATTTTCCCACTGGACCAAGAAGCAGTCTCACTGGGGCTCCAACTTGTCACCATCCACTTGCACCATCCCACTGGGTCTCCCTTGCCTCCTTGGGGCTGCAGCAGGGCTTTGTGTGTTGGATGTCCCTTGTCTCCTCAGGGCTGCAGCAGGGCTTTGTGTGTTAGATGCGGCTGGTGGGTTGCTCAGCTGCCAAGCCTCTTTTGCCCCAGGGCCTCCCAGAGGTCTGATTGCTAAGGCCGAGTAGAGGCTCTCCCTGCGGCTGCTGTGGGACCATGGATTTTACCACTGGGCTAAGAAGCAATTGCAGGGGTCTTGGGGCTATAGTCACCTGTTTCCACAGTTGTGCTGCTGATGCACATGCATGCCCGCCCCTGGTGCTGTGGCGATGCTATGAGCTTGTCAGCCAGTAGAGATTTGCTTGCAGGTACAAGGCTGTCTAGGAGTCAGAGAGTTTTCACCTGTCTCCACATCCTCCTGGGGGGAAGTCTGTCCACCTTCTGATGTATAGCAGTGCTGATCTCTCAGGTGTCCTTAGGTGCTGTGTGGATATTCTTTGCTGACTGACAAATGTCCAATTAGTTGTAGATTTGAAGGGGGAGAGACAAAGAAAACTGCTCACTTCGCCATGTTGCTGACATCACTCTGGGATTGTATTCTTAATTTCCCTTCATGCTACTTTGTTGTTAGTGTACAGAAACCCATCTGATTTTTGTATGTTCATTTTGTATCCTGCTTTGACCATATTCATTTATTATTTATAAAAGTTTTTTAGTGGATTCTTTAGGGTTTTCTATAAAGAAAATCATGTCATCTGCAAATATTGACAGTTTCGCTTCTTTATTTCCAATTTTACTCCCTTTTATTTATTTTTCTTGCCTGATTGCTCTGGGCTAGGACTTCCAATACTATGTTAAGTAAGAGTGGTGAAAGTGGGCATCCTTGTCTGATTCCCGTTCTTTGAGGGATAGCTTTCAGTTTTTCTCCATGAAGAATGACATTACCTGTGGCTCTGTCATATATGGCCCTTATTATGTTGAAGTACTTTCGTTCTATACTAAGTTTATTCAGAATTTTTATCATAAATGGATGCTGTATCTTGTCAAATGCTTTCTCTGCATCTATTGAGATGATCATGTGATTTTTATTCCTCATTTTGTTAATGTGGTGTATCATGATGATTGATTTGTGGATGTTGAACCAACTCTGCATCCCTGGAGTAAATCCCACTTCATCATGGTGTATGATCTTTTAAAAATATTGTTGTATTCGATTTGCTGGTATTTTGGTAAGGAGTTTTGCATCGATGTTCATCAGTGATATTGGCCTGTAATTTTATTTTTTTGTGTTGTCTCTGTCTTGTTTTTGCATCATGGTAATGCTGGCTTCATTGAATGACTTAAGTAGTTTGCCCTCCTCTTCAATATTTTGGAAGAGTTTGAGAAGGATAGGCATTAATTCTTCTTTGAATGTTTGCTAGAATTCACCAGGGAAACCAAGTGGTCCTGAACTTTTATTTTTTGGGAGGTTTTTGATCACTGTTGATCTCCTTACTGCTTATTTTAAAATTCAAATTCTCTATTTCTTCTTGATTCCTTTTGGAAGGTGTATGATTTTAAGAATTTGTGTATTTCTTCTAGATTATACAATATATTGGTGTATAGCTTTTCATAGTATTCTCTTATAATCTTGTAATTCTGAGGTGTCTCTTGTAATTTCTCCTCTTTCATTTCTGATTTTATTTATTTGAGCCTCCTCTCTTTTGTTCTAGGTGAGTCTAGCTAAAGATTTGTCCATTTTGTTTATCTTTCCAAAGAACCAGCTTTCGGTTACACTCATTTTTTCTATTTTTTTTTTTTTTTGGTCTCTATTTCATTGATTTCTACTCTGATTTTTCTTATTTCCTTCCTTCTGCCAATTTTGGCCTGTGTTTGTTCTTCTTTTTCCAGTTCCTTCAGGTGCACTGTTAAACTGTTTATTTGGGATTTTTCTTGGTTGCTGAGGTAGGCCTGTATTGCTATAAACTTCCCTCTTAGAACTGGTTTTGCATATCCAATAGATTTTGGCATGTCATATTTTCATTTTCATTTTTCTCCAGGTACTTTTTGATTTCTCCTTTGATTCATTCATTGACCCAGATGTTGTTCAATAGCATTTTCTTTAATCTCCACATATTTGTGGCTTTTCTCATTTTCTTCCTGTAGTTGATTTCTAGTTTCATAGCTTTGTAGTCAGAAAAGATGCTTGGTATTATTTTGATCTTCTTATATTTGTTGAGACTTGTTTAGTCCCCAATATGTGATCAATCCTAGAGAATGTTCCATGTGCATTTGAAAAGAATATGTATTCTGCGGTTTTTGAATGGAACGTTCTCTATATATTCACTAAGTCCATCTGGTATAATGCGTTCTTTAAGGCCAATGTTTCCTTGTTGACCTTCTGTTTGAATGATCTATCCATTGGTGTAAGTGGAGTGTCATTGTCCTATTATTGTGTTACTGTCTATTTCTCCTTTTATGTCTGTTAATAATTACTTTATGTATTTAGGTGCCCCTTATTGGATGCGTAGATATTTACAAGTGTTATAACGTCTTGTTGGGTTGTTCCCTTTATTGTTATGTAATGCCCTTCTTTGTCTCTTATTACAGTGTTTGTTTTAAAGTCTATTTTGTCTGATATAAGTATTGCTACCTCAACTTTATTTTTTGCCATTTGCATGGAGTATCTTTTTCCATCCCTTCACTTTCAGTATTTGAGTGTCTTTAAGTCTGAAATGTGTGTCTTGTATGCATACATATAGGTCTTGGTTTTTATCCAATTGGCCACCCTATGCCTTTTGATTGGAGCATTTAGTCCATTGACATTTAAAGTAGCTATTGATAAATGTGTACTTATTGCCATTTTGTTACTTTTTTCTCGGTGTTTTAGTAGTTTTTCTCTGTTCACTACGTTTTCTCTTTCTCTCTTCCCTTGTGGTTTGATGGCTTTCTTTATTATTATGTTCGAGTTTCTTTCTCAGTGTTTTCCTGTCTTTATTATAGTTTTCTGGTTTGTGATTACCAGGAGGTTTCATATATAACAGTTTACGTATATAGCAATCTATATTGAGTTGATGGTCTCTTTAGTTTGACCTCTTTCTAAAAGTTCTACTCTTTTACTCGTCTCCTCCCACATTTGAAGTTCTTGATATCATGTCTAACCTCCTATTTTGCGTGTGTGTATCCATTACCCTTTTATCATTGATTAGGTAATTTTAGTACTTTTGTCTTTTGACCTTCATATTATCTCCATAGGTGATTGATCTGCCACCTTTACTGGATTTTTGCCTTTACCAGTGATTTTGTTGCCTCTTTTAAAAACAATAATTTGGTTATTCCTATTTGTGGCCTTCTCTCTCCCACTTAAATAAGTCCCTTTAACATTTCTTGTAGAACTGGTTTCTTTGTGATAAACTCCTTCAATTTTTCCTTGTCTGGGAAACTCTTTATCTCTCCTTCCATTCTGAATGATAACCTTGCCAGGTAGAGCATTCTTGGCTGTAGGTTTTTTCTTTCCAGCACTTTAAATATATCATGCCACTCCCTTCTAGCCTGTAAGGTTTCTGCTGAGAAGTCAGCTGATAGCCTTATGAGGTGTTCTTTGTATGTCACTTGTTGCCTTTCTCTTGCAGCTTTTAGGATTCTCTCCTTATCTGTAATTTTAGACATTTTAATTGTAATGTGTCTTAGTGTAGGCCTCTTTGGGTTTACCTTTTTTGATGCTCTCTGTGCTTCCTCTACTTGGATGTCTCTTTCCCTCCTAAGGTTAGGAAAGTTTTCAGCTATTATTTCTTCAGATCGATTCTCTGCCCCTGTATCTGTCTTCTTCTTCTGGGACACCTATAATACAAATGTTAGTGTGCTTGATGTTATCCCAGAGTTTGAAATTGTTTCCTTAATTTCTTTTTATGAAAGTTTGTTGTTAGTGTATAGGAATGACTTTTTTTGTCTGTGTGCTTCACAGTTTTGCTACATTGTGACTATATGTGGATTACTCTTTATGTATTCTCTCATGGTATGTTTTGAATCTAATTTGTAGTTTTCATCTATTGTGGAAATTTCTCAGTTGTATCTCATAAAGCAGTGTTTCTTCCTTATTCTTAGAAATTTCTTCTTCTGGAACTCATGTCAGATGTATTATTTATTAAATTTGTTCGTTTTCTTCTCCATGTCTCCTAGCCACTTTTCTTGTGTATTCTATCCATTTGTCTATATGTTTTCCATTTCAGGGAGTTCCTTCGGTTCGCTATAGTTTTCATTTCCATTTTTTTTTAATTTTTATTTTTTTCGGATGTACATCCTATTTCTGTATACATTACATCATGCTCACCACCCGAACACTAATTATAGTGCATCCCCTCACATGTGACCCTAATCACCCTTTTTGCCCTCCCCCCTCCCCCCTTCCCCAATGGTAACCACCAGTCCAACCTCCAATGTTATGTGGATTTTTTTTGTCGTTTTTATCTTCTCCTTATGAGTGAGATCATATGGTATTTGACTTTCTCCCTCTGACTTATTTCACTCAGCATAATACCCTCAAGGTCCATCCATGTTGTCACAAATGGCTGGATTTCATCATTTCTTATGGCTGAGTGGTAGTCCATCGTGTATAAATACCACATATTCTTTATGCATTCGTCCCTTGATGGGCCCCTAGGTTGCTTCCAAGTCTTGGCTATTGTGTATAATGCCACAATTAACATAGGGGTGCAAGTATCTTTATGCTTTTGTGTTTTCAAGTTCTTTGGATAAATACCCAGCAGTGGAATAGCTGGATCATATGGTAGATCTATCCTTAATTTTCTGAGGATACTCCAAACTGCTTTCTATAGTGGCTGCACCAGTTTGCACTGCCACCAGCAGTGAACAAGGGTTCCTTTCTCTCCACACCCTCTCCAACATTTGTTGTTTCCTGTCTTGTTAATTATAGCCATTCTGACCAGAGTGAGGTGATACCACATTGTAGTTTTGATTTGCATTTCCCTGATAGCTAATGATGTTGAGCATCTTTTCATATGCCTGTTGGCCATCTGTATATCTTCTTTGGAGAAATCTCTGTTCAGATCTTTGCCCATTTTCTAATTGGATTGTTGGTTTTTTTGTTGTTGAGCTGTATTAGTTCTTTGTATATTTTGGATATTAACTCCTTATCTGATACGTGGTTTGCAAATATCTTCTCCCAATTGTTAGGTTGTCTTTTCGTTTTGTTGATGGTTTCCTTTGCTGTGCAGAAGCTTTTTAGTTTGATGTAGTCCCATTTGTTCATTTTTTCTTTTGTTTCCCTTGCGCGGTCAGACATGGCACTTGAAAATATGCTGCTCAGACCAATGTCATAGAGCATACTGCCTATGTTTTCTTCTAGAAGTCTCATGGTTTTGGGTCTTACATTCAATTCTTTAATCCATTTTGAGTTGATTTTTGCGCATGGTGTAAGGGAATGGTCTACTTTCATTCTTTTGCATGTGGCTGTCCAGTTTTCCCAACACCATTTATTGAAGAGACTCTCCTTTCTTCATTGTATGCTCTTGGCTCCCTTGTCGAATATTAGCTGTCCATAAACATGTGGGTTTACTTCTGGGCTCTCAATTTTGTTCCTTTGATCTATGTGTCTGTTTTGTTCCAGTACCATGCTGTTTTGGTTACTATGGCTTTGTAGTATAATTTGAAATCGGGGAGTGTGATACCTCCAGCTTTGTTCTTTTTTCTCAGGAATCCTTTGGCTATTCGGGGTCTTTTGTTGTTCCATACAAATTTTAGGATTCTTTGTTCTATTTCTGTAAAAAATGTTGTTGGAACTGTTGAGGGATTGCGTTGAATCTATAGATTGCTTTAGGAAGTATGGACATTTTAACAATGTTAATTCTTCCAATCCAAGAGCACGGAATGTCTTTCCATTTCTTTGTGTCTTCTTCGATTTCTTTCAACAATGTCTTATAGTTTTCAGTGTACAGGCCTTTCACCTCTTTTGTTAAGTATATTCCTAGGTATTTTATTCTTTTTGTTGCAATTGTAAATGGGATTGTATTCTTAATTTCTCTTTCTGCTACTTCTTTGTTAGTGTATAGAAACGCAACGGATTTTTGTACATTGATTTTGTATCCCGCAACTTGACTGTAATCCTTTATTATTTCTAAAAGTTTTTTAGTGGACTCTTTAGGGTTTTCTAGATATAAAATCATCGTGTCATCTGCAAAGAGTGACGGTTTCACTTCTTCTTTTCCAATGTAGATCCCTTTTATTTCTTTTTCTTGCCTGATTGCTCTGGCTAGGACTTCCAATACTATGTTAAATAAGAGTGGTGACAGTGGGCATCCTTGTCTGGTTCCTGTTCTTAGAGGGATAGCTTTCAATTTTTCTCCATTGAGAATGATGTTTGCGGTGGGTTTGTCATATATGGCCTTTATTATGTTGAGGTATTTTTCTTCTATACCCATTTTATTTAGAGTTTTTATCATAAATGGATGCTGTATCTTGTCAAATGCTTTCTCTGCATCTATTGAGATGATCATGTGATTTTTATTCTTTATTTTGTTAATGTGGTGTATCACGTTGATAGATTTGCAGATGTTGAACCATCCCTGCATCCCCGGAATGAAACCCACTTGATCATGATGTATGATCTTTTTAATGTATTGTTGTATTCAATTTGCTAGTATTTTGTTGAGGATTTCTGCATCGATGTTCGTCAGTGATATTGGCCTGTAATTTAGATGTTCTGTTTTGCTCTTTATATAAATCTCCTTTGTTTCCTTATTATCCTGCTTCTTGCTCATGTTTTTAAAGTATCTACTTTAATTTTTTTCTTTTCACTCCTATATTTATACTATATTCTGTATTTGAGTACTCCAGTACTCAAACTCCTTGAGAGTCTGATTGTGTTTTTGTTGTCTCTTTCGATTTTTCCTAATAATTGCTTGTTTTGGCACAGTTTTTGTCATTGTGAATTATGAATTTATGCACAGCTATTTATGTGGAAAGTTTGGAAAGCTTGTGTTTAGTGTGCATTCCTTCTAAGAGGGCAAATATTTGTTTCTTTTGGGCATAATAGGGCATTACTAACCCTGCATCACTCTTAGTTAATTTTTCTTTTTGGGGCTTCCCATTCCATGTAGGCATTACAAACTTGAATCCCAAACTCATGTCAAAGTTTTGAATTCTTAGAAGTGATTATCTTTATTCCATTCAAAGCCTGGACTGAGGGATAGAAGTTTTACTGCTATCTTCTTTGCTGGTAGGTGGATTTATTTCCAGTTTACGCTCTCACTGATGGAGGTGTATTCAATTCTCTGGTTTCCCGCATTAAATCTACCTTTGGTTCTGAGTCCTTCCCTTCATTTCCTGTGAATTTTGACATGCACTTAAGTTAATATTTGCTATAAGCACTTCTAATGTGAGTGCATGTTTAAATCAAGACTTTATTTCATGGATATGTGGCCTTTCATATTGTCTGAAACAGCTCTATCACATGTTCTCCATGGTTATTGATGGTGGATAGGAAACTAAGGATGTATGTAATTTGACTTAGTATGTGACCACCTTTCTGAATTCTTTTATTATTTTCTATAATTTTTCAGTGAAATTTCATTGTATTATTTTGGATACGTACCCTCAATAATGGAGGATAATGGATTTTTTTCCTCCAGCTTTCAAAAATTTATATACTTTCTCATTTTTTTCTTGTGTTTTAGTATTTTAAGGGAATTCAAGTTTAAAGATTAATATTAGTGGTGATAATGGCCATCCATGTTTAGTTATAGATGGCAATGGAAATTATTTTAATGTTAATCATTAGGTATAATATTTGTTATGTTGTTCTTGCTTATATATATTCTTTCAAATAATACACTTTTTCTCTAGTTCCTGGCTTCTAAGGTGTTTTGTTTCCTAGGAATTTGGGTTGACTTGTATAGAGTATTTTCTGCATCATTGAGATAATCCTACTGTTTCTCCTCTTAATCTGTTATTTTACTGAATTGGATTTCTCTTTGAGTTTCTGGAAAACGTTACTTGATCATGATTTTTCATTGTTTTAATTCATTGTTGTGTAATTTACTAATGTTTTGTGAGAACTTACAACTATGTTCAAAGATGTAATTGGTGTGTATACATATATCAGATATGTAATAGTATTACATACATTATGGGCTATTATCTAATTCATGGATAGAGTTATGCTGTCCTTATAGAATGAGTTAAGAAGCTTTTAAAATTCATAAGCAAATTGGGAGTTACTGGCTCCTGAAATATTTATTGGAAATCACCCACAAAACAATTCAGACCTGGTGCCTTTTCAAAGAGTCTATTTTTGACAACCTTTTCAATTCATCTACAATTATTGATCTATTAAGATTTTTTTCCTTTCTTTGAGCCGCTTGGTAATGTATATATTCCATTAAAACTATATGCTCTTTTCCAGTCTGTCAGTTTGTTTGTTTGTTTGTTTGTTTGCTGAGGAAGATTCACTGTGAACTAATGTCTGTTGCCAATCTTCCACTTTTTGCTTGAGGAAGATTTGCACTGAGCTAACATCTGTGCCAATCTTCTATTCTGTATATGGGCCACTGCCACCGCATAGCTGCAGACAACTGGTGTAGGTCTGTGCTCAGGAAATGAATCTGGACTCCCAAAGTGGAGCAGGCTGAATGAAATCACTAGGGCATGGGAGTGGCTCCCATCCTGTCAATTTTTAAAATTATATTTCAATGGACTGTCTTTATTTCTTTCTCTTGATAGGTTGCAAGTCCACAGAGTGCATTTGTTTTTATGTTCAACCAGAAAAATGTAACTCTTGAATGTACCTGGATCTTTGGGAAACAAAAGGAGGGTTTCTAGAAGGGAATATCTTATCAGGTTGGCATAAGATGAATATCTCCATGGCTTCCAAAGTGACAAACTGTTGCAGTAGCATCTTTGGTCCCCTAAAGTGAGGAAAACTAGGAGTTTTACACTTTCTTTTAATATCAAGACAATGATGAACTGCATGTAAATAATGTAATGTTATCTACGATAAGAATTTGATTATATAAAGTCTCTTTTCTACTTGTGAGTTGATGGCAGTCTTCTGTATTCCTAAAACCTGTTGTTGAAAAAATAAAACTTGTTTGCTTTTTATCTGTCTCTCTTTGGAAAAGTGTTTGAGTGTGTGTGTTTTTGTGTGTATACATGAGTGTGACAGGGACAGATTATCTCATACAGTCACGCATTGCTTAACCATGGGAAAGTGTTCTGAGAAATGCGTTGTTAGGCAATTTTGTAATTGTGTGAACATCATAGAATGTACTTACACAAACCTGGATGATACAGCATGCTATACACCTCGGCTATGTGGTACTAATCTTATGGGACCACTGTTGTCAATGAGGCCCAAATTGACCAAGATGTTGTTATCCGGTGCATGACTCTATTTTTAAAAATTGAATTTCTAAGTTCAAAGATAAACCTTTCTTTCTTTCACATTTTAATGTCCCTGAAATTGAGATATGTCTTACAAGCAATGACTACATGTAATATGGTAGTGCTTCATTTTTACTACTTAGCTGTTATTAAAGTGGCAAATGCATTTTACAGCACTTGACATTTTCAGTTCCACTATGCTAAGTATATTCGCTATCCAAAACACTTGAAATTCAATCTCTGGGTCTGTTTTCATAAAGTGTAGGGGCATCGAATGGTCTTCCTGTTCATCAGTTACAAGTGGAATTTCAGATAGTGTTAAATTAGATCTTTACTTTAGATTCAAATGTCTATTCCATCCTATACAGAGTTCAAAAAGTGGTGACAGGTTGGGTCTGGCTTCTCTAGCTGATTGCTCTTTATTTGAGATTTGTGCATGGGTGTGGTTCTCATTCTTAGGTTCTTGGGTGAAGCCTATGACCACCCTCCCTTGGTTGGTCCCTCTCACACCCATGACCCATTTTCCTTGCATCTGTCTTTCTCTTCTTTTCCTGTTTTAGCCCCAACAGCCTCTTCATCTCCAACTGAAGCATTAGCCTTGTATTAGTTTCCTATTTCTGCTGTAACAAAATTACCACACTTGGTGGCTTAAAACATCACAAATTCATTATCCTACAATTCTGCAGGTCAGAAGTCTAACATGGTTCTTTCTGGGCTAAAATTAAGGTGTCAGCAGGCTGCATTCCTTTTTGAAGGGTCTACAGCAGAATCCATTTTCTTACTTTTTCTGGCTCCTAGAGGCTGGCCCCATTCCTTGGCTTGTAGAACCTTCCATCTTTAAAGCCAGCCACGTCAAGTCAAGTACTCCTCACATTGCCTTAGTGTGACTTCCTCTTCTGTCTACCTCTTCCACTTTTAAGGACCCTTGTGATTACACTGGGCCCACCCAGATAGTCGAGGATAATCTCCCTATTTAAAGGTCACCTCATTAACAACCTTAATTCCATTTGCAAACTCAATTTCCCTTCCTTTTAACATAGTACGCTCACAGATTCTGGGGATCAAGATGTGAATATCTTTGTTGGGGGATTATTCTGCCTGCTACAATCCCCTCTTATTCAGTGTCCATATTTGTTGCCAGTCATTCTGAAGTCTCTAAACTCTGAATTCTGGAAGATTTTTAGAAAGCCATTTGGTGGTAAAATCTGATCTGACCTGAATTAATTTTGTGGCAAAATCAGATCTGAATTAATGTGAGACCATGCCTAGATTTTATTAATTGCACTTACTGTGAATATTCATACATTTTCCTGAAGAAGTATTATGGTGTTTGGGTATCATGTGCTCCCCATGGGAGAAATGATATAATATACAATACATGCACTGTTTTATCTTTCTAAAATCTAAGAAATTTTAAATTCTCAAACCTATTTGTTTACAATAAGTGAAAATAAGAGAACATGGTCTTGTATTATTAGTATTATTATTGTAATTATTAGACTATAGTTACATTTCAATGACTCTGTTTACTTAGTCTTACTACATCCCATGCTCCAGAAGGAGGAAAGTGGAAATAAATCCCATCCTCCTCTATATGATTACCATTCATTTCAAGTGTCTGTCTGGACATACTCAGAGCACTGGTTTTTTAAAACTGTGATTGAATTTGTACATTCATTTGCCATGAATATCGCAAAACATTCATTTGTCCTAGGATGTTCCTATTCTATTGTGTACCTCAGTCTCAACAAAAGTTTTTGGATCTAACACTTGATTTGGTGATCTCAAAAAGACCCACATAGAGGCTAAAGTCTTGCGTATAATAACAGACACTCTGATTCAATCTTTTCCTTTTCCTTTGGCTTCCTTGTGGAGGTATCTGTTCAAGAGATACAGTCAATTTTAAGTACTAAATCCAAGATTAAGTAGATTTTGGTATCATTTCTAAGATACATTCATTTCCTTCCATTCTACAGATTCAACCAACACTTCCTTCTAGATTCTTGCATGTCAGGCACTCTTCCAGACACTGGTGATATAGAGGAGAATTAGATCTACTTTGAAATTTTATGGGTTATTTTAATATACCATTGTAAGGGAAATGACAAAATAGTGCACATACGAAAAATACAATTATTTATTGGATTGGACATAGCCTTTTCTTTCTTCAACTAGTGGAACTAATTCATACCTGAGGCAGTGGTATGAACAGAAGGACCTGTAGTTCTAGATTGTGGCCATTGCTGTAGTTATACATGGGACAAAGTCCAACTACACAAAGTTCAACTATAGAAGTCCCAGTTCACATCCAATTTGGACAAAGTCACAGGGAGTGAAAGGCAATGGAGATCCTTAAAAGTTAAGACTCTTTACACATACTGAATGGTTGTGGGGGTTTGTGCCAGTGTATTTTATAAGTGAGTTGATTAAAAAGAAGCTGCAAAGTTGCTTTTACAACAGAAGTAATAGAGAAGAAGGTTTACAGTGTGTAGTATGTAAGTATATACTTAATAAGTAGACATAGGGTAACTATTACTGAAGTGGGAACTAGCTGCTAGATCCCTACAATGTTGAGATAGATGTCCCAGCTGCCTACTGGTTGTCTGCACATCACAGTGCTATGCTTACGCCATTGCATGGATACCCAAGAACTTCTGCTCTATTTCACATTTGTGCCCTTCTTGCTTTCAATTACTCTTCAAGGACTATGTTCAATCTACTTAACTTCCTGAAGGTGTTCCTTCTCAATGACAGTGTTCCAGGTTTCCTATCCTTTGTGTCTATGCCATTCTGTTATACTTGATTGTCTATGCATTGTCCTGCCACACTGCCCCATGAGAATCAGCATCTCAGCCCCAGATCTGGTAGAAGAATCACCAAACAGAATATATTTTCATGGAATTATTGAACTTGAATAGCCAAACTTTCCATTTGTGATGAAGCTTCCTTGAATGTTATTGAAAAGTCAAAGATGCACTAGAAGATGTGTGCAGACATGCATGTTTTGGTTTTGAAATTCCGCTAGTGTAGAGGAGAAGATGAATCCTCATGAACCTTGTACTTAAAGCCCAGATATCTTTGCTTGAAGGGCTTACAGGGGACAAACAAGAGTCTGTCTCCTTAGGAGGTAGGAACTGAGGGAAAATGAATAGAGCTCCCAGTGTGGCAGCCCATTCCATTTTATTTCTAGGAAGATTGAGTGCTTATGTCCTATTAAGATATGTAAGCAGAAGCATCATAAAGACTGAGAAATGCATTTGCTCTTGTTTTCCATCAAGCTGCTCACATGAAGAGGAGATGTAAGCAGACAAATGATGTGTAGGTACTATTCACTCATCAAGTATTTAATTGTGACATATTTACCGAGCACCTCCATGTTCTAGACCCTATGGTTCCAGAGATCCTAAAAGCAAAGAATTCCATTTTCCCCCTTGTCTCCCAAAGTCATTTTTGAAACCTTGTCTAACCATAGGTCTATGGATATTCTCACTTGCATATATTGCACACTTGTAACTTAAAATGTCTAAAATCGATTTGAGCATTGTTATCAAGAACTAAATACTTCTCTTAGCTGATACTATCATTCTTCTTGTCACAAGGGCTCAGTATATCTGAATTATCTTTGAGACTCTCACTTACCGCTTATTTCTTTTTCTTAGTCTTTTGTAACCCTTCCTGAATAAATAACTTTTAGGTTTATTTCATGATTTTCAATGATTGTTCATAGTTTACTTCTAGAAATTTGCAGTTCCTCCCTGATATTAACGAAGTTGTGCAATTCCTTCCTCTTGTGTGTAGAGTGGACTTAGTGACTTGCTTCTTAAGGGAATATCAAAAAAGTGATAGGATGTTAGTTCCAAGATGAGGCTATAAAAGACTGACTTCTATCTAGTTGACACACTCTCCTTTGCTTTGATTGCTCCCTCTGATGAAGTAAGCTGCCATGTTGGAGAGACCCATAGGACTAGGGCCTGAGGAAGGCCTTCAGCCAACAGCCAGTAAGAAACTGAGCTCTCCGTCCAATAGCTTGTGGTTCTGGCCAACAGTCATGTGAGTGAGCTTGGAAGTGGATCCTTCCCCAGTTGAACTTTCATATGAGACTGCAGCTCCCAGCTGACACCTTGACATAGCCATGTGAGAGACTCTGAAGCAGAAGATTTAGCTAGGTCTTGACTGATTCCCATCCCACACAAACTGTGACTTAAGGAATGTGTGTTGTTTTAAGCGACTGTGTTGTGGGTTAATATGTTACACAGAAATAGATTACTAATAAAGTAGTAACTAATAGTTGTCTTTATTGCATAAGAGCATTGTTGGTAACATTCCCTTTCTGACTTGAAATGTCAGTCATGCCTCAACAATATCAACAACAAAACTCTGCATATCCCTCCAGGGCAGAGTTTTGTGGCTGAAACTTCATGAATGCTTAAATGTAGTTTCTGTTTTGCTGACTATCCTAGAGTCCTAGAAATTAAGCTTCAACAACCTGAACCTTCTGGAATTTCTCAAACAAGTCCAGAATGGCAGGATCACTCCTAAACCAGCCAGTTTGTGTATGTAGATACATTTATCTGCTTATGAAAAATGTTGTGGAGGTTTAAAACCAACCTTCTTTATATAGAAAAAAATCAGATGGTAGGACCAAGTATATATGACCTGTGTAGAATAAGCTAGAATCAGTTTAATATCTAATAATTCCAAAGAAAATGTCTCCACCTTGAGAAAGATATAGATTAATCCAAATAATTAATTGGTGTCATGTTGAAAGAGAAGTAAATTTAATGGTGTTGTCCTGAATTCCATTGCTTTCCATCTCTGTGTGTGATGAGGTTGTTTTGCACGTGTAAACAGTCCAAGGCAACTTCCTGGGTGGATTTTGCTGGGTTTCTATCATTTGCAGGGTCCTACAGTTGAGAATATAAACTCTGATTGCATATATCTTTGGTTACTTAAAATTCTGCCCATTCACAAAGGTTTTTCTCAAGGTCAAGTCAACAGAAATATAAGAAAGAGGAATCATTGTGAAAAGTAGGTAGGATCTGAAGAACAATGATGCCAGAGCAAAGAGGGAGCCAGGCAGTAAATAGTCATTTGGTCTGCAGATGGATACAGCTGAAGACAAACCTATGTCTTTGTTCAATTCTATGCTTGAGCAAGTAAGTCTCATATTAGATAATAATTCAGAAAATGTTTGGGTGATGGGCAAAAAATAGAACACATGGAAGAGCAATCAACAAAGAAGATGGTATTTATCTCTATAGGAGCTTCTGGATGATTAGATGTTTGTTTACAACTAGCCTTTAGAAAGTATGAGGCTAAGTGAGGGTTGTCTTCTTGACCAGTCCTCTTTGGACACTCTCCTCCAGTGTTCTATCTTTTGGATCCTGACCTTCTAGCCTATTATCATGCTATTTCCAGGCTTACTTTGATCACCATTCCATCCTTTCTATTAAATTTTCTTTCCTCTTATCTCCTTCATTTCAGTTTGGTTCTCTGTGAATCCAAATGGTCCAGTAGCACTTCCAGCAAATATTTCTAGGTATTAAGAGAATCCTTTTAGAGATAAAGTCTTAGTCCTTCTCATCTAAATCAATTGTGATTTCTTAATAATGTGTTATATGTATGGAAGAAATCGCTGGAGTTCATCAGTTTTCATGTTCTCCTCTTTTTACTGGGGACAGAGCAGGATCACATTCTCCAAACTCCCTTGCAGTCAGTTGAGGCCATAGGACTATGAGCTGGCCAGTGGATGTGGTCAAAAGTGATACACATTACTTTCATGACTGGCCCATAACCATCCCTCTCTTTACCTCATAATTCTTAATCCTCTCTCTTTTTCCTTTTTTTGTGGATGAATGGAAAGCATTGTGAGGCTCTGGAGAGAAGTGGAGCCAAAGATGGAAGAAACGGAAGCCTGTTTCTCTAAATGAATGTGTGACACAACTCTTACTGTAGACCAGCATTGGCCTGTGACATGAGAATTAAATAAACTTTTACTGTGGTTAACTACTTCTGTTTTGAACTTTTCTGTCATGGTGTTTAGGTGTCTGATTAATACCTGAGTGACAGCTTTTATGGCTTGAGCTTTATCATAATGGGAGATATTGTACAGTAAAGTCAATAGATCCCAGCAAAATACCAAATGGATTTTTAGATTAATCTTCTCCTAGCACCATTCTCATTCCATTCATTTCATAGAGACTAGCAAATTCTCAGATTCACTGATTAAAGCCTCATGCTTTCTATTATCCTGTCTTTACCTTCTAATGGATTGAATGGGAAGTGTAAGGAAGTTGTGAGGTCTCTGTGTGAAGAAACCATGAGGACCACAAAAGAGAAATGTTAATCATGTGATGTGATGTGATGAAGGTGGTAGCTAATGCTATGGGGGTAATAATATAGTAATATATAAGTTTATCATATCAACATGATTTACACCTTAAACTTACATGATGTTACATGTCAATTATATCTCAACAAACCTGGAAAAAAAACTCCCAAGAAACAAAAAAACAGAAACAATGAGACATTTGGGCCTATCCAGTCTGTGATTGGGATAATTCTGCTCTCTAATGGGGATTCAGTTGCTTCCCATGGGAGTGCTTAGCATCTGTGTTTGCTTAAGCCTTTCATGAATCCAGGTGAGCTGTCCAAAGCCTCTACTCATCAGTGTTAATTTTTCCTGAATACTCCCAATTACAGCATTACCTCCTTCTGCCAGGAGGAAACCATGGCCTTGGAGTGATTTGGGGATCCTCTGTCCCTAGTAGAAATTACAGATTTGCATTGCTCAGGAGACCACAGATGGAGTTTTTCCTTCCAAACGTCAAATACTGGTATTGACTCCAGGAGTGTACTACTTCGTGGCTAAAACGAGCTCACTGTTGCATGAACGTGGCACACTCTTACATCAGTCTTTCCCTCCACAAATACTGACTTCTTTGCCTAGACTGTCCCTTTCTATCTTTTTCCCCTTGAAAAGGTCTCCTCACTGTCGAATGTCCTTTGAAGCTCTCAAGTAAAGTGCCTACAATATTTCCACTGCACTTTGTCCATATCCTCTTATAGCATCTTGGAGTGTGCCTGTAGGACAGTGACTATCTTTAATCTTTCTGCAGCAGTCTGAATCCCACCTCTGCCAAGCACATAATATGTACTCTGTAAATATATGTGGAATGAATAATTGAAAGCGAGTAGTGGAAGACATAATGGGTCTCACCTTAAAGCGGTATCACCCATGGGTCCCCAGTACGTACTATAGGACCAGCCTCTTTTAGGACCCCATGGTATCCATAGATGCCCCTTTCTTCTTGGCATTAAGGTGATCTCTGGACATTTTGAGGAAGTGAAATTTAATATCTATCTTTAAATTTCAGTGTTAGCACATCCTCATAGAATTTAAATCTTTTCTGAATGCCATAGTCGTTTCTTTAGTTTCCTCATGGCTGACTTCATTTCCTGATTTCTCAGGGTGTAGATCATAGGATTGAGCAAAGGAGAGATGACAGTGAAGGTGACAGAAATGGCAGTATCTGTGGGGAGGGCAGTGAAGGGCCGGGCATAGACATAGATGCAGGGCACAAAGTGCAAGGTCACCACAGTGATGCGTGAGGTGCAGGTGGAGATGGCTTTCCTCCTGCCCTCTCCGGTATGAGATCTCAGCATCCTCAGGATGACTGTGTAGGATATGAGGAGAAAGAAGAATATAAACCAACTGACCAATCCATTATTAGAGATCATCAGGAGCTCCAGAGTGAAGGTGTCAGTGCAGGCGAGTTTGAGCACCTGGGGGACATCACAGTAGAAAGTGGCAAGAACATTGGGTCCACAGAAGGGGAGGGGCAGCAATAGGGAAATTTGCACAATGGAGTGGACAAAGCCCCCCACCCAGGAGGCCACAACCGGGCTAGCGCATCGTCCCCTATTCATGATGGTCATATAATGGAGGGGTTTTGAGATGGCTATGTAGCGATCAAATGCCATCACAGAGAGAGAAAAAACATCCGCACCTCCCAGAAGGTGGAAGAAGAACATTTGAGTGACACAGCCACTGAAGGAGATGGTTTTTCTCTCTGACAGAAGATCAGCTAGGACCTTAGGCGCTGTGATGGAGGAAAAGCAGATGTCAAGAACAGATAGATTGCGGAGCAGGAAGTACATGGGAGTGTGAAGGTGAGCTTCGCAGGTAACTGTAACCATGATGAGGAGGTTTCCCATCAGAGTTGTCATGTACACGAAAAACAAGAAGACAAATGAGACCCAGCTCAGCTCTCGAGACTGGGTAATTCCCAGGAAAATAAATTCTTTCACTATGGTATAATTTCCCTGCTCCATTGGGTCCCAGATCCTTTTTGAAGTATATCTCTGGAAGAAATAAAAGTGCAGTTAAAGAAAGTTTTGTGAAATCTACTGTTGTCTTTCTGTCACTTGCGTCTGATGCTTTCCTGGGGAGGAAGTTCATCTTTTATGTATGTGGCCGTGCCTGCAATTCTGTGCCACCAGTGGAAGAGGACCCAGGTTTTTGACTCAGTCATCCAAACAGGTAGGTTCTATCACTGTGGCCACTGAAACACAGGTGACAGATCCGTGAACCTATTCAATTGTACTTTTAATACAAAATATGACAGTTATTAAAAAATAAGCATGAATTTGATATGAAGAATGTTTCTTCACAAAAGACACCATTATGCGAATTAACAGACAACCTGCAAATGGGAGGATATTTACAATACGTATACTAAGAAAAGCTTCAGGTCCAAAATATGTAAAGAATTTTACAAATCAGTAAAGAACGATAGATGTTGAAAGAGAAAACAGCAAAGACACTAACCAAAACTTTACCAAGGAGGATATTCAAATTCCAATTCAACTTCATGAATTATCAGGGAAATGTAAATTGAAATTACAGCAAGGAACTACTACCTACATACCAAAATGGCTAAACTGAAAAAGATGAAAAATATCTTGTGATGGTGAAGACGTGGAACAACTGGAACCTCTCATAGCCTGCTGGTGGGTGTGCAAATCGGGAGAATCACTTTGCTGTCTGATTATATCTGCTAACGCCATTATCTATATCCATATCCATATCTATACCTATATCTATGTATATCTATCTAATCACCTATCTTAGAATGGATACATATATATAGTTCATTCAGTTGTACGTATTGATTTTTCTGAGGATACATCTCCGTCCTCAGAATAATCTATTTCACTCCTAGGAAGTATGTACATATGTGCATATGTCATCTCCACCAAGATGTATCCTAGAATATTCATAGAAGCACTGTTTGTAATTGCCTCAAACTGGAAATGACGCAAATGCCCATCAACAGTAGAAAAGATAAATAAATTGTTAAATTCATACAATACCATAGAGCCATGGGAATGATCAATGTATGGTACATGAAACAACACAAATGTCTCATAAGCACAATGTAGAGTCTAAGCCAGGCACAACAGAGTGTGCACCCACTTATTTTGTTCACATAAAGAACAAAAAGTATACCAAACTAAAGGAAATATGAGGGAGGATTTTGAACTACTGAGAATGTTCTGTTTCTTAATCTAGGTGCTTGTTACAAAAATTTATTGCTTGTGTGAAAATTCATTGAGCTGTACACTAATGTGCATTTTTCTGTATGTTTGTATATTATCCTTCAGCAGAAAGTTAAAAATAATGAACATGGTGATTATAACATTTTAATCTCATGTCTAAAGAATGACTTTCATCCAAGTGAGGTTTAATTGACGACCCACTTCATAATGGTTACCTTTATAGTTATATAGTTACAGCCTTTACCAGCTACAACTTGAGTTACCTTTTTATCTTTTTCTCACCCACAGACTTTAGGTCCTCCCGAATTCTTGTGTTAGGCAGGTTGCCCTTCTGTCCACATGTAGTGCCTTCTCAGATTCTGATTTTTGTTTCTCTATGTTTTCTTTACTTTGTTCTTTAAACCTCAGAAAAAAATCCTTAAAAGACCATGTTTCCCCAAGCAGCACTCTCATTTTTGCTGACCTGGAAGAATAAGATAAGAGCCTCCTTTCGGATTCCATGGTCATCAGTTCGGATTCATCTCAGTCTCCTCGTCTTTGGTGTTTATGTCAATGGCACAGAGTGATACGAACACATATTCAGAATAACGATTGTGGGAAATTTCAGGTCTCTAGCATCTCAGATGTAAGAATTCCCTACACTATACTTACCATGGCTAGAAGGTGGAGAAATCACCCCTAAAGCACTGTTCAGTTAATCTAGAGTGTGGAAACAGATTTTAATGAATGACAGCAGTCCACTCTAGAATCTTCCTTTTGGATATTGGACTGATAAGTCAATGGTTTTCAAATCTTCTGCTGAGGAAACCACTGCAACAAGCCTCATAGATTACGTTGTCACTTGTGCTCTCCTTTCCTCCTTTCTTTTCCTCCCCTGTTTCTCTTTCCTTCTTTGCTTCCTTCTTCTAGATATTTCTGTGACCGTATGAGGGTTCAGCAGAGCAACAGAATCAATAGGACATATATAGATATACAAGGTAAAATTATAATGAAGAGTTGGCTCACGTGATTATGGAAGCTGAGAAGTCCCAAGATCTGCTGTCTGCAAGTTGGAGACCCCGGAAGGCTGATGGTATAATTCAGTGCTAGTTTGATGACCTGAGAAGTAGGGAAGGCAATGTGTAAATCGCAGTCCGAGGGAAGGAGACAATGAGATGAGATGTCCCAGCTCACGCTGTGAGGCAGGGAAAATAGGGCACATTTCTCCTTCCTCCACCTTTTGTTCTACTCAGACCCTCAGTGAATTGGATGATGTGTATCTTAATTGAGAAGGCAATTAGTCTGCTTTACGGAGTCCATCTATTCAACTGCTAATCTCATCTGGAAACACTCTCAGAGACACACCCAGAAATAATGTTTAATCTGGGCGCCATGTCGCCTGTCAAGTTGACAGAAATTAACCATCATAATGACATTGAGATGGTCTTTTTGAGTGAAAGGCGACTCAAACATAGATCTTTTCATCAGGAGGTTTACAGTTAAGACAATAAGAGTGTTGCAGGTGGTGGAGTCGGCAGAAAGAAAAGGGAGGAGGTCCAAAATCATGAGGATGTATATGAAAATAGCCCCATTTGGGCATACGATGTTTGTAAACTCCATCCAGGAGGTGTGCTGAACAGTATCATATCCCACACTTGCATTTTGGATACACATGTGTGGATCCTCTGGAACAGTCAGGCAATTTGGATTTTACCACCTTCCTAGTTGGTGTGGCCTTGGGCAAATCACTCCATAATTGTACCAAACTCATGAGAAATACATGGGAGTTTCACAGGGAATGGCTTAGAGTCAATTCTCAGCCTGCACCGCTATAATTTATCTACCACACGAAAATAATGAGACCTACCTCATACACAAGGTGCTTCTAAGGAATAGATGAGATTGTATGTCTGTTTAGGAAACTGAAAGCAGCTGAGGAATCTGATTTTGCCAGTCTCATCAGCTCCAGGTGAGTGCTTCTTTCCTTATACATGCCAGGTTCATCTGTGGGGTTGTCTGGGACTGGTTCATCTTGCTATTGATTGTGTCGTTCAAAGCCCTCTTCTCAACACTTGAGGTAAGTGACAAATACTCTCTCTCCTCTAGGGACTTTTTTCTTTTTCACTTATGAATTTGAGCTAAGACGCGTTCAAAAAATCAGAGTATTGTATCATACACCTCCTTAGAAACATAAATAAATTTGTGTATGCAGTTTAGATATAGTTATTTATATTACAATCCTTTATGGAAAGAAAATAGATTATAATCCTCATTTACAAATCCAATCATCTTGATATCAGGCCCCAGGGGGGTCCATGCTACTTTCAAGGTCTCAACATTATGTAAATGTTGGCAAAATAATGGAGGTCTGCTTTGCTGAAGTTTGTTTTTAGAAAACTTTTGTGGAGTGATTCTTGTACTGACTGCTTCATTTTATCTCTCCAAAACCTATAATATCCATGTGAAATTGATATTATTGTCTTGATTTTATAGATGAGAAACTGAGACACAGAAAGATTAAGTAACTTGCTCAAGGTCTCCCAGCTGGTAAAGCCAGGTCTCAATCCTAGATTTGTCTCATTCCAAAGACTTATGCTCTTAACTACTGCAACTATAGTTCTTCCCAGTGTTGATCAGCCCTTCCCAGAAAATGGTACAAAGAAAAAGGCTCAGAAAAATCTTTTTCAAAACAAGTTAGTCTGTGGGTGTAAGGAGCCTGCAGGTGGTGAGTGAGAGCTGTGACTGAGACTGCCATAGTATGAGATGATGTCAGAAGTGACTCTGAAAAAAAAAAGCAGAGTTTGAAGAAAGCAAATTTTATAGTCATTGTGGGTACCTCAACCAACTGCCTGGATCAGCTTCATAGTGCTTCAGTGGCAGGGGAAATGAGTTCTGAGTAGCATCTCCTCAAACATGAACTCTCAAAAGCAATGGATCTGGTCTGTTCCTATGGATGCTGTCTTTTTGTAAAGAGTGGGAAGGATACTTTGAAAGTATAGGATTATGCACATTGTAGTGAAACTCATGCATATAAGAGGAGGAAGGGGGCAAATGGATAGAGAAATATAATTTTATGTGTTGCAAGGTCAAAATAAGGATCACAGGATTTCTTAAAAATCACACCAAAGGGGACCATCCTTTGGAAAGAAGCTTATCAAGCATCTCGTAAGAACCTGCAAACTGAATGTTATCCCTATACTCCAGCTTCCCACTGAGGAAATGCTGCTCCTTTTTCTCTTTCCTAACATTGAAAAGCCTCTACTCTTGAATGAATCTCTAAAAATTTTAGGAACATTATTCATATTCAGTTGCACATGAGGACACAGATAAGCTAGCCATTCAAAGACCTTGCTTAAAGCCCCAAACTTCTACTTCCAGACAAGAAGCGAAGCTGGCTAGGAAGCATATAATGAATTTAGGAAGGCTTTTAGAGTGCTGTTTTTCAAGGCAATCACCCTCCTGAGAGCTGGGGATATGAACACCTTCTCAATTGCCTTCAAATAATTTTCAACCTCAACATCATGCCAAGTAGAATACATCCCATCCCCTTGAGTCAACTGACCTTCTAATATTTTTCAAGCCACACCTCCCAATTTCCTAGTCATGAAAAACTAACCTTTTTCTTTTCTTCATTAAGAGTTTTGGTTTCAAAAGGAACATTCCACACAATGGCAGCATTTTTGACAAATAAGCCCTAACAGCTTATCAGTTTTAGAAGTTCACACACACCAACACTAACTGACATCAGTCTTCAAGTGGGAAATTGATCCTCTTATAATGCTCCAACTGCATCTTATAAGATGTAGGTTCTGGGGAAATTCATTGTTTAATGGAAAGCCTAGCTCAAGGCTAGTGATTTTTTTTTATCTTCTTCCTTCATATGGGAAATGGCAACCTCAGGGAATCATATCATTCAACAATTCCACTTTGCCTTACCATGACTCAACTACGTCTATTAGTCTGTCAGCCACAAGCCTATTAAAGTAATCAATAAAGGGAATATAGTTGCATATGGATGTGGAAACTGAGTGACCAATTCAATGGAGTTCCTGTGGGAGTCATTAAAATGTCATCAAGCCCTCCTCCTCTCTCTCCCTCATCTCCATGTTCCATCTCACATGTACATGCAGAGGCACCAGTGCACTTTCAGTACACATATGTTTCTCTAGACAGTGCATCATCCCTCTTGGTTCAAGAAGAAAGCATTTTAAACTACACCAGGGGCTGTGCTGTCTTCCTTCTAACCAAAATTGCTTTGCTTTAATTGACTGAGATGTAAAGCTTAATTAAAAGAGTAGTAATGGAAAAATCAAATCTTTGTGGCTACTGTCAGGGCAGCTGTCAGAGATTGATTGATGTGGATTTATATGTCCAATTTCGTTGAATGCAATGTGTTCATTTATACCACACAATCATATTAATCTACATCTCTAAGACCCACAGCTCCCTTAGAATCTAGGAAGGTAGCCTAGTGACAGCTGTTGATATTCATCAGGTTAATTACTTCAGAATTATTTTATGTTATTGTGTTCACAGGTACCCAGAGATGTTGATCATTGAAATATTTGATTCAGGGAGCAATGTAAGAAAGGGTATTTTGAAAGCTATGTGTGTGTCCAGAGCAGCCAGTCGACTTTTGCATGGGTCTTAGCAGCAGAGCTTAAAAATAATAAAGGCTGATTTAGTTGGAAAAAATGCAGCCCACCTTTAGATTTTACACCATCCAGATCAATGATAGATGTTTTTGTAATCAGATGTAATTCTTTCCCCTTCCCCTGGATTATTGAATCAGATTGTGTTGTGTGTTTAAACGTGGCTTGAGGAAGTCTCAGGGACAGTGATATGGCAAGGGTTCTTTGGTTCTTGGTCTCTTGGGGTTATGCTTCTGAGATACAGTTAGTGATTCAGACCCCATAGATCTTTGGTGCCATCCAATTCTGACATAGTGATAAAAATCTGATTTGAGTAAGTCACGAGACATAGGAAGGAGAGAAAAGGACACGTTGGCATGAAATAGACTATAAAGTAGTTTGTGGTATGCATTTTTCATAGGCAATTTCATATAGGAAAGCTTAGAGACTCGCGACCAGTGCTGCCTGAGCAAAGGAAGCAGGACCTTGTGAACGGTGACTCGACAAATGTGAATTATTCTTAGAATTTTCATTTTAGGAGAAGCAGGTTAATATTGTAAAAATTTAGTATTGATAGACCAGGTGACAAGCAATTGCAATGAATTGAACCAGTTTGGCAATGAATGCTTATGGTGCCATTCCAGATCCAAAGTGGGACATAAGTAAATTTTGTCCTCAACGCTCAATATACTTTGGCTAACTCTACTTGGGCCCTTCTCTGTCCTGGGTGCTCTGACATCTTGTTCTGATCCCTTATCTCTACTCTAGAAGCCAAGGGTTTATATTTGACCCATTACCTTCTTTTAATATGAAACTCTCCTATGCTTTATCTCAACAGTTTCTGGATGACTCTTTAAGTTGTAACAATAATAAGCAAAGCTATTGTCATATTTTAATGACCAAAAGCTGGAAATTTTAAGATGAAAGATGCTTTGAATTCAACGTACATTCCCATGTTTTCTACCCCATCAGTTTTTTCCCAATAATGAGGAGTATGGGTCCTGTAGGAGAAGAGTGTAACAGGTCGATGGGGATTAGGGTTAGGGTTGGGTCAGAATGTGCGTAATGCACAGCCATTTGGATGATATTAATAATGACATTAGCCTTTCACTGAGCATATACTACCTGCCAGGCATTGTATGTTTCACATATACCATCTCATTTTAACCCTGACAACAACTCCATGACATGTAAATAAGTACCTTTTTATAGGTGACCTATGACTTCTGAAGACATAAAATAACCTGCTCAAGATTAGGCAACTGGGGGATGGCAGAGATAGGATTTGGACCCAAGGCTATATGACTCTGAGGTTAGAGCATTCAGCTATAATGGTTTACTTTTACCATGATTTCCCAGACAAAAACACTAGCCTATACTTCTTCACAAACACCAATAGATTGAAAAACAGACTGTTTAGGGTTTTATCTTCTTTAATCCTTCCTTTCTCTCTTGGGCAGTGAGAAGTGGGAAGAGTGTAAATTCTCAAAGGAGAAGCCAATCTGAGATTGGCCCTAGTAAGGCTGGACTAGAAGATCAGTTTTGGAATAATGAGAATGGCTTGCTCTTTGTGTAGGATCTCTGAGGTTCTGCCTTTGTCTAAACCTACCACAAGAATGTGAGTCTGGTACATGTAGTTCTGCATGAGATAAATCCCTGTAGGCCATTATTGGAAATCTTTCAAGCCTTCTTCATTCCTGATAGGAATCCAGGAGGACAACCATTGTGCGCCTTTGAGGTTCTCAAGAGGTCACAAGCCCATGTAGAGTTCAACTAAGCAGAAAAAATGTCTTAATCTGTGATGGGCCATATGTCCCCATATATGTGTGCTTCAGATGCACTGATCATGAAATCTTTCTAGAACAGGATCACAGTTTGGCATAGACAGGTCCAGTAATGTAATAAATTACATCCACATAGTTTAAGAGCAATCAATCGGGTATCTGAAGACTTATCTCTGTAATTAAGTGGATGTGGGATCTTGAGCAAATCACTCTAACTCTAGGCTTCTGTTTACCTACCTCTTGAAAAGGAGATGGATTCAATCATTCTCTTCACTTGCCATATAGTTGTCCTGATTGACACATTGTTACTTTGATCTTCGAATGGAAATACATCAATGAGCTCAAACGTATAACACTAGTTCCTTCATGCTTACCAGAAGCTTGGGTTACCAGCAACCTATTAACTTTACTAGGAAAATAAATTGTTACCTAGTAAATATATATTAGTTTATTGACAACATATTTGAGTATGTAAATAGAACTTGTGGGAAAAATAATGTATTTAGTCCTTGGTGATGAAGAGGTTGGAAACTCTTACTCTATTCCACCACAGAAGGCATGAGTCTTCTCTTCAGTCTCTTCATGGCTGACTTCATTTCTTGGTTCCTCAGAGTGTAGATCAAGGGGTTCATCAGAGGGGAGATGACAGTGAAGGTGACAGAGATGGCTTTATCTGTGGGGAGGGCAGTGAAGGGCCGGGCATAGACATAGATGCAGGGCACAAAGTGCAGGGTCACCACCGTGATGTGTGCGGTGCAGGTGGAGATGGCTTTCCTCCTGCCCTCCCCTGCCTGAGACCTCAGCATCATTAGGATGACTGTGTAGGACACAAGCAGGAAGATAAACCACAGGGTAGTCACTAAGCCATTGTTGGAAATCATCAGGAGCTCAAGTGCAGAGGTGTCTGTACAGGCGAGTTTGAGGATCTGGGGGACATCGCAGTAGAAAGTGTCAAGAAC
This sequence comes from Equus asinus, assembly GCF_041296235.1. Taxonomy (NCBI): domain Eukaryota; kingdom Metazoa; phylum Chordata; class Mammalia; order Perissodactyla; family Equidae; genus Equus; species Equus asinus. The sequence continues at coordinate 35,543,191 of NC_091806.1, read as the reverse complement.
ATTGGGTCCACAGAAAGGGAGGGGCAGCAACAGGGAAATTTGCATGATGGAGTGGACAAAGCCCCCCACCCAGGAAGCCAAAATGAGGGCAGTGCATCGTCCCCTACTCATGATGGTGACATAATGCAGGGGCTTGGAGATGGCTGCGTAGCGATCAAATGCCATCACAGAGAGAGAGAAAATATCCGCTCCACCAAGCAGGTGGAAGAAAAATATTTGCATCATGCAGGTAGTATAGGATATGGTCTTTATCTTTGACAGAAGGTCTGCATGGACCTTTGGAGCAGTGATGGAGGAGAAGCAGATGTCAAGGATGGCTAGATTGCGGAGCAGGAAGTACATGGGGGTGTGAAGGCGAGACTCACAGGTCACAGTGACCATGATGAGGAGGTTTCCCAGCAGAGTTGTCATGTACACAAAACACAAGAAAATAAATAAGACCAAACTGAGATCTTGTGACTGAGTAAGTCCTAGAAATATAAATTCTTTTACCCTGGTGCCATTTCCCAACTCCATTGAATCATATTTCTTCTTCTTCGTATTGCTTGGAAAAAATTAAAAGTGTTATTTCAGAAAGTGTTTACTTTCCCTTAATAGATTCATGTTTACAGAGTCAGGTATTAGGTCAGAAAACTAGTGAGGTGTTATCAGTACATGAAGAGCCTTTCCAAGGTTATTGCTAACATGTCCTACATGACATCTCATTACACAAGCATGCATTTAGTTATTGTCTTCTTCTGTAATTTATAAGTATTTCAGAAAATGCATAAAAATAGTGTTCTCAGAATATAAGTTCCAAGTATGCAAGATAAACAAGTGAATGTTAAATATTCAGAAATGGAGTATTTTGGCACAAGGGATACAAAAATGGATGCAGTTTGGTGTGTGGATAAGACAATGCCTATTAGGTACGACGGGGGTCCTTTGAGGATCCGCACGAGTATGGGTTTTTTTCCAGACTGGGTGCTCCGTTTAAATACTTTAAGAACTCCTATCTGCAACATGGTTGTCCTTCAACTGAATTTCACAGAAGCACTCCTCCTTTTTTTGAATCACAAGTTTAATGCTGTGAAAAATTAGAAAATTTTAAAGCTGTAAAATTCTTCTCTATTGTTCTTATCTTCCTTAAATGGATTTCTTTGTTTCTGTCTTTACTTTAAACTACTTTAGGTACCAAAAGCCCTGGAGTTGAATAACTCCTCAGCTATGAAATAAAAGTGGTAACGCAGAGCTTCTCTTATGTTCACTGGTCAAATTTATTTCCTAAATGCTATTTTTTTATTGTGCTGTCACTGACATAAAATAGAATCATATGTTTGAAGCGTACACCTTGATAAATTTTGACATAAGCGTATACCCACGAAATCATCACTGTGTTGAAGATAGTTAATATATTTATCAATGCAAAAATGTCTTTGTGGCCATTTATAATATGTCCCTTCTGCCCTTCCTTCTTCAGGTAACCATTGATCTGTGCTCTGTCGCTATGTATTAGTTTGTGTTTTCTAGAACTTTCTATAAATGGAATCCTACAATGTGTACTCTCTTTTTGTTTGGCTTCTTTCACTTACAAAATACATCCATGTTTTTGCATGCGCCAATATTTTTTTCCTTTTTATAGTATGCATGTGCCACATTTTGTTTTTCAGTTTGCCTGTTGATGAATCTTTGGATTGTTTCTAGTTTTTGGCTATTACACATAAAGCTTTTATGAATGTTCGTGTATAGGTCTTTGTGTGGACATATGTTCCCATTTCTCTTAGGTACGTACCTAAGAATGGGATGGTTGTAACTCTTAAAATTCAATAGGAAAACAAACCACCTAATTAAAAAACAGGGGGCAAATGCTTTGAACAGGCACTTCAACAAGAAGATATAGGGATGGCCGATAAGCACATGAAAACATGCTCAACATCATTCATCACTGGGGAAATGTAAATGAAAGCCATAGTGAGATAACAGTACACATCTACTAAAATGGCTAAAATAAAGAAGATGGATATATGAAGAGTTGACAAAAATGTAGAGGAATTGTAACTCTGGTGGGAATGTACAATGATGCAACCACTTTTGAAAACAGTTTATCAGTTTCCTAAAATGTTAAGTGTGTGCTTACAATCTAATCATTTTGCTTTTGAATTCCTTTCTTATTTTTTGTGAATCCTTGAAAGGGACTTAATTTCTTTCTTTACAGTTTATCTCTTTTTTATTACCATAATCAGAAAGAAAAGAAAGATGAAAGTCACTTCTTTCACTTTTGGGGTGGGTTTTCCAGTTCAAATGAAGAAATTTATTTTCACCTAGCTCACTTTCTGTTCAAGTTGTCTTTCTTCTGTATGTAATTTTGTTTAAAGTCTACTTAATATGGGAGACTAAACAAGCCACCAAGAGTAATCAGAGCATGCAGGCAGGTACCTGGCAGCCTCTGGCATCACACAGCCTGTTCAAATCCCAGCTGGGTACTTACTGGTTATGGTATAAGAGAAGTTACTTTACCCCTTTGGCCTCAGCTTCCGCATCAGTATTTGGAAACAATAGCATCTTCCTTGTGTGATTTTTGTGAGGATTAAATGAATTAATCTATGCAAAAGCATCAATACTTAGAGCATTGCCTAAGCAATAAGTGTGCTTATGTGTGTGTTACCTTAAAGTAAAACTCCAGGTTAGTAACTGTCACAGGCACACAGCTCCTTTAAATGTACTGACAATCTTTTAGAGGAGCTGTACATTTTCTAGAATATGTTTTCTAAAACAGCTTCAACAAAACATACTTTTTTGGGGGAAAATAGGGGGTATTTTTCTTTTACTGTCAATGAGAGTGGCCCAGAGGGTGGTTTCAGTGTATGGTAGCAAGGAAAGTGCTTGCTTGGTTTGGTTTCTTATCTGACATCATCTTAGCAGACCAGAGAAATCTGGTGCAGGTCTCTGCAGTGAGAGTTATCTGTGCTCAAGTCCTGGCTTTGTCACTGTGTCATTTGGGTGAGTGAGAGACCTCATGGAGTCTCCACTTCTTCATCTGTGGAATGGGGATTATGGTAATATCCACCTCACAGGGAAGTTATGGGGATTAGGTGAATTAACATATGCAGAGTCTCAGCACACATGGCTGCTTATCTGTTGTGATTTGTATTATGCTGGGTAACCTTAACCCAGGAGGCTTATCAGGAAATAGAGTGTGTTGAACTAATTAGTAGCTGAGCTATCAATTCTGACTAAAGTGGGGAAATGATCACCAGAAAACACCAACTCAATCTAGTTACTACAGATATTGAGGAGGTCCTACCTAGTTATGAAAACACTCCACAGGGACCTCCACGTAAACCATAGACAATGGTCTACACAGAAGGGTAGAAGGTACAGTACCTCATACTCCAAGTCAGGCCTGTTTGTCAGAAAGGAATAGGTCCATGTTCACAAACTACCTTTCGTAATTCAGACAACATCCTCCACCTTCTGCTCCATTTTTCTGCTATTTTTACTCCATTTCATTATTTAACAAATATTGATAAAAAATTGGCAGAGGTCTAGGTTATTTGAGAGAAATGAATATAATCCCAAACCAGTGGAGAAACAACTGAAATATAATAGTGATACGGGTGTGATGGGGACCGTCATAAGACAGATGAGCTGTGTGTGAGAAAAGGGTGATTTCTCACCAAGAGGCTCAGAGGAAGCTGCATGGAGGAGGTGACATTTCTGTTTGGGGCACATGGGAGTGGAGAGAATGGGAGACCTGGCTTTAGGGGACCACTTGAATATATAACAGTTGCTGATGAGTGGGAGGTTTGGCTGGAAAGAAAAGGATGCAAATATGTAGGCATGGAAAGAAAATCATTGTTGTAAAATTTTAGTTCTTGATAAATCTAAGGACAGGCATGTAGGTGTTCATTGTCCTATTCTTTCAACTTTTTTTGAAATATTTTATTTTCTTTCTAGTTTTAAATTTAGCATTTCAGTTTGAGGAGATCCATCTACATGAAATAAGCATGAGAAAAATCTCGTTTGTGCAATTCAAGGGATCCCAGGAAAAAAGAGTTTCCTCCTCCCTACTTCCAAACTGAACTCATTTCTATGACTCTCCTTTCACAATATCTTCTTTGATCATATTTCTTAGCTGCGCTGTCTGCCACTGATAGTTCACCCTGGAATGCAGCATCTTGGGTATATATTGCATTATTTTTAGTCAAAGTGTATTTATTAATCTTAACGATTCCATCTAGATTTCAGCTTTTCTCACTCCTCTTCTCATGCTTATTCATTGACGCTCAGAGACCATAGTCATTCACACTCATGTAGAGTTATGTTTCTTACCTAAAATTTCCAATCTCCTTCTCCAACATCTTAAACAATGTTCACACGAACCTTGGGAATCATTTGGCTTCAGAAAATTCTGTTAAATACCCCTCTGAAAGCCAGTGATTTCAGTGGCTTTCTTTATGTGGAGAAGGGCAGACTCAGGGAATAATATTTCCTTGGCTCTTCCACACTGATTCACAGTGTTCCATCATATGTACCAATTTGTCAATCTCAGAACTAGTGTGAGAATTATCAGAGGGCATATAATTGGATGTGGTTGTGGAAAAATTCTACTGATGGCGAGGTGGTTTCAGTGGGAGTAATCAAGATGTGACTCAGGCACATGTCCTTAGGAACACACTTTTTGTGTAGGATCTAAAAGTTTTTAGCAGTGACAAAGATTCTCCCCTTGACCAAACTCTACTCAGGCTCCCCTGAACTTCTCAACTAGGCCTCCACTTTGGGACCTCCATGCTTGTCTCTGCATTGTCAAATTTTAACAAGAATTCTGCTAATTCAGTTTAGCCAAAATCCCCCACCCTCCATGTTGATCACCATCAGTGTGTAATCAGGTTCCTCACCATCCACCATGCCCCAAGTGATATTTGATCACCCTGGCCTGCCTTCAGCAAGAATCCTGTTAGGTCACTTTACCCAGAATTCCACCTTACCTCTGATGTTTCCCCTAGTAGTTTTTCTGTTGGGACATAAATGCCTATTCTTAGGGATTCTGCACAACTTCCTTAGGCAGTTTCACCCATGTAGGGTAATTCCTCAAGTGTGACACACAAGTATTGGAAGGAGCCATTGGACCTGAAAGGATTATGTAGATGAGAGTGAAGGAGATCTCAATGGGCGGATGAAGAAAGTGTGTGATGGAGTTCTCACAGGACATACACATCACCAGGAAATCCACACTGGATCCATCAGCAACTCCTACTTGCTTGACTTTCAGAGTTCTTCACCATTCTCACCACCTCCACTGTTACTACCCTAAGTTGTGTCTTCATTATTTCTTTCCTGGGACTTTTGCAGTAGCTTCTTAATTGGTCTCCCTGTTTTTGTCCTTGCCCCACCTCAGTCTATTCATAACAGTAAGCACTGCATTTCTGCTAAAACATTCATCACTATTCTGCTCTTCAAAATGCATCGCATCTTATTTAGGTGAAAGTCAAAATCCTCACAATGTCTAAAAGGTCCTAAGGACCTGATCCCGTGGCCTCATTATCTCTCTGACTACAATTATTACCTGTCTCCTCCTTGCTTCCTCTCATCTTCTTATGAAGGCCTGGGCACATCCCCACCTGAGGACCTTTGCATGTCTGATTTTTGAACTGACATTTGTACTGTGACATGAACATTTGTCTAATTTCAAAAATTTTAAGATCTAGGATCTACCTGCAGAAATGAAGGGCAAAAAAGAAAAACTCCCAAATGCTGTAAATAGCAGGACAAGAAAACAAATAAAAACCAAGTTCATGTATTGAATAATGTTTTTCCGTTCATGCCAACCTTTTTGAATGTATATGCATAGTCTGAAGCAGCTTCATAGGTTTCTGTCATTTTTAGGGAGTCATGTTAACAGAGAATAATAACAAATCCATTGTTTTCTTACTCCTATTCTCCAATGATTTGAGAAACAGAAAGGAGTGAGAGGTGATATTCATTCACTGAGTTCTTTAACTCAACCATTTTTTGGTCAGTTTTCTACGTTCTACTTGCTGTGCCAGGTGCTGGGGATGCAATAAATAAATCATAGCCCTACTGGGGGAATAGGAGGAAGGAGGACAGGGAATTGGAAACAAGGTCCTGAGTGTGGTGCTTGAGCTGAGCCCCGGTCGCTGAGGCAATGTCATGGAAGTGTGGTCAGTAGGTGTGGGGTTCAGAGGAAGGTCAGGGTAAGGACCTACATGACGTCATAGAACCCATAGTTACTGGGGTCCACATTCTAACTCAAGCTGTGCTGGCTTCAAAGCACTTGCACTCAACCACTGGAGTGTGGGCTTCAGACGGAAAAATCTTCAGGTAGTAGTTATTTAATTTACTCATATCAGAAAGTCAGAGGAGGAACTTAATTTGAGTGTGCTTACTTCATTAAAATGTGATTACTTCATGAAAGACCTTAGCAATCCAATGCCCAAGCTGCATTATGTTTCTCAGCTCCCTTCCTGGTAACAAGAATATAGTGGGAATGTCTGAGTATATATATATATGTTTGCTTTTTCTTATTGTTAATTTTATTTAGACAATTGGAGATTTCCATGTTGTTGTAAGTAATAACCAAGAGAGGTCCCACCTTAATCCATTTTCCCCCAATGATCATTTCACAATCTATATGTATATCAAAACATCAAGTTGTACATCTGAAATAAACAACATTTGTATTTTTCAATTATATGCAATAGAGCTGAACGAAACCCCCACAACAATTCCAATGTGATAAAATTTCTGAGTGCATACATATTCTCTTTTCTTTATTTCTTCCAAGGCTTTATTGCATAAGCATTATGCAACTCTTCAGCTAACAGTTTGATTTCTCTGCTTCCTTTTGCAACATGAAACGTATCTTTTTACATTATTATTGCATGCCAAACAGAATCTTTGAAAGTCATGTGCATCTTAGTAGAAATATCAAAATTATTTAAAAATCCTTTAGTCAATGCTGTTTATTTGATGGACATTTTCAAAGGTGGTGAGAAGGAGTGAGCGACCAGTCTATATCCTCTCAGAAGGTACACATCTTCTTCTCAGTTTCCTGATGGCTGACTTCATCTCCTGGTTCCTCAGAGTGTAGATCAAGGGGTTCAGCAGAGGGGAGATGACAGTGAAGGTGACGGAGATGGCCTTATCTGTGGGGAGGGCATTGAAGGGCCGGGCATAGACATAGATACAGGGCACAAAGTGCAGGGTCACCACAGTGATGTGTGAGGTGCAGGTGGAGATGGCCTTCCTCCTGCCCTCCCCTGCCTGAGACCTCAGCGTCATTAGGATGACTGTGTAGGACACAAGCAGGAAGATAAACCACAGTGTGGAGAGCAGCCCACTGTTGGAAATCATCAGCAGCTCAAGCACAAAAATGTCAGTATGGGCGAGTTTGAGGATCTGGGGGACATCACAGTAGAAAGTGTCAAGAACATTGGGTCCACAGAAGGGGAGGGGCAGCAACAGGGAAATCTGCACGATGGAGTGGACAAAGCCCCCCAGCCAGCAGGCTACAATGAGGGCAGTGCATCGCCCTCTGCTCATGATGGTCACGTAGTGCAGGGGCTTGGAGATGGCCACATAGCGATCAAATGCCATCACCGACAAAGAACATACATCCACCCCTCCAACAAGGTGGAAGAAAAACATCTGAGTGAAGCACCCATTGAAGGAGATGGTCTTTCTCTGTGACAGAAGGTCCACCAGAACCTTGGGAGCTGTGATGGAGGAAAAGCAGATGTCGGCAATAGACAAATTACGGAGCAAAAAATACATGGGGGTGTGAAGGCAAGATTCACAGGTCACCGTGACCATGATGAGGAGATTTCCCAGCAGAGTTGTCACATACACCCAAAGTAGGAAAAGAAATAAGACCCAGTTCAGTTCTTGATTCTGGGTTAGGTCAAGGAAAATAAATTCTTTGACCCTGGTGCAGTTTTTCAGCTCCATTGAATCACCTTCTTTCTCTCACTTTGTTTTCAAGCTACTCCATATGAAAATGTTTGGCTATTTAATTTATTTTCATTCTAAGCACTAAGAACCCAATTCAGATTGTTCCTCCTGTGGTTCCAGTGTTTACAATTTGTTGACTTCTCCCAATTTTTGAGATTGCCTTCAGTTTCACGATCAAACCAAATTATCACATGCAAAGTTATTCAATAATTCTTTCCCTATAAATCTACTTTTGAAAATAATATCATTTATGTTCAGTAGTTAAAATTCCATAGCATATTTTATTTTATTAATTTATTATAGTTTTTAAATTTTATCATTATTTTTTATTCCACACAAATTTATTGAATGTCTGGAATTGTGTGAAGCACTATATACAAAGATAAGGAAGACATGGCTCCAGCCATTGAGGACTTATTGTTCACAAAGTCAATATTCATATTAGCAAATATTCTGGTGACTTCAAGAGGTCTTGCTTTTTTGAATAAAAGGATGTCATTCAGTTTCTTATTGCAATGTTTCTCTGGCATGAGTCATTTTACTTGCTGTTGGCTGTTTTACATTGAATTTCTTAAAATTGCAGATTGTTCCACGTAGGTAGCTCATTATTGTGATTTCTTTATACTAATCAGATTGTTTGATTAACAATTATTTTAAGATGATTAAAATTTATGACTGGGAAACACATTGAAACAATATGTAAATCCTAATCTCAAAGAATATCTTTACTTTCTTTTATTGAGATAAAAACACTTAAACATGAGACCTACCTTCTTAACAAGATTTTAAGTGCATGAAACTGTATAGCTGCAATATTGTACAGCAATTCTCTACAGCTTATTCACCTTGGATAATATGATGTGATCCTTGCTTGAGTGTCAGGGAGAGAATAAAGATAGTGACCTACTTTCTAGAGGTGGTTCATACTATATCAACCACACTCTCCTCTGTGTCTTTCCATTTGTGGATCTAAGCTAAGAGAGTGGAGGGATCCCACAGCAGTGAGAGATGATGGTATCATTAGAATAATGCCTTTGTTTTTTGGTGAGGATGATTGACCCTGAGCTAACATCTGTTGCCAAGTGGAGCACACGAACTTAACCACTGTGCAACAAGGCTGGTCTCAATAACGCCTACTTTTAATAAGCTGTTATCGATCATTCTCAGGACATTTTACAATTATTATTTGTTCCACTTTGTTCTTAGAAAGTGAACGCTTCTTGCAATTTTAAATGTATTTGGATAAGTTGGACCACATTCTCAAAGTGTTTGCAGGCTAACACATGTGGATGATTTGTATAAATTGATGGACATATTGCAAGATAAACTGTGAAACGTGTCACGAGAGAAGTAGAGGTAGATTTGGGTGGGATAGGAGATATCACGATTTCCAGCAGTAAAAACGGGTACTATTTTTTTTGAGGATTTAGTATGAGTGAAGACTCAAGAAAAGTTGACTTATTCAATTTCCCCACCATACTTTAGTAAGTATTAATGTTATAGTTGTGTTCTTATGGCATATATAATGAATCTATATTTTGTTGAAAGGAAGGAAGTGATGGAAGTAGGAAGGAATAAACTATTTTTACTCCCTTCAATCTTATATGTATAGGATCTAATTTTGTATAACAGGAATATTTGATAGAGTCTGTCTGAAGATAAGAATTTGGCTGAAAGGGGCTTTGGAAACCCAATTTACATTGACTTTGTTCTGAGGTGGACTCACCAACAGCAGCTCAAAGGATCACAGCAAATGAATGATGCCTTCTCTCACACTGCATGGACCACATTTCTGAATCCCTCCTCACACATCACCCCTCTTCCAATAGTTAACACCCACCTTTGTTGTTCCTGTCACTGAGAAGATCATTTTGGCTTTGAAGAATTTAATATACCTGGAAAATATCAAAGTCAAACTATTTGTACATAATCAATCATGACAACTCAATTTCACTATCCATAACCTTTATATTAGCTAAAAGCTTAATGTCTTTACCTCACACCTTTGACCAAAACTCCAACTACAAATAGTAAGTTATTAGATACAGAGCAGAACAGAACACTGGTGACTTTAATTCTTGAAAGTGTTGTTTGTGAAAGCAGAGCCTCTTGGAAGACTAAATATCTTAGTGTCTTTACTCCCCTTTCAGGAGAGAAAGGGCAGATTCAAAGAAATCACAGTTTCAAGAATTTCCACTGTATCCCTGTCTTATGTACAAATCCCTCAGTTTGAGGCTTAATATAAGACTTACAAAGGGAGTGTTATTGGACGAGAAAGTGGAAGTTGGTGCCTGATTCTGCTGTTGGTGATGAGGTTTCAGTGGGAGTTATTAAGAAGCTACTGAAACATGTTCATGTGTAAACACACATACACACACACAGATGGACACATTTTGGTTGGTGTCCAAATTATTTAGAGGCAGTAGAGGAAATCTATCTGTTTATCCATCGCTCAATTAGAACTATTTTAAAATGTGCCAAATACTGTGCCCAAGAGATTACAAGGGTCCAATTTTCATTGCTTGTAAAGCTCAGAGGACACTATATAGAAATGAGTTTCAATTTGACTGTCAAAAACCTAGAAGAGAACTGGACCTAAAATCCTTTGCTCCTAGTCTAGTTTCTAATTATACGCAGAATTGTTATAGTCTCATGATGTTGCTACAAGTCTCCACATGTAGAGAAACATGACTTAGATGATATTTCAGGAATGTAATTTTTCCTGTTTTCCAATGCTCTATTCATATGGAATCTCTCAATGTGGATTACTGCTAGATAAGTTATTATAACTGTCTACAATATTACAATAGTTACTCATTATTAACTCAGATTATTGAATGGTTCTGTCTTATGTAGAATGCGCTTCCACTGTTTCCAGAATGCTGACCGGTTTGGGTTTACTTGATTTTCCATTTTGTTTTAGTACATTAAACTAGTCTACACAGATTAAAAACCACATGAGACAGGTTGTATGTTTGAGATGGGTAATTCTTTTTTCCCTCCTCTTTACTTAGATATTATTGACGTGTATCATTGTGGGTGTTTAAGATATACAATGGTTGATTTGATACATTTATATGTTGCAAAACGATTATCATCATAGTGTTAGCTTATTCCTCATCACCTCACATAATTACTACTTTTTTGTGTATGGTGAGATCATTTAAGATATACTCTCAGCAACTTTCAAGTATTATTAACGATCATCACCATCTGTACATTAGAGCTCCGAACGTATTCATCTTATACTTGGGAGTTTGTACACTTTCACCAACATCTCTTCATTTCACCCACCCCCCAGTACCTGGTAACCACCATTCTACTCTCTGTTTCTGTGAGTTTAGAGTTTTAGTCTACACAGATTTATGAAATAATACAGTATTTGTCTTTCTCTATCTGACTTTCTTCACTTAGCATAACGCCCTCGACGTCCACCTAGTTGTCACAAATGGCAGGATTTTCTTCTTTTTCATGACTGATAATATCCCATGGTATGTATACACCACGTCTTTATCCATTTATCCATCGATGGATGCTTAGACTGTTTCCATATCTTGGATATTGTGAATAATGTTGCAATGAACATCAGAGTGCCAATACCTCTTTAAGATCCTGATTTCATTTCCTTTGGATAAATAGCCAGAGATGGGATTGCTGGCTCATGTGATAGTTTTAATTTTAATGTTTTGAGGAAACTCTATAGTGTTTTCCATAGTGGCTGTACCAATTCACTTTCCCACCAACAGGGCACAAGGTTTTTCCTTTTCTCCACATCTTCACCAACACTTGTTATTCTTGTCTTTTTGATGATAGCCCTTCTTACAGGTGTTAAGTGATATCTTACAGTGGTTTTGATTTGCATTTCTCTGCTGGTTAGTGATGTTGAGCACCTTTTCATATAACTGTTGGCCATTTATATGTCTTGTTTGGAACAATATCTATTCAGGTCCTGTGCCCATTTTTATATCAAATGGTTTGTGCTTTTGCTATTGAGTTCTTCACATATTTTTGATATTAACCTCTCATCCCATATGTGATTTGCAAATATTTTCTCCTATTCTGTAGGTTGTCTTTTCATTTGTTGATTACTTTTGCTGTACAGAAGCTTTTTAGTTTGAGGTAGTCCCATTTATTAATTTTTACTTTTGTTGCTTGTGCTTTTGGTGTAATATCCGAAAAATTATGGCCAAGGCCAATGTCAAGGAAACTTTCCACTATTTTTTCTTCTAGGAGTCTTATAATTTCAGGTTTTATACTTAAATCTTTAATCCATTCCAAGTTAATTTTTGTGAGTGGTGTAAGATAGGAGTTTGATTTCTTTATTATGCATGTTGTTATCCAGTTTTACCTAACATTTACTGAAGACAGTATCCTTTCCCCATTGTATATTCTTGGCTTCTTTGTTGATACTTAATTGACTGTGTATGCATGGGTATATTTCTGAGCTCTTGATTCTGTTCCATTGGTCTGTACGTCTGTTTTTATGCCAGTACTATACTGTTTTGATTATTATATCTTTGTAGCATGTAGTGTGAAATCATAAGTGTGATGCCTCCAGCTTTGTTCTTCTTTCACAGGATTGCTTTGGCTATTAGTTGTCTTGTGATACTACACAAATTTTAGGATTCTTTTTCCCTTTCTGTGAAAAATGCTATTGGAATTTTGATATGGATTGCATTGAACCTGTAGATCTCTTTGGGTATCACAGACATTTTAAAATAATTCTTCTAACCCATGAGCATGGAATATATTTCCATTTGTTTGTTTCTTCTTCAGTTTCTTTCATCAATGTCTTATGGTTTTCAGTGAACAGATCTTTCACTTTGTTACTTATGTTGGTTGTGTTTCTTACCCTTTGATGCAATTGTAAATGCAATTGTTTTCTTTTTTTTTAATTGTTTTTAAACATGGTATTTCTATATATTTTATTTACATTTTATTTTTAATTTTTTTTATTGTGGTAACATTGGTTTATAACTATATACATTTCAGGTGTACATCATTATATATTTTGATTTCTGTGTAGATTACAACATGTTCACCGTCCAATGACTAATTACAATTCATCACCACATGCATGTGCCTAATTGTCCTTTTCACCCCCCTCCCTCCCCGCCCTCCTCTCTGCTAACCACCAATCCAATCTCTCTTTCTATGTGTTTGTTTTTCATTGTTTTTATCTTCTACATATGAGTGAGATCATACAGTATCTGACTTTCTCCCTCTGACTTATTTCACTTAGCATAATACCCTCAAGATCCATCCATGTTGTCAAAGATGGCTGGATTGAATTGTTTCTTATGGCTGAGTAGTATTCCATTGTGTATATATACCACATCCTCTTTAGCCGTTCATCCTTTTTGGGGCACCTAGATTGCTTCCAAGTCTTGGCTATTGTAAATAGTGCTGCAATGAATATAGGGGTGCATGAATATCTACACATTCGTGTTTTCATATTCTTTGGATAAATACCCAGCAGTAGAGTGGCTGGATCATATGGTAGATCTATTTTTATTTTTTGAGGAATCTCTGTACTGTTTTCCATAGTGGCTGCACCAGTTTGCGCTCCCACTAGCCATGTATGAGAGTTCCCTTCTCTCCACATCCTCTCCAACACTTATTGTTTCCTGTCTTGTTAATTATAGCCATTCTGATGGGAGTGAGGTGATATCTCATGCTCGTTTTGATTTGCGTTTCCCTGGTAGTTAATGACATTGAACATCTTTTCATGTTCCTGTTCGCCATCTGTATATCTTCTTTGGAGAAATCTCTGTTCAGATCTTTTGCCCGTGTTTTAATTGTGTTGTTAAATTTTTGGTGTTGAGATGTATGAGTTCTTTATATGTTTTGGATATTAACCCCTTAATAGATACAGGGTATGCAAATATCTTCTCCCAGTTGTTAGGCTATCTTTTCGTTTTGTTGATGGTTTCCTTTGCTGTGCAGAATCTTTTCAATTTGACATAGTCCCAATTGTTTATTTTTTCTATTGTTTCCTTTGCCTGTTCAGACATAGTACTTGAAAATATGCTGCTAAGACTGATGTCTAAGAGTGTACTGCCTAGGTTTTCTTCTGGAAGTTTAATAGTCTCAGGTCTTTAATCCATTTTGAGTCCACTTTTATGAATGGTGTAAGATAGTGGTCTACTTTCATTCTTTTGTATGTGTATTTAATTATGACATATTTTCTGAGCACCTCCATGTTCTAGACCCTGTGGTTCTAGAGATCCTAAAAGCAAAGAATTCCATTTTCCCTCTTGTCTCATTCCCAATGTCATTTCTGAAACCTTGTCTCACTATAGGTCTATGGATAGTCTCACTTGGATATATGGCACACCTCCCACTTAAAATGTCTAAAATAGATGTGAGCATTGTTATCAAGAATTAAATACTTTCCGTTTGTAGCTGGCACTATCATTCTCCTTGTCACAAGGGCTCAGTTTATCTGAATTATCTATGACACTCTCCCTTACCTCCTCTTCCTTTCTTGTTGGTCTTTTGTAACCCTTCTTGAACAAATAACTTTTAGGTTTCTTTCATGATTTCCAATGATTTTTCATAGTTTATTTATTTATTTACTTATTTTCAGATGTACATCATAATATATTTCAAATTCTGTATAGATTACATCATGTTCACCACCCTAAAACTAATTATAGTCCATCCCCTCACATGTGAGTCTAGTCACCTCTTTTGCCCTCCCCCTCCCCCCTTCCCCTATGGTAACCACCAATCCAGTCTCCAATGCTATGTGTTTGTTTGTCATTGTTTTTATCTTCTACTTATGACTGAGATCATATGGAATTTGACTTTCTCCCTCTGACTTATTTCATTCAGCATAATACCCTCAAGGTTCATCCGTGTTGTCACAAATGGCTGGATTTCATCATTTCTTATGGCTGAGTAGTATTCCATAGTGTATAAATACCACATCTTCTTTATCCATTCGTCCCTTGATGGGCACCTAGGTTGCTTCCAAGTCCTGACTATGGTGTATAATGCTGCAATGAACATAGGGATGCAGGTATCTTTATGCCTTTGTGTTATCAAGTTCTTTGGATAAATACCCAGCAGTAGGATAGCTGGATCATATGGTAGATCTATCCTTAATTTTCTGAGGAAACTCCGTTCCACTTCCCATAGTGGGTGCACCAGTTTGCACTCCCACCAGCAGAGATTTCTCCAAAGAAGATATACAGATGGCCAACAGGCATATGAAAAGATGTTCAACATCATTAGCTATCAGGGAAATGCAAATCAAAACTACAATGAGGTATCACCTCACTCCAGTCAGAATGGCTATAATTAACAAGACAGGAAACAACAAATGCTGGAGAGAATGTGCAGAGAAGGAAACCCTTATTTTTCATAGTTTTTTTCTAGAAACTTGCAGTCCCTGCCCTGATATTAACAAAGGTGTGCAATTCCTTCCTCTTGTGTGTAGGCTGGACTAGTGACTTGCTTCTGGAAGAGAATATATAAAAAGTGACAGGATGCCACTTCCAAGAGTCTTCTTTCCTGCTAACACATTCTCTTCTGCTTTGATTGTTCTCTCTGATGAAGGAAGCCGCCATGTTGGAGAGACCCACAAGACCAGAACCTGAGGAAGGCCTCCAGCCAACAGCCAGTAAGGAACTGAACCCTCAGGCCAATAGCTCTTGATTCTGACCACCAACCATGTGAGTGAGCTTGGAAGTAGATTCTTCCTCAGTTAACCTTCATATGACACTGCAGCTCTCAGCTGACACCTTGACATAGCCTTGTGAGTGACCCTGAAGGAGAAGACTTAGCTAAATCTTACCTCATTCCCCACCACACAAACTGCAACTTAAGAAATGTGTGTCGTTATAAGCCACTACATTTTGCATTGATATGTTATGCAGCAATAGATTACTAATACAGTACTAAATTAATAGTTTGCTTTATTGAATAAGAGTAATGTTGACAACATTACCTTTCAGACTTGAAAGAACAGTCACACAACAACAATAACAACAAAACTCTGAAGATCCCTCCAGCCTATAGTTTCGTGACTGGAACTTCATGATGCTTAGAAATAGTTTCTGTTTTGCTGACTATCCTAGAGTCTGAGAAATAAAGTTTCAATAACCTGAACATTCTTTGAATTTCTCGAACAAGTCCATAACAGCAGGATTGCTCCTAAACCAGCCAGTTTGTCTGTATAGATACATTTATTTGCTTATGAAAAACATTGTGCAAGTTTAAAGCCAACCTCTCTTATATAGAAAAAAAATCACAGATGGTAGGAGCAAATATGTGCAACCTTTGTACGATAAGCTAGAATCAGTGTAATATCTAATATTTCTCTAAGAAAATGTCTCCACCTGGAGAAAAATATAGATTAATCCAAATAATTAATTGGTGTCATGTTGAAAGAGAAGTAAATTTAATGGTGTTGTCCTGAATTCCATGCTTTTCATCACGGTGTGTGATCAGATTGTTTTGCCTGTGTAAACAGTCCAAGGCAGCTTCCTGGGCAGCATTTGCTGGGTTTCTGTCATTTGTAGGTCCTATACTTGGGAACATAACTCTGATTGTATAAATCGTTGGTTGCTTAAAATTCCGCCTAGTCACAAAGGTTTTGCTTGAGGTGAAGTCAACAGAGAGATAAGAAAAAGGCATCAATGTGAAAAGTAGGGAGGATTTGAAGAACAGTGATGCCAGAGGAAACATGTAGCCAGGCAGTAAATAGTCATTTGGTCTGCAGATGGATACAGCTGAAGACAAATGTATGTCTTTATTTAATTTTATGCTTGAGGAAGTATGTCTAATATTAGAAAATAGTTCAGAAAATGTTTCAATGATGGGCATAAAGTAGAACACATGAAGGAGCAATCAACAAAGAAGATGACACTCATCTCTACAGGAGCTTCTGCATGATTAAATATTGGTTTATAACTAGCTTATAGAAAGTATGAGGATAAGTTAAGCTTGTCTTCTTGATGAGTCTTCTTTGGACACTCTCCTCCAGTGTTCTATATTTTGGATCCTGACCTTCTAGCCTATTATCATCCTATTTCCCAGGCTTACCTTGATCACCTTTCCCTTCCTTTCAATTAAGTTTCCTTTCCTCATATCTCCTTCTTTTCAGTTTGGTTCTCTGTGAATTCCAAGGTTCCAGTAGTACTTCCAGCAAACATTTCTAGGTGTTAAGAGAATCCTTTTAGAGACAAAATCTTAGTCTTTGTCATGTAATCCAATTGTTATTTCTTAGTAATGAGTCACATATGTGGAAGAGATCGCTGGAGTTCATCATTATTCATGTTCTCCTCTTTTTACTGGGAACAGAGTAGGATTACATTCTCCAGGCTCCCTTGCAGTCAGTTGAGGCCATATGACTACGAGCTGTCCTGCGGAATGTGGTTCAAAAGTGATACATGTTACTTTCAGAATGCCCTATAACTACCCTCCCCCTTCTCCCCATAATTCTTAGTCCTCTTTCCTTTTCTCCATTTTCTGGATGAATGGAGAGGTTTCTGAGGATTTAGAGAGAGCCGGAGTCCAGGATGGAAGAAAAAGATCCTGTTGCTCCTAATTATTGCATGCAATAGCTCTTTCTGAAGACCAGCATTAGTTGGTGACATGAGCAGTAAATAAACTTTTACTGTGGTTAACAACTTCAATTTGGACGTTTTTGTCACAGCATTGATGTGTCTGATTAATACATGAGTGCCAGCATCTATGGCTTCAGCTTTATCATGATGGGAGACATTGTACAGTAAAGTCAACAGATTGCCACAAAATACCAGCTGGATTATTAGATAAACCTTCTCCTAGCACCATTCTCATGCCTTATATTTCACAGAGACTAGAAAATTCTGATTTGTTGATTAAATCTTCATGCTTTTATTGCCCTTACTTTTCCTTTTAATGAGGTATAAAGAAGTTTCGAGGTCTTTATGTGAGAGACTATGAGAACCATGAAGAAGAAATGTTAATTGTGTGATGTGATGGAGGTGGTAACTCATGCTATGGTGGTAATCATATTTTCATATATGTTTATCAAATCAGCATGTTGTACACCTTAAACTTACACAATGTTACATGTCAATTATATCTCAACAAAGCTGGAAAAAAAAACCCCAAAATCAAAAAGCAGAAACAATGAGAAATTTGGGCCTGTCCAGTCTGTGATTGGGATAATTCTGCTACATAATTGGGAGTCAGTTGCTTCCCAAGGGAGTGCCTAGCACCTGTCTTTGGTTAAGGCTTTCTCCAGTCCAGGTGAGCTGTCACAGCCTCTACTCATCAGTCTTATTTCTTTATGAATATTCCCACTTACAGCATTACCTCCTTCTGCCCCAGAGGAAACCATGGCCTTGGAATGATTTGGGGATCCTCTCTCCAATAGAAATCAAGGATTTGCATTGCTCAGGAGACCACAGAAGGAGTTCTTTCCAAACTTTTCTTTGAATGGTATTGACTTCATGAGTGTACTACCTCGTGACTACAATGAACTGACTGTCGCATAATGTGGCACACACTTATACCATTCTCTCCCTCTGCACATAGTGATTTCTTTGCTTGGATTGTCCCTCTCTGCCTTTATCCCCTTACTCTCAAATGTCTTCTGAAGTTCTCAAGTAAAGTGACTACAATATTTCCACAGCACTTGGTTCATATCTTCATTAAAGCCTCTTGGAGTATGCATGTAGGTCAGTGACTATCTTTAATCTTCCTGCAGCAGTCTGAATCTTACCACTTTCAGGCATATAATATGTGTTCTGTCAATATTTGTGGGATGAATAATTGAAAGTGGGTAGAGGAAGACATGAATGGGTTTCACCTTAAATAGCATCACCTATAGGTCCCCAGCACGTACTATAGGATCAGCCTCTTTTAAGACGCCATGGTAACCATAGATGCCCATTTGTTTTTCACATTAAGTTGATCTCTTGCCATTTTGAGAAAGTGATATTTAAAATCTATCTTTAAATTTGAGTGTTGTCTCATCCTTATAGAATTTAAACCCTTTCTGAATGCCGTACTTGTTTCTTTGGTTTCCTCATGGCTGACTTCATTTCCTGATTTCTCAGGGTGTAGATCACAGGATTGAGCAAAGGAGAAATGATAGTGAAGTTGAAAGAAATGGCAGTATCTGTGGGGAAGGCAGTGAAGATCCGGGTATAGATATAGATGCAGGGCACAAAGTGCAGGGTCACCACAGTGATGTGTGAGGTGCAGGTGGAGATGGCTTTCCTCCTGCCCTCTCCAGTATGAGATCTCAGTATCATCAGGATGACTGTGTAGCATATGAGGAGCAAGAAGAATATAAACCAACTAAGTAATCCATTATCAGAAATCATCAGGAGCTCCAGAGTGAAGGTGTCAGTGCAGGTAGGTTTGAGCACCTGGGGGACATCACAGTAGAAAGTGTCAAGAACTTTGGATCCATAGATAGGGAGGGGCAGCAACAGGGAAATCTGCATGATGGAGTGGACAAAGCCCCACATCCAGGAGGCCACAACCAGGCTAGTGCATTGTCCCCTACTAATGACAGTCATACGATAGAGGGGTTTTGAGATGGCTATATAGCGATAAAATGCCATCACAGAGAGAAAAAACATCCACACCTCCCAGAAGGTGGAAAAAGAACATTTGAGTGACACAGCCATTGAAGGAGATGGGTTTTCTCTCTGATAGAAGATCAGCTAGGACCTTAGGAGCTGTGATGGAGGAAAAGTGAGTGTCAAGAACAGATAGACTGTGGAGCAGGAAGTACATGGGAGTGCGAAGGTGAGATTCGCAGGTAACTGTAACCATGATGAGGAGGTTTCCCATCAGAGTTGTCACATACACCAAAAACAAGAAGACAAATAAGACCCAGCTTAGTTGTTGAGACTGTGTAACTCCAAGGAAGATAAATTCTTTCACTGTGGTATAATTTCCCTGCTCCATTTGGTCACAGATACTTTTTGAAAGGAGATCTTTGCAAGAAATAACAGTGCAGTTAAAGAAAGTGTTGTGAAATCTACTGTTATCTTTTCTGTCACTTGAGTTTGGTGTTTTCCTGGGGAGGAAATTCATTTTCTATGTATGGTTTGTGCCTGCAATTCTGTCTGCTTCCATTAGATGGAAGAGGACCCAGGTATTTGACTCAGTCATCCAAACAGGTCGGTTCTATCACTGTGGCCACTGAAATGCAGGTGACAGGTCTGTGAACCTATTCAACTGTACTTTTACTCTAAAATATGACACAAAGTAGTGAATAATAAGCCTAAGTTTGACATGAGGAACTTTGGTTCACAATAGACACCATCATGAGAATTAAAAGATAACCCACAAATGGGAAGATATTTACAATATATGTAGCTGAGAGAAGATTCACTACCAAAATATATAAAGAACTTCTACAAATCAGTAAAAAGAAGATAGATGAACAAACTGGAAAATGGAAAAAGACATGAACTAAAACTTTACAAAAGAGGATATTTAAATGCCAATTCAATTTCATTCATTATCAGGAAAATGCTTATTAAAATTACAGCAAGAAACTACAACCTACGTACCAAATGGCTAAACTGAAAAAGATGAAAAATACCAAGTGATGGTGAAGATGTGGAACAATTGGACCTTTCATTAGTCTGCTAGTGAGTGTGTAAAATTGGCATAACCACATTGCTGTTTGATGGTATCTGCTAATATTATGTATCTATATCTTTATCTGTAGATATATTTGTATCTATTTAATCATCCATCTTAGAATGGATATGTACACATTGTTAATTCAACTCTTAGCATTGTTATATATATAGGTATACATATATCCATTGTAAGAACAATCTATTTCCCTCCTAGGTAATATGTACATATGTTATATCGACCAGATATATATGCTAGAATATTCATAGTAGCACTGTTTGTAATTGACTCAAAATGGAAAATGACACAAATGCCCACCAACAGTAGAAAAGATAAACAAATTGTTAAATTCACACAATACTATAGAGCAATGGGAATGATCCACATACAGTGCATGAACCACATAAATGAATCTCACAAACACAATGTCGAGGCAAATAGTCCAGTCACAAAAGAGTGTGTAATCTCTTTTTTTTTCATATAAAGAACAAGAAATATATAAAACTAAAGGGAATATGAGGGAGGCTTTTGAGGCATTGATGATGTTCTGTTTCTTGATCTGGGTGCTTGTTACAAATATACGATCAGCTTGCGTGAAAATTCATTGAGCTATACACTTACGTACATTTTTCCATAGGTATGTACATCATCCTTCAGTAGAATGTTAAAAATAATTAATGTGGTCATTTTAATCTCACATCTAAAGAATGACTTTCATTTAAAGTGAAATTTAATTGGCCACCCACTTCATAATGGTTTCTTATAGTTATATTGTAATGGCCCTTACCAGCTACAACCTGAGTTACCTTTTTATCTTTCTCTCACCTGCAGACTTTAGGTCCTCCCAAGTTCTTGTGTTATTCAGGTTGCCCTGATGTCCACATGTAGTTATTTCTCAGATTCCGGTTTTAATTTCTTTCCTGTTTTTTTTCATTTTTCTCTTTAAATCTTAGAAAAAATCCTTAAGAGATAACATTTGCCCAAGCAGCACTCTTTTTTGTTCACACAGAAGAATAAGGTAGGAGCCCCCTTTCTGATTCCATTGTCTTCAGTTCAGATTATCTCAGTCTCCCCTCTTTGATGTTTATGTCAACAGTACAGAATGATAAGAGTAAATGATAATGATTGTAGAAGATTTCAGGTCTCTGGAATCTGAGAAGTAAGAATTCCCCACACTATACTTACCATGGCTAGAAAGTGGAGAAATTATCCCCAAAGGAGTCTCGGTTAATTTGGCATGTAGAAATATATTTTAATTAATGATAGCAGCCCGCTCTAGAATCTTTCTTTTGGATATTGGAATGGTATGTCAGTGGTTTCAAATCTTCTGCTCAGGAAACCACTGTGACAAGCCTAATAGCTTCCTGTGTTGCCTGTGCTCTCCCTTCCTCCTTTCTTTTTCTGTCCTGTTTCCTTTACTTTTTTCTCTTTTCTTTCCTTCATTGTTCCTTCATCTAGATAGTATTTTTATGATTGTATTAGGGTTCACCAGAGACACAGAACCAATAGGATATATATGGATGTGTAAAGGAAAATTATCGTGAAGAACTGGCTCACATGATTGTGGAGGCTGAGAAGTCCCATTATCTGTGGTCTGCAAGCTGGAGACTCAGGAAAGCTGGTGGTGTAATTGAGTCCTAGTTTGATGGCCTGGGAACCAGGGGAGACTATGGTGGAAATCCCAGTCTGAGGGCAGAAGATGAGATGAGATGTCCTAGCTCAAACAAAGAGGCAGGAAAATGGGGATGAACTTCTCCTTCCTCCACCTTTTGTTCTATTCAGGCCCTCAAAAGATGATGTCTACCTTTGTTGAGGAGGCAATTAATCTGCTTTACTTGGTCCATCAATTCAAATTCTAATCTCATTTGGAAACACTATCACAGACACAGCTGGAAATAATGTTTAATCTGGGCACCCTGTCGCTCATCAAGATAACACATAAAATTAACTGTCATAATGACATTGAGATGGTCTTTTTGAGGGAAAGGTGACTCAAATATAGATCCTTTCCTCAGGGGGTTTACAGTTAAGCCAATAAAAGTGTTGCAGGCTGTGGAGTCAGCAGAAAGAAAAGTGAGAAGTTAGAAAATCAAGGAGATGTATAGGAAAATAGTCCCATTTGGGCAAAAATGTTTGTAAACTCCATCCAGGAGGTGTGCTGAACAGTATCATTGTCTCCTACTTGCATTTTGGATACACAGGTGTGGATTGTCTGGAGCTTTTAAGCAATTTAGATTTTACCACTTTCTAGTTGGTGTGACCTTGGGTAAGTCACTCAATACTTGTACCAAACCAAGGAGAAATATATGTGAGGTTCACAGGACAGGATTTGGAGTCAGTTCTCAGCCTGCACCATTATAATTTATCTACAACGTCATGATAATGAGACCTACCTGATACACATTGTGCTCTAAGGAGTAGGTGAGATTGTATGTCTGTTTAGGAAACTGAAAGCAGCTGAGGAATCTGATCTTGCCAATCTCATCAGCCCCAGGTGAGTGCTTCTTTCCTTACACATGCCAGACTCACTTGTGGGGGCTTGTCTGAGATCGGCTCATCTTGCTATTGACCCTGTGTTTCAAAGTCCTCTTCTCAACACTTTGGAGAAAGTGGGAAATGCTCTCTATCCTCTGGGGATGTTTTCCTTTTCTCTGAGGGATTTGAGGCAAGACATATCTTCCAAAAATCAAAGTACTGTTATCACACACCTGCTTATAAACATAAATAAAATTTTCTTTGGAGTTGTAAATATAGATATTTATATTATCAAACTTTACAGAAAGAAAATAAATTATAATCCCTAAATGCAAACCCAGTCACCTGTCTATCAGGTCGCTGGAGCAGGGGAGGCTCCATGAAACTTTCAAGGTCTCTGCATTATGGAAATGTGGGCAGAATGATGGAGCTCTGCTTTGCTATTTTCCTTGCTTTAAGAAAACATTTGTGGAGTGATTCTTATGCAAACTGCTTAATTTTATCGCTTCCAAAACCTATCATATCCATGGGAAAATGATATTATTGTCTTGATTTTATAGATGAGGAAACAGAGACACACAATGATCAAGTAACTTGCTCAAGGCCTCACAGCTGGTAGAGCTAGTCTCTGTCAATGATTCATTTTATTCCAAAGACTTATGCTCTTAACTACTGCAACTATAGTTCTTCCCAGTGTTGATCTGCCTTCCCAGAAAATCCTGTGAAGAAAAATCTCAGGAAAATCTTTCTCAAATCAAGTGAAAGTGGTATGTGGGTGTAAGAAGCCTGCACAGGGTGAGTGAGAGGTATGGCTGAGAGTAATGTAACATGAGAGGACATCAGAGGTGGCCTTGAAAAGAGACAAAAGCAGAGTGTGAAAACACAAACTTTCTAGTCTTTAGAGGCATCTCCACCAAGAACCTGGATCAACTACGTAGTGTTCCAGTGGCAGGGGAAGAAATGAGTTCTGAGTAGCATTTCCTCAAACATGAACTCCTGTTGAACATAATTGATCTGGTGGGTTCCTATGGATGCTGTCTTTTTACAAAGAGTGGGAAGGATACTGTGAAAGTCTAGGATTAGGTACGTTGCATTGAAACTCATGCACCATAGAGAGAGAGAGGGGGGAAATGGATAAAGAAATACTATTTGATGTGTTTTTGCAAGGTCAAAATAAGGATCACGAGGATTTCTTAGAAGTCACCCTAAAGGGGACCATCCTTTGTGATGAGGATTTTTAGGCTGCTTAATTTTAAAATGGTTTATGATGAGGATTTTTAGGCTGGTTACTTTTAAAACTGCAGATGAGAAGCAGGCTCTGAGGACTGGAATTTTGCTTGCCCTTTTGAGACATTTGCATTTGTGAAGGAAGGGGGGGTGACCTTGTAGGGACCCGAAATTGGCCACCCCAAGATATGTCTCTTTGGCATCGGGATTGTTTGGGCTGATTGCTTTCGATAAACTGGGACAGGGAAGGAGGCTCTGGGGAATGGAACTTGCCCTTGTTGGGACACATTTACATTTGTAAGGTAAATCTCTATCTGTAAAAGGTGCCTCCCTCTCTGTACCAGGAAGAAGAAGAGAGATGACCTTGTCCCTAGAAGCTCTTAATGGGGAAGGCAAGAACTTAAGTTGGTTGCTGTCTGGCAATCTCATGTAACTGGTTTAGGGTGGTGGCGTCTAACCTTTCTAACCTTTACTTAATCCGATTTGATTCTTGTCTAAAAGTCATGGGATCACTCAATGACCAGACCCCACCTGCACTGATACCATTTTAACTTTTTTTTCGTATTCTTTCCTTTGTCTTGTAAAGAGATGAATCATATATCTATGCCTTAAATTTAGCTCTAACCCTCAACTGGGGGCAGCAGAAGCTCTGACTGCCCATGGGTCCTGTCCCCATGCTATTCCACACTATTCTCTAAATAAAAGAGCACTACTGCCAGATCTTGAGAGTCTAAGAAATCTTTCTTTCGACTCCTCAGCTCACCGACCCCGCATCATTTCGGAAACAAGCTTATCAAGCATCTTGGAAAGAACCTGCAAACTGAGTGTAATCCCCATACCCCAGCTTCCCACTGGACAAGGCTGCTCTTTTTTTGCTTTCTTATTATTGGAAAGCCTCTACTCTTGATTGAATCCCTAAAAGTTTTAGGAGTATTATTCATATTCAGTAGGCCATGAGGGCATAGATAAACTAGCCATTAAAACACCTTGATTAAACTCCCAAACTTCCATTCCCAGCCAAGCAGCAAAGCTGACTAGGCTGCACATAATGAATTCAGGTATTGCTGTCTTTGAGTGCTGTTTTTCCAAGGCAATCGCCCTCCAGAGAGCTGGGGACATTAGCAACTTCTCAATTGCCTTACAAACACCTCCAACCTCAACTTTCTGGCAAGTAGAACGTATCACATCCCCTGGAACCAAGTGACCCTCTTCCAATATTTTACAAGCCACGCCTCCCCTCTTCCTAGTAGTGAAAAACTACCTCTTTTCTTTGCTTCATTAAGAGTTTTGGTTTCAACAGGAACATTCCACACAATTGCAGCATTTCTGAAAACTCAACTCTAACAGATTTTCAGTTTCAGACGTTCACAAACACCAACACTATCTGATGTCAGTCTCCAAGTGAGAAACTGATCTTCTTATAATGCTCCAACTGCATCTTAGAGGAACTGAGTTCTGGGAAAATTCTATGTTTAATAGAAATCATACCTCAAGCTAGTGATTTTGCTATCTTCTTCCTTCAGACAGGAAAAGGCAACCTCAGGGAATCAATCAATTCTGATTCTTACACTTTGCCTTACAGTGCCTCAGCCACTGCTATTATTCCTTCAGCTACAAGCCCAATAAAGAAATTAGCAAAGGGATTATTTTGGGGTATGAAAGTGGAAGCTGACTGTCCAATTCAATGGAGTTCCTGTGGGAGTCATTAAAATGTCACCAAGCTGTCCTCCTCTCTCTCCGTCATCTCTTCTCTGTCCCATCACATAAGTACATACAGAGGCACCAGTGTACATTCAGTAATTATCCTTTTCTCTAGACAGAGTATTATCCCTCTTGACTCAAGAAGGAGGTGTCATGCACACCAAGGACTGTGCAGTCTTTTTCCTGATCAAAATCAGTTTGCTTGCAATTGACTGGGAAAGAAAACTTAAATAAAACTGTAGCAATGGAAAAATCAAAGCTCTGTGGTGGCTGTCAGGGCAACTATCAAAGACTGAATGATGTAGATTTATAAGTGCAATTTCTGTTGAATGCAATTGTAGGGGAGGAAGACATTTCCTCTACCTGCTCTGGGTCCTTCTGGCCAGACAATGAATTAAATTCACATGAGACAGAATAACAGGGGAAAGTTAAACAGAGTTTCATAACATGTATACATGGGAGAGGCTCAGGCAAACTGATCAATTCACCAAAATGGCAGAAGTTCTCATCTTAAACACCACCCTCAGCTAAAGACAAAGGAGGATGTTGGGTGGGGGGTCAGTTATGGGAAATTACCAGACAAGTACAGTAAACAAGAGTCAGGTTATTATATTGATGAGAGTTTCTAGAGATAAGGTCATCCCTCCTTCCTGGTACGGAAAGGGAGACACCTTTTCAGATGGAGATTTCCTTTACAAATGTAAACATCTCTTAACAAAGGGTAAGTAAATTCTACTTTTCAGAAACTTTTCAAAAACTGTCTGCAGTTTTTAAAAGTCACCAACCCAAAATAATCCTCATGCAAAAGAGACATATCTTGGGGTGGCTAATTCCACTCCCCCACACAATATATACATTGACCCTATGCAATTATCTTAATCTACATCTCTAAGATCCACAGCTCACTTAGAATCTAGAGAGGTATCATGGTGACAGCTCTTGATATTCATCAGTTTAATTATTTCAGAATTATTTTATATTATTGGGTTCATTGTTACCCAGAGATGTTGATCACTGAAATGTTTGATTCAGGGAGCAATGAAAGAGAGGGTAGTTTGAAAGCCATGTGTGTGCCAAGAGACAGTTGATGTTTATGGCTCTTAGCAGCAGAGCTTAAAAAATAATAATAACTGATTTAATTGGACAAAATGCAGCCCGGCTTGTGATTTTATGTCATCCAGATAAATGATATATGTTTGTTCAGTCAGAGGCAATTATTTCCCATTCTATTGAAATAATGAATTAGATTGTGTTGTGTGTTTACATGGTTTGATGAAGTCTCAGGGACAATGATGTGGCAGGAGTTCCTGGGTTCTTGCCCCTTGGGATTATGCTTCTGAGATACAGCCAGTGATTCAGACCCTACAGATCTTTGGCATCATCCGATTCTGAAATAGTCATAAAAATCTGATTTGAGTGAGTCACAAGAGATAGGAAGGAAAGGAAAGGATCCATTGGCAGGAAACAGGCTATAAAATTGTTCATGGTATGCATTTAGCATAGGCAATTTCGTATGGAAAAGCTTAGGGACTTGAGACAAGAGCTACCTGAGCAAAGATAGTGGGACCCTGTGAATAGTGACTTAACTTGTGAATTATCGTTAGAATTTTCATGCTAGGGGAAGTAGATTAATATTGTAAAAGATAGAATGGATTGACCTGGTGACAGGAAATGGCAATCAATTGAGCCAGTTAGGTGACGAGTGCTTCTGGGACCATTCCAGATTCAATGTGGGACGTAAGTGAAGTTTGTTTTCAACACTCCGTATCCTTTGGCTAACTTTCCTTGAGTTCTTTTCTATCCCATGGGATCTGACTTCATGATCTGATCTTTTACCTCTACTCTAAAAGCCAAGGGTTTATCTTTGAGCCATTGCCTTCTTTTGATATGAAATACTCTTTTGCTTTATCTCATCAGCTTCAGGATGATTCTTTAAGCTATAAAAATAGCAAGCAAAGCTATTTTCACATTTTAATGACAGAAAGCCCAGATTTTAAGATGAAAAGTTATTTGAATTCATTGCACATTCCTATATTTTCTACCCCATTCATTTTTTCCGTGTAATGATGAGTTTGGGCCACACAGGAGGAGAGTGAAACACATTGATGAAGGACAGAATGTGTGTTTGTTAGGCAGTGCAATATGGATGATATAAAAAAAAATTTGGTTTTTCAGTGAGCACTTACTGTCTTCCAAACATTGTATGTTTCACATATACCATCTCATTTTAACCTTCATAACAACTCCATGAGATGGATATTATAAGTATCTTTGTATAGGTGAACTATGACCTGTGAAGAGATACAATAACTTGTTCCAGTTCCCACTCTGGTGGATGGCAGAGATAGGATTTGGACCCTGGTTTGTATGACTGTGAAGTTACAGCTTTCAGCTATAGTACTTTACTTTTACCATGTTTTCCCACACAAAAACACTAGCTTGTAATTCCTGTTCACAAACACCAACAGACTGAAAAATAGATTCATTAGTGTTTTATCAACTTTAACCCTTCCTCTTCCTTTCTTGGAAATGAGAAGTGAGAAGAATGTACATCCTCAATGATGAAACCAGTCTCAGATTGGCCCTGGTAAGGCTGTAACTGGAAAATCAGTTCTTGAATAATGAGAATGACTTACTCTTTGCTTAGGATCCCTGAGGTTCTGCCTTTGTCTAAACTTATCACAAGAATGTGAATCTGGCCCATCTATTTCTATGTAACACAAATTCCTTTAGGCTATTACTGGAAATCTTTCAAAGCTTCTTCATTCCTGATGGGAATCCAGACAGACAACCATTATGTACCTTTGAGGTTCTCAAGGACACAAGCCCTTTTGGAGTTTAAGCAGAAACAATGTCTTAAACTGTGATGACAAATATGTACCCATATATGTGTACTTCAGATGCACTGATCGTAAGATCTCTCTAGAACAGGACTGCAGTTTTCCATAGACAGGTACAGTAATGTCATAAATTATATTCAAATGGTGGAAGAGCAATTGATTGGGTTTTGGAAGACTCTATAATTAAGTTGATATGAGATCTTGAACAAATAACTCTATCTCTAGGCTTCTGTTTACTTACCTCTTGAAAAGGAGTTGGATTCAACAATCTCTTCATCTGCCATATAGTTTCCTTGATTGACACACTGCTACTTTGGTCTTTGAGTGGAAATACATCAATCAGGTGAATCCTATAACACTAGTTACATCATGCTTACCAGAAACTTGGGTTACCAGCAACCTGTTAACTTAGCTAGAAAAATATATTGTTACCTAGTAACTATAGTTGATTTATTGACAAAATATTTGAGTATATATATAGGACTCTATGAGAAAAATAATGAAAAGAGCCTTTGGTGATGAAGAGGTAGGAGACTCTTACTTTGTTCCACCACAGAAGGCATGAGTCTTCTCTTCAGTCTCCTAATGGCTGACTTCGTTTTCTGGTTCCTCAGAGTGTAGATCAAGGGGTTCAGCAGAAGGGAGATGACAGTGAATGTGACACATGGCCTTATTTGTGGGAAGGGCAGTGAAGGGCCAGGTATAGACATAGATGCAGGGCAGAAAGTGTATAACTGGGATGTGTGAGGTGCAGGTGAAGATGGCTTTCCTCCTGCCCTCCCCAGCCTGAGACCTGAGTATCATTAGGATGACTGTGTAGGACACAAGCAGGAAGATAATCCACAGGGTTTTGAGTAAGCCGTTGTTCGAAATCATCACGAGCTCAAGTGCAAAGATACAGATGAGTTTGAGGGCCTGTGGACCATCACAGTAGGTGTCAAGAACACTGGGTCCACAGCAAGGGGTGGGGGCAGCAATAGGCATATCTCCACGATAGAGTGGACAAAGCCTCCCACCCAGGAAGCCAAAATGAGGGCAGTGCATAGCCCCCAATCATGATGGGCACATCATGCAGGGGCTTGGTGATCGCTATCTAGCAATCAAACACCATCACAGAGAGAGAAAAAAATGTCTGCTCCACCAAGGAGATGGAAGAAAAACATCTGTGTCATGCAGCTTGTATAGGATATGTCATGCAGCTTTGTATTTGACAGAATGTCTATTAAGACCTTCAGAGCAGTGATTGAGGAGAAACATGTCACATGTGGCTAGATTGTGGAGGAGGAAGTATGTGTGGGTGCAAAGGTGAGATTCACAGGTCAAGGTGACCATGATGAGGAGGTTTCCCAACAGAGATGTCAAGTACACAAAGTATGAAAAGGGAAACAAGACCAAGCTTATGTCTTAGGACTGAGTAAGTCCCAGAAATATAAATTCTTTTCCCCTGGGGCCATTTCCCAACTCCATCGAATCATGTTTGTTCTTCCTCATGTAACTTGGAAAAAATTAAACGTGTTATTTCAGAAAGGGTTTACTCTCCCCTAATAGATTCAGGTTTATGGAGACAAGTATTAGGTCTGAAGACATGAAGAGCTGGTCGAGGTTATGTCTAACGTGTCGAAAATGACATCTTTTACACAAGCATGCATTTAATTATTTCTTGTGTAAATTACAAATATTTTAGAAAATGCATAAAAACAATGTTCTTAGCATATAATTTCTAAGTATCCAAGGTGAACAAGTGGATGTTAAATATTCAGAAATGGACTATTGTGGCATGAAGGATATAAAGATAGAGCACTTTTGTGTATGGATAAGGCAGTGCCTATTTGGTATGACTGGGGGCCTTTGAGTTTCCACAGGAGTGTGGGGTTTTTTCCAGACTGAGTTCTCCATTTAAAGAGTTTAAGAACCCCCATCTGAAAAATAGTTCTCTTTGGACTGAATTCTACAGAAGCATGCCTCCCTCTTTTAAATCACAAATTTAATGCTATGAAAAATTAGAAAATTTTAAAGCCAGAAAATTTTCTGTTCCGCTATTCTTCATTAAGGGGACTACTTTGTTTCTGTCTTTACCTTAAACTTCTTTAGGTACCAAAACCCTTGGCTGTTGAATAGCTCCTAAAGTATTAAAAGAAAAGTGGTAACTTAGAGCTTCTCTTCTTTTCATTGTTCAAATTTATTTTTAAAAGTTATTTTTCTATTGTGCTATCAATGACATTCAACAGACTCATATTTGAAGAGTACACTTTGATATGCTTTGACATAAGCATATACCTATGACATCATCACTATGTTTAAGATAATTAACATTTTGTTGACACCAAAAGTGTTCTTGTCACACTTTGTCATATGTCCTCTCTACCCATTCTTCTTCAGGCAACCATTGATATGCTTTCTGTCACTATCCATTCATTTGCATTTTCTACAAAAGAATTCCTACAATATGCACTCCCTTATTGTCTGGCTTGTTTCACTCATAGAATTCATCCAAGTTTTTGTGTGTACCAATATTTTGGGTTTTTTTATTGCATAGATATGCCAGTTTTGTTTATCCATTTACTTGTTGACGGACATTTGGGTTGTTTCTGGGTTTTGACTATTACACATAAAGCCGCTACGAATATTTGTGTACAGGTCTTCGGGGGACATATGTTTTCATTTCTCTTGGGTAAGTACCTAGGAGTAGAATGGCTTTAAGTCTTAAAATTCAATAATAAGAGAACAAACAACTGAATTTTTAAAAAGTGACAAAAAGTTTCAACAGACACCTCAACAAGAAGATACACGGACAGCATATAAGTATAAGAAAAGATGCTCAGCATCATTTATCATGGGAAATGTAAATTAAAACACTACTGAGATAAGAGTACACACCAATTAGAACAGCTAAAAGAAAAAAAGACTTGTAGCAACAGTCAACAAAAATGCAGAGGAACTGAAACTCTGGTGGGAAAGTACTATGGTGCAATCACTTTTGAAAGCTGTTTGTCAGTTTTTTAAAATGTTAAGCATATACTCACTATATAATTGTATTGTTTTTAAATGCCTTCTTTTTTTCCATCAATCTTTGAAATGGACTTTAATTTCTTTCTTTGCAGTTTATCTTCCTTTTCTTACCATAAAGAGAAACAAAAGGTGAAAGTCACTTCTCCCACTTTTTGAGTGTGTTTCTCAGTACAAACGAAGATATTTCTTTTCACCTTGCTACATTCCTTTCAAGTTTTCTTTTGTCTGTACTCAATTTTGTCCCAAGTCTACTTAATATGGAAAACTAAAATAGCTACAAAAAGGTATCATAGCATACAGGGAGATACCTGGGAGCTTCTGACATCCCACAGCCTGATCAACTCCTAGCTGGCCACTTACTCATTATGCTACAAGAGAAGCTAATTTAGCCCTTTGGCCTCTGCCCCTGCATCGGTATTTGGAAACAATAGCGTTTCCCTCATGTGATTTTTGTGAAGATTAAATGAGTGAATCTATGCAAAAGCATCAATATTTAGAGCATTGCCTAATCAATATGTGAGCTTACACTTGTGTTACCTTAAAGAAAAATTCCAGGTTAGTAAGTGTCACAGACACACAGCTTCTTTAAATATACTGATAATCTTTTAGAGGAACTGTACATTTCCCAGAACGTGTATTCTGAAAGAGCTTGAACAGAACATACCATTTTGGGGTAAATTGCAAGTGTTTCTCTCCCAGTGTCAATGAGAGTAGCCCAGAGGGTGGTGACAGTGTATGGTAGCAAGGGGGTACCTTCTTGGTTTGGCTTATTATCTGACATCATCGTAGCAGACCAGAGAAGTCCAGTGTAGTTCTCTGCAATGAGAGCCACCTGGGCTCAAGTCTTGGCTTTGTCACTGTGTCATTTGGGTAAGTGAGACCTCATGGAGTCTCCCCCTCTTCATCTGTGGAATAGGGATTATAGTAACACCCACCTCACAGGGAAGTTATGAGGATTAGGTGAATTAACATATGCAGAGTCTCAGAATACGTGGCTGGTCATCTGTTATGATTAGTACTATGTTGGCTAACCTTAACACTGGAGGCTTATCAGGAAATGGATTGTGTTGAACTAAATGGCAGCTGAGCCATCAATTCTAATAGTTAAAGAGCAGAAATGATCACCAGAAAACATCTCCTCCTTTTAGTTACTAGAGATATCGTGGAGGTCCAAACTAGTTATGAAAGCACTCCACAGGGACCCCCATGTAAATAACAGATTATGGTCTACACAGAAGGGTAGAAGGTAGATAGTACCTTAGACCCCAAGTCAGGCTTATTTGTCAGAAAGGAATAGGTCTTGTGTTCACAAACTACCTTTGGTAATTCAGGCAACATCCTCCATCTTCTACTCCATTTTTCCCTATTTTTAATCCATCTAATTATTTAGCAAATATTGATATAAAATTGACAGGGTTCAAGGTTATTTGAGAGAAAGGAATATAATCCAAAAGCAGTAGAAAAAGAACTGAAATCTAACAGTGATATGGGAGTGTTGGGGACCGGCTAAAGACAAATGAGCCATGTGTGAGAAATGGGCGACTTCTCACCTAGAGGCTCAGAGAAACCTGCATGGAAGCGGTGACATCTATGTTTGCAGTATATGGGAGGGGAGAGAACAGAAGATCTGGCTTTAGGGGATCACTTGAATATATACAAGTTGCTCATGAGACAGAAGTTTTTCTGGAAAGAAAGGACACAAGTATGTGAGCATGGAAAGACATATGAAAGAATATCATTGCCATACAATTTTTATTCTTTGGTAAATCTAGGAAGGGTATGTAGGTGTTCATTGCACTATTCTTCCAACTTTTATAAGTTTTGACACATTTTATTTTCTTTCTAGTTTTAAATTTAGTATAAGAAGCAACTCTGTAGATTTCAATCTGAGGAGATCCATCTACAGGAAAGAAGCCTGACAATAATCTCTTCTTTGTGTAATTCAAGGGATTCAAGGAAAAAAAAAGAGTTGCCTTTTCCCCAATTCCAAACTGAATTCCTTTCTATGACTCTCACTTCACAATATTCTCTTTGTTCATATTTCTTAGCTGTGCTGCCTGTCACTGAAGTTTCACCCTGGAATGTAGCATCTTGTGTACTTACTACATTATTTTTAGACAGAATGTATTTATGAATAGTAACGATTACATCTAGAGTTCAATTATTCGCACTCTTTTCTCATGCTTGTGCATAGATACCCAGACAGCACTGGCGTTCACCCTCATATACAGCTATATTTCTTGCCTAAAGTCTCCAATCTCCTTCTCCAATATCTTAAATAATGTTCTCACGTACCTTGGGATTCACTTAGCTTTAGAAAATTCTGTTAAACACCCCTCTCAAAGCCAGTGATTTCAGCAGCTTCCCTTCTATCGTTACATGGAAAATGGCAGACTCAGGAAATAATATTTTCCAGGGTCTAAAATTTTCTAGCAGTGATAAAGATTCTCTCCTTGACCATATTCTACTCAGGCTCCCCTGAACTTTTCAACTGGGCTTCAACTTTTGGACCTCCATGCTTGTCTCTGCATTGTCCAATTTTAGCAAAAATCCTGCTAAGCCAGTTTAGCCAAAATCTCTCATCCTCCATATCCTATCACCCTCTATTCAGATTCCTCAACCTCCACCATCCCCCAAGTGATGTCTGATCACCTTGGCCTGGCTTTAGCGATAATCTTGTTAAGTCAATTTAGCCAGAATTCCACATTACTCCCGACATTTCCTCTTGATAGCTTTTCTTTTGGGATGTTAACGTTGATTCTTCAGAATTCTGAGCAACTTCCTTAGGCAGTTTCATGCACACAAGGTGATTCCTGAAGTGTGATACTCAAGTATTGGAAGGAGCTGTTGGACCTGAAGAGGTTATGTAGGTGAGAGTGAGGGAGCTCTCAAAGAGCTGATGAACAAAATAGGTAATGTAGTTCTCACAGGATACACATGCAACCAGAATATCCATGCTGGATCCTTCAACAAATCCTACTTGCTTGCCTTCAGAGTTTTTTGATATTCTCACCACCTCCACTGTTACTACCCTAAATCATGTCTTCATTATTTGTTTCATGGGACTATTGCAGCAGCCTCTTAATTGGTCTCCCTGTTTTTGTCCTCATCCCTCTTCAGTCTAGGCATAACAGTAGCCCCTGCAATTCTGTTAAAACATGCATCACTATTCTGCTCTTCAAAGCCCTCCAATTGCCTCCCATCCTGTTTAATGTGAAAATCAAAATCCTCATAATGGTCTAAACCTTCCTAAAGACCTGGTCCTATGGCTCCATTATCTCTCCGACCTCAACTACTAGCTCTCTCCTCCTTTCATTTACTTACAAAGGCCTCCTTGCTGTTTCTTGGATGCTCTGGGCACATCCCCACCTGAGGACATTTGCATGTCTGATTTTTGGACTGAGATTTGTACTGTGACATGAACATATTTCTAGTTTCAAAGATTCTAAAATCTAGGATGTACCTCCAGAAATGAGAGGAAAAAATATCCAACTCCCAGCAGCTGTAAAAAGTAAACAAATAAAAGCCAAGCTGATATATTGAATAATGTTTCCCACTTCATGCCAACCCTTCTGAATGCATATGCATAGTCTGATGTAGCTTTGTATGTTTCTGTCATTTTTAGGGAGACATGGTAACAGAGAATAATAACAAATTAACTGTTTTCTTAACCCTATTCTCCAATGACTTGAGAGGAGCAGAAGAGAGTTAGAGGCAATATTCATTCATTGAGTTTTGTAACTGAAAAACTTCTATGAGTATTTTCCATGTTCTACTTTCTGTGCCAGATGCTGGGGATACAACAAGTAAAGCCTCTTTCTACCGGGGGAGATAGGAAGAAGGAGGACAGGGAATTGGAAACAAGGTCCTGAGTGCTGTGCTCAAGCTAAGCCCAGGGCATGGAGGGAGAGTGGTGGAGGCATGGCCAGTGGACCTGTGGTTCAGAGGAAGGTTCGGGTAAGGACCTCGCATGAGGTCACAGGATTTGTAGTTGGTGAGGTCCATATTCTAACTCCAAATGTGCTAGCTTCCAGGCACCTGCTCTCATCCATGGGAGTGTGGGTTTATATGGAAAAACCATCAGGTGATAGTTATTTATCCTATCATAGAATCAGAGGAGGAAGTTACTTTGGATGTGTTTACTTCTTTACGATGTGATTACTTCATGAGAGAATTTATAAAATCCAATGTCCAAACTGCATTATTTTCTAACATGTGTCTCAACTTCATTCCTGGAATGGGAATGTCTGAGCATATATATTTTTCCTTTTCCTTACTGGTACTTTTATTTAGAAAGTTGGAGATTCCCGCACAGTTGTAAGAAATAAGAGAGAGGGATCCCACCTTAACCCATTTCCCCCCAATGTTCATTTCACGATCTATATGTATATCAAAACATCAAGTTGTACATCTTAAATACATGCCATTTTTATTTGTCAGTTACACCACTAGAGCTGGGAAACAAACCCCACAACAATTCCAATGTGATAAAATTGTCCGAGTGTATTTCTATTCTGATTTCTTTATTTCTCCCAAGACTGTGTCACAAAAGCAATAAACACTTCTCTAGCTAACAATTTGAGTTTTCTACTTCCTTTTGTAATGTGAAATTCATCTTTTTACATTATTATTGCATGCTGATCAGAATCTCTGAAAGTCATGTGCATCTTAGTAGAAATATAATGATTATATAGAAATCCTGTAGTCAATAGAGTTTATGTGATGGACAAACATTTTCAAACGTGGTGAGGAGTGAGAGACCAGTCTATACCTTGTCAGAAGGCACAAATCTTCTCTTCAGTCTCAACATGGCTGACTTCATCTCCTGGTTCCTCAGAGTGTAAATCACGGGGTTCAGCAGAGGGGAGATCACACTGAGGGTGGCGGAGATGGCCTTATCGGGGGGGAGGGCAGTGTAGGGCCGTGCATAGACATAGATACAGGGCACAAAGTGCAGGGTCACCACAGAGATGTGTGAAGTGCAGGTGGAGATGGCTTTCCTCCTGCCCTCCCCTGCCTGAGACCTCAGGATCATTAGGATGACTGTGTAGGACACAAGCAGGAACATAAACCACAGTGCACTGAGCAGTCCAGTATTGGAAATCATCAACAGCTCAAGCATGAAAACGTCAGTGCAGGCCAGTTTGAGGACCTGGGGGACATCACAGTAGAAAGTGTCAAGAACATTGGGTCCACAGAAGGGGAGGGGGAGCAACAGGATGATCTGCACGATGGAGTGGACAAAGCCCCCCACCCAGCAGGCCACTATTAGCCCAATGCAATGGCCTCTACTCATGATGGTCACATAGTGCAGGGGCTTGGAGATGGCCACATAGCGATCTAATGCCATCACCGACAAAGAAAATACATCCACCCCTCCAATGAGGTGGAAGAAAAACATCTGGGTGAAGCAGCCATTGAAGGAGATGGTCTTTCTCTGTGACAGAATGTCCACCAGAACTTTGGGAACTGTGATAGAAGAAAAGCAGATGTCGGCAATAGACAAATTACGGAGCAAAAAATACATGGGGGTTTGGAGGCGAGAGTCACAGGTCACGGTGACCATGATGAGGAGGTTTCCCAGCAGGGTTGTCACATACACCCAAAGCAATAAGAGAAATAAGAGCAAGTTCAGTTCTTGATTTTGGGTTAGGCCAAGGAAAATAAATTCTTTGACCCTGGTGTAGTTTTTCAGCTCCATTGAGTCATCTTTCTCTCTCCTTTGTTTCAAGCTACTTCATTTGAAAAGACTTCGCTATTTATTTTGTTTTCTTCCAACGCACTAAGAATGCAATTCAGGATGTTCCTCATGTGGTTGTACTGTTTGCAGTTTGTTGAGTTGTCCCAATTTTAAAGATCCAGTCAGTTTGGTGATCAAATCAAATTATCACAAGCAATGTCATTCAATAATTCTTTCCCTATAAAACTATTTTTTGAAAAGAATAATCATTTATGTTAAGTAGTGATGGTTACATATTTCATTTAATTAACATATTTTAGTTTTTAAATTTTGTTATTATTTTTTATTCCACACAAATTTATTGAATGTCAGGAACTGTCTGAAGCATAAATACAAAGTTAACTAACCATGGTTCCAACCACTGTAGACTCGTAGTCTACAACTTTTATATTCTTATTAGCAAACATTCTGTTGACTTCCACAGCATCTTATCTTGCTAAAAACAATGGATATCGTTCTGTTTCTTACTGCAATGTTACTGGGACATGAGTCAGTTTCCTTGCTGTTGGCTGCTTTGTTTGAATTTCTTAAAATACAACCTATTGTTCCATATAGGTTACTTGTCACTGTGATTACCTTATACTAATCAGATTATTTGCTTGATAATTATTTTAAAATATTTAAAATTTATTATTGGGAAACAAATTGAGACAATATGCAAATCCAAATCTTAAAGAATATCTGTAATTTCTTTTATTGTGTTAAAAAGACTTAAACATGAGACCTACGCTCTTAACAAATTTTGGGGTGCACAATACAGTATTAGACACAGCGCTGTACAGCAGTTCTCTAGAATTTATTCATTTTGCATAACTGATATGATCCTTGCTTGATTGTAGGGAAGAGAATAAAGATAGTGACCTGCTTTTGAGAGGTGGTGCATACTGTATCAATCACATTCTCTTCTTCCTCTTTCCCTTTGTGGGAAAAGCCAAGAGAGTGGAGGCATCACACAGCAGGCAGAGATGTACACATCTTTAGAATAATGCTTATTTTTTATAAGGTGTTATTGATCATTCTTAGGAAATTTAAAATTATTATTTGCTCTACCTCATACTTAGCAAGTGGACATTTATTGCAGTCTTCAAATGTATATGGATAAATGGGACCACATTGTCAAAGTGTTTTCAGCTTAGGAAAAGTGGATGATTTTTATAAATTAATGAACATAATGCAAGACAAAATGTAAAATGTCAAGAGGAAAGTAGAGGTAGATTTGGGCTGGATAGGTGATAATTTAGGAGATATGATTTCCAGCAGTGACAAAGATACTATTTTTTGAGTGTTTACTGTGTGTGAAAAGTTATGAAATGTTGATTTATTGAATTTTCATCACTGTCCTCTGGTAAGTATTAATATTATTCCTGTTTTTCATGTGGATTATATTATGAATCTATGTTTGACTGAGACAAAGGGAAATCTTGAAAAAGGAGGGAAGACACAACGGTTTGTTTTCCCCCTTCAATCTTATAAATATGGGGTCTAATTTCGTATAACAAGAATATTTGGTAAAGTCTGCCTGAAGATAAGAATTTGGCAGAAAGGGGCTCTGGAAACCCAATTTATGTTGACCTTAGCCTGAGGCAGCCTCATCAATAAGCAACTCAAAGAGTCACAGCAAATGCATGATGCCTTCTCTCACACTGAATGGACCACATTTCTGAATCCTTCTTAACACATCACCTCTCTTCCCAATAGTTAACACCCACCTTTGTTGTTTCTGGCACTGAGAAGATCATCTTGGCTCTGAAGCATTTAATATACCTGGAAAATATCAAAGTCAAACTATTTATATGTAATCAATACGACATCTCAATTTCACTATCCACAATTTTAACCTGAGCTAAAAGCTTAACGTCTTTACCTAATTCTTTGATCCTGAAACTCCAACTACAAATTGTATATTATTAGGTACAGAGCAGAATGAACACTGGTGACATTAATTCTTGAAAATATTGTTTCTGAAGGTATAGCCTTTTAGCAGACTAAACATCTTAGTGTCTTTACTTCCCTTTCAGGAAAGAAAGGGCAGATTCAAAAAGTCACGTTTTCAAGAACTTCCATTGTGTCCCTGTCTTATGTGAAAATCCCTCAGCCTCAGGATTAATATAAGAATTGCAAAGGGAATAATATTGGACAAGGAAGTGGAAGTCAAGTGTCTGATTCTGCTGCTGGTGATGAAGTTTCAGTGGGAGTCATTAAGAAGTTACTGAGATATGCACGTGTGGAAACACACACACACACACACACACACACACACACGGACACATTTTGATTGGTATCCAAATTATTTAGAGGCAGTAGAGGAAATCTATCTGCTTAACCATAGCTCAAAGAGAATTTTGTTAAAACATGCCAAATGCTATGCCTGAGAGAGTACAAGGGCTCGATTTTCATGGCTTGTAAGGCTCAGAGAGCACAACATACAAATGAGTTTCAATTAGATTGCCAAAAACCTAGAAGAGAACTGGACCTCAAATCCTTGGCTACCAGTCCAGTTTTTAATTATATGCAGAATGATTATAGTCTCATAATGTTGCTATAAGTTTCCACATGTAGAGAAACAGACGATGTTTGGGGAAAAATGCTTGCCCAGTTTTCCTCTTTTCCAACACTCTACTCATATGAAATCTCTTAATTTGGATACAGCTAGATAAGCATGTTAGTGAAGCTATCTACAAAATTACAGTAGTTATTTAAGATTAGCTGAATTTATTGAATGGTTTGATCTTATATAGAATGCACTTCCACTGTTTGCAGAATGCTCATGGGTTTGGATTTACCTGCTTTTCTGTCTTGTTTTAGTACATTATGCTAGTCTACACTGATTAAAAACTGCATGAGACAGCTTGTGTGTTTGAGACGGGTAATTCCTTTCCACCCCCCAGCTTTACTGAGATACTATTGACATGTATCATTGTGTTTGTTTACGGTATACAATGTATTGATTTGGTACATTTATAATTGCGAAATGATTATCATCTTAGTGTTAGCTAATGCTTTCATCACCTCATGTTAATTACCAGTTCTTTTTAGAGTGAGATGATTTCAGACATACTGTCTCAGCAACTTTCAAGTATTACCATGTTGTTGACTGTAATCACCATCTGCACATTAGATCTCGAAAACTTACTCTTCTTATAACGGAGAGTTTGTACACTTTGACCAACATCTCTTCACTTCTCCCCATCCCCAGCACCTGGTAACCTATGTTCATTCTACTCTGTTTCTGTGAGTTCAGATTTTTAGATTCCACATATATTTGAGATCATACAATATCTGTCTTATCTGACTTGGTTCACTTAGCATAATGCCCTCAAGGTCCATCCATGTTGTCACAAATGACAGGATTTTCTATTTTTTATGACTGACCACATCTTCTTTATCCATCCATCCAGTGATGGACACTTAGATTGTCTTCATATCTTGGATATTGTAAATAATGCTGCAATGAACATAGGAATGCCGATACTTCTTCAAGATCTTAACTTCACTTCCTTTGGGTATGTACCCAGTGATGGTATTGCTGGACCATATGGTAGTCCTATTTTTAATTTTTTGAGGAATGTCTATACTGTTTTCCACAGTGGCTGTACCAATGTATATTTCTACCAACAGTGCACAATGGTTTCCTTTTCTCCACATCCTCACCAACACTTGTTATCCCTTGTCTTTTTGATGATAGCCAATCTAGCAGGTGCGAAGTGATTATCTCACGGTGGTTTTGATTTTAATTTCTCTCATGCTCAGTGATGTTGAGCACCTTTTCATGTACCTATTGGTCATTTGAATGCCTTGTTTGAAAAAATATCTATTCAATTCTTCTGCCCATTTTAAAATCTGATTTTGTTTTATTGTGCTATTGATTTTATCAGTTTGTTTAAGTATTTTGGATACTAACACCTTATCTGATACATAAATTGCAAATATTTTCTCCCATTCTGTAGGTTGTCTTTTCATTTGTTGACTGTTTCTTTTGCTGTGCAGAAGCTTTCTAGTTTGATGTAGTGTCATTTATCAATTTTTGCTTTTGTTGCTCGTGCTTTTACTATCAATGCCAAATAATTATTTCCAAGACCAATGTTGAGGAGCTTTTCCACTATTTTTTCTTCTAGGAGGTTATGGTTTCAGTTCTTATGCTTAAATCTTTAATCCATTTCAAGCAATTTTTGTGAGTTGTGTAAGATAGGGGTCTGATTTCATTATTATGCATGAGGTTATCCAGTTTTCTCAATATTTATTGAAGAGAGTATCCTTTCCCTGTTGTATATTCTTGACTTTGTTGTAAATTAATTGCCTGTATATGCATGAGTTTATATCTAGGCTGTTGATTCTGTTGCATTGGTTTGTATGTCTGTTTTTATGCCAGTACCATACTGTTTTGATTATTGTAGCTTTGTAGTATATAGTTTGAAATCATAATTATGATGCCTCCAGCTTTGTTCTTCTTTCTCAGTATGGTTTTTTCTATTCCTGTAAGAAATGCCATTGGTATTTTGAAAGAGATTGCATGGAATCTGTAGATTTCTTTGGGTAGCGTGTATACTTTACAATGGTAATTCTTCCAGTCCATGAGGATGGGATATCTTTGCGTTTATGTATATCGTCTTCACTTTCTTTCATCAATGTCTTAAGGTTTTCAATGAACAGATCTTTCACTTCCTTGAATAAATTTCTTCCTGGGCGTATTATTCTTGTGATGCAATTGTGATTGGGATTCTTTTCTTTTCCTTTTAAATTTAAAGATACATTTTTTTCTAGTATCTTTTTTCTTCTTCTTTTTTTTTTTTTTGGTGAGGAAGATTGTCCCTGAGCTAACATCTGTTGCCAATCTTCTTCTTTTTGCTTGAAGAAGATTGTCACCGAACTAACATCTGCGCTAATCTTCCTCTATTTTATGTGTGATGCCACCACAGTATGGTTTGACCTTCAGTGCTAGGACCATGCCTGGGATCCAAACAGGCAAACCTCCAGTGGCTGAGTTGGAGCACGTGAACTTAACTACTACACTACCAGGCGGGGCACAATGGTATTGTTTTCTTAATTTCTTATTCTGAGTGTTGCTAGTGTATAGAAATGATGTGCTTTTTGTCTTTGGTGATGTGCAGTTTTGCTACAATGTGAGTATAAGTGGATTACTTTTTATGTATTCTGTCAGGATATGTTGTACATCTAGG
The DNA here is from genome assembly GCF_041296235.1 of Equus asinus. NCBI lineage: Eukaryota > Metazoa > Chordata > Mammalia > Perissodactyla > Equidae > Equus > Equus asinus. Next base: position 35,500,469 of record NC_091806.1, on the reverse strand, counting down.
AATTTGTATTTTTCATCAGTTGTGAAAATTTCTCAGTTATATCTCATAAAATAGTACTTCTTCCTCATTCTTATTTTTTCCTCCTGAAACTCATGTCACATATAATATTTATTAAATGCATTCGTTTTCTTCTCCATGTCTCCTAACCACCTTTCTTGTGTATTCTCTCTCTTTGTATGTGATCTATTTCAGGGAGTTTCTTTAGTTCAGTATAGTTTTCATTTCTAGAATTTCTGTTTTATTCTTTTTACAAATCTCTTTTTTTCTTTTATAATATCTTGTTTCTTGCTCATGTTTTTAAAGTATCACCTTTAGACTTTTTCTGTTAGCGTTCATATTTATACTGTATGCTCTATCTGATTACTCCAGTACTCAAAGTCCTTGAGAGTGTGATTGTGTTTTGGTTGTCTCTTTTGATTCTTGCTAATAATGGCTTGTTTCTTCATGCTTTTTGTTATTTTGAATTATGAATTTATGCTCAGCTATTTATGTGGAAACTTTGGAAGGCTTGTGTTCAGTGTGCATTCCTTAAGAGAGGGCAGATATTTGTTTCTTTCAGGCATCATAGGGCTTTACTAACCCTGAATCATTCTTAGTTAATTTCTCACTTTGGGGCTTCCCATTCCATGTAGGCATTGCAAACTCGAATCCCAAACTCACATCAGGATTTTGAATTCTCTGAAGAGATTATCTTTCTTCCTCTCAAAGCCCAGCCTGAGGCAGACAAGTTATACTGTTATCTTCTTTGCTGGTAGGTGGATTTTTTTCCAGTTTACCCTTTCACTGATGGACGGGTATTAACTTCTCTGCTTTCTATCTATGTTTGGTCCTGAGCCTTTCCCTTCCTTTCCTGTGATTCCTGACGTGTGTTTAAGTGGATGTTTGGTAGAAGCAATTCTAATGTGTGTGTGCACATTTAGATCATGACTTTATTTTATGATACATGGTCTTTCATTTTGCCTGAGGAAGCTCTATTACATTTTCTCCATGGATAGTGGTGGTGTATAGGAAACCAATGATGTACATAATTTGATTTAGCATGTTACCACCTGACTGAACTCTTTTATCATTTTCCATAATTTTTCAGTGAATTCCTTTAAATTATTTTGGATACATCCTTTCAATACCAGGGAACAATGATTTCTTTTTCTCCAGCTTTCCAAAATTTATATACTTTCTCATTTTTTCTCGTGTCTTTTGAACTGTAGTGAATTAAAGTTTAAAGATTAATGTTAGTGGTAATAAAGTGCATCAGTGTCTAGCCATGGATGGTAATGGAAAGTGTTTTATTGTTTATTCATTAGGTATAATGTTTACTATATAGTTCTCGCAGATATTCTTTATCAAGATAATACTTTTTTTCTTCAGTTCCTGGCTTCTTAAGTGTTTTTTTCTTGCAAGGATTTGGGCTGAATTGTATTGAATACTTTTTGCATCACTGAGGTAATCCACATTATTTTTCTTTTAAATCTGCTGTTTCAGCATTAATATTTCTCCTTGAATTTCTGGACTAAACTCTTCCCAATAATGATTTTTCATTGCTTTATTTCATTGATATGTAATTTGCTAATGTTTTATAAGAAGTTTACATCTATATTCGAAGATGTGATTGGTGTGTATACATATATTAGATGTGTGATGTTATCAGATATATTAGGTGCTATTATCTGGTTTGCAGAGAGGGTTATGCTGTCCTAACAGAATGAGTTAAGAAAAATTCATAAGAAAACCGAAAGTTTCAGGATCCTTAAATGTTTATTGGAAATCACCCACAATACAATTTGGGCCTGATGCCTTTAAAAATGGTCTGTCTTTGACAACCTTTTCAATTCATTTACAATTAATGATCTCCCTTGGGGCTGGCCTGATGGCGCTGTGGTTAAGTTCGTGCATTCCTCTTCTTGGTGGCCTGGGGTTTGCTGGTTCAGATCCTGGGTGCAGACCTGGCACTGTTAGGCACGCCATGCTGTGGTAGGCATCCCAGTATAAAGTAGAGAAAGATGGGCACGGATGTTAGCTCAGGGCCAGGCTTCTTCAGCAAAAAGAGGAGGGCTGGCAGTAGTTAGCTCAGGGGTAATCTTCCAAAAAAAAAAAAAGATTTTTCCCCTTTTTTTAGTCCATTTTGGTAGCCTATATTTCCATGAAAATTATATGCTCTATTGTATCCTATAAGTTTTAAAAATTACATTTCAGTGAACTGCGTTTACCTCTTTCTCTTAATTGGCTGGAAGTCCATGGAGTGCATTTGTTTATATGTTCAATCAGAAAAGCGTAATTATTGAATGTGCCTGGATCTTTGGGAAACAAATGGAGGGTTTCTAGAAGGGAGTATCTTAGATTCCCATAAGATAAGGATTTTCATGGCTTCCAAAATAAGGAACTGTAGCAGTAGGATCTTTGGTCCCCTAAAGTGAGGAAAAATAGGAGTTTCAAACTTTCTTTTAATGCCAAGAAAAGGATGACCTGCACATAAAAAATGTAATGTGTTATCAATGATCAGAATTTTATTATGAAAAATCTATGTTGTAATGGTGAGTTCATGGCAGTCTTATGTGTTCCTAAAACACATGGGGGTGGAGAAAAGAAAACTTGTTTTCCTTTTTCTATTGCTCTTTTGTGTTTCTTTTCAAAAAATTTTATTGAGGCCATAGGATTTTATAACTCTGTGAAATTTCAGTTGTACATTATTATTTGTCAGTCACCATATATATGTGCTCCTTTACTCCTTATGCCCACCCCTAAACCCCTTTGCCCTTTGGTAACCAATAATCTGTTCTCTTTGTCCATGTATTTGTTTATCTTCCACATATGAGTGAAATCATATGGTGCTTGTCTTTCTCTGTCTGGCTTATTTCACTTAACATCATACTCTCAAGTTCCATACATGTTGCAAATGGGGCAGTTTTGTCTTTTTTATGGCTAAGTAGTATTCTATTGTATTTATATACCACATCTCCTTATCCATTCATCAGTCGATGGGCACTTGGGTTGCTTCCACATCTTGACTATTGTGAATAATGCTGCAATGAACATAGGGGTGCATAAGTCTCTTTGAATTGTTGGTTTCAAGTTCTTTGGATAAATACCCAGCAGTGGGACAGCTGGGTTACATGGAATTTCTATTTTTAATTTTTTGAGAAATCTCCATACTGTTTTCCATAGTAGCAGCACCAGTTTGCATTCCTACCAGCAGTGTGTGAGGGTTCTCTTCTCTCCACATCCTCTCCAACATTCGTTGTTTTTTGCCTTGGTGACTATAGCCATTCTCACAGGTGTAAAGTGATATCTCATTGTAGTTTTGATTTGCATTTCCCTGATGGTTAGTGATGTTGAACATCTTTTCATGTGCCTGTTGGCCATCCGTATGTCTTCTTTGGAAAAATGTCTGTTCATACCCTCTGCCCATTTTTTTATTGGGTTATTTGTTTTTGTTGTTGTTGAGTTGAATGTGTTCTTCATATATTTTGGAGATTAACCCCTTGCTGGATATATGATTTGTGAATATTTTCTCCCAATTGATGGGTTGTCTTTTCGTTTTGTTAATGATTTCCTCTGCCAAGCAGAAGATCTTTAGTGATGAAGACCCATTTGTTTATTTTTTCTTTCGTTTCCATTGCCTGAGTAGAAATTGTGTTCAAAAAGATCCTTCGAAAACTGATGTCAAATTGTGTACAGCCCATATTTTCTTGTAGGAGTTTTATGGTTTCACGTCTTACTTTCAAGTTTTCCATCTATTTTGAGTTGATTTTTGTGTATGTTGTAAGATAGTGGTCTACTTTCCCTCTTTTGCTTGTGGATGTCCGGTTTCCCCAACATAATTAATTGAAAAGAATTTCCTTTTTCCATTGTATGTTCTTAGCTCCTTTGTCAGAGATTAGCTGTCCATAGATGTGTGGTTTTGTTTCTGGGCTTTCAATTCTGTTCCATTGATCTGTGTGTCTGTTTTTGTACAGTATCATGCTGTTTTGATTACTATAGCTTTGAAGTATACTTTGAAGTCAGGGATTGTGATGCCTCCAGCTTTGCTCTCTTTTCTCAGGACTCCTTCAGCTATTCAGGGTCTTTTGTTGTCTCATATGAATTTTAGGATTCTTTGTTCTATTTCCATGAAGTTTTCATTGTATAGGTCTTTCACCTCCTTGGTTAAATTTATTCCTAGATATTTTATTCTTTTTGTTGCAATTGTAAATTTGATTGTATTTTGAGTTCTCTTTCTGTTAATTCATTATTAGAGTATAGAAATTCAACAGATTTTTGTAAGTTGATTTTGTACCCTGCAACTTTAATGCAGTTGTTGATTAATTTTAATACTTTTCTGATGGATTCTTTAGGGTTTTCTGTATATAAAATCATGTCACCTGCAAACAGCAAAGTTCCATTTCTTCCTTGTCAGTTTAGATATCTTTCATTTCTTGTTCTTGCCTAATTGCATTGGCCAAACCCCCCAGGACTATGTTGAACAGGAATGGCAAGTGTGGGCACCCATGTCTTCTTCCTGTTCTCAGAGGGATGACTTTCAGTTTTTCCCTTTTGAGTTTGATGTTGGCTGTGGGTTTGTCATATATAGCCATTCTTATGTTGAGGAACTTTCCTTCTATATCCATTTTGTTGAGAGTTTTTATTGTAAACGGGTGTTGGATCTTGACAAATCCTTTCTCTGCATCTTTTGAGATGATTAACTGATTTTTCTTCCTCATTTTATTAATGTGGTGTATCACATTGATTGATTTGCAGAGGTTGAATTATCCCTGCATCCCTGGAATAAATCTCACTTGATCATGGTGTATGATCCTTTTAATGTGTTGCTGTATTCGTTTTGCCATTATTTTCTTGAGTATTTTTGTGTCTATGTTCATCAGCCATGCTGGCATGTAATTTTCCTTCTTTGTGTTGTCCTTGTCTGGCTTTGGGATCAGGGTGATGTTGGCCTTGTAAAATGTGTTAGAAAGTGTTCCATCTTCTTCAGTTTTTTGGAACAGTTTGAGCACGATAGGTACTAAATCTTCTTTGAATGTTTGGTAGAATTCTCCACAGAAGCCATGTGGTCCTGAACTTTCATCTTTTGGGAGGTTTTTGGTTACTGTTTCAATCTCTTTACTTGCGACTAGTCTTTTCAGATTCTGTATTTCTTCTTGGTTCAGTTTTGGAAGGTTTTATGTCTAAAAATTTATCCATTTCTTCTAGGTTGTCCAATTTGTTGGTACATAGTTTTTCATAGTATTCTCTTATAATCCTTTGTATTTCTCTGGTATCCATTGTATTTTCTCCTCTTTCATTTATAATTTTATTTATTTGATAGTTCTCTCTTTTTTTCTTAGTGGGTCTAGCTAAGGGTTTGTCAATTTTGCTTATCTTTTCAAAGAACCAGCTCTTAGTTTTATTGACCCTCTCTATTGTTTTTTTTGGTTTTAATTTCATTTATTTCTGCTCTAATTTTTATTATTTTCCTCCTTGTACTGACTTCAGTCTTTGTTTATTCTTCTATTTATAGTTATGTTAGGTATAGTTTAAGATTGCTTATTTGAGATTTTTCTTATTTGTTAATGTGGGCCTGTATTGCTATGAATTTCCCTCTTAGGACCACTTTTGCTGCGTCCCATGTGAATTAGTATGGTATATTATCATTTTCAGTTGTCTCCAAATACTTTTTGGTTTTTCCTTTAATTTCTTCAGCGATCCGTTCATTGTTCAGTTGCATGTTGTTTTGTCTCCATGTTTGTCATTTCCCCATCTTTTTTCTTGTAGTTGATTTCTAGTTTCATAGCATTATGTTCAGAAAAGATTCTTGATATGACTTCAATCTTCTTACATTTATTGAGATCTGCTTTGTTTCCCAACATATGGTCTATCTTTGTGAATGTTCCATGTGAACTTGGGAAGAATGTGTATTCTGGTGAGTTTGAATGGAGTGTTCTATATTTACCTATTAAGTCCGTCTGGTCTAGTTTTTAATTTAGTTCCACTATTTATTTGTTGACTTTCTGTCTGGATGATCCTTCCATTGATGTAAGTGGGATGTTCAGGTCCCGTACTGTTATTGTGTTGCTGTTAATATCTCCTTTTAGGTCAATTAATGGTTGCCTTATGTACTTTGGTCTTACTGTGTTAGGTGCATATATATTTATATGTGCTTTGTCCTCTTCATAGACAGCCCATTTTATTGTTATATACTACCCCTCTTTGTCTCTCATTGGCTTTTTTATCTTGATGTCTACTTTGTCTTATAGAAGTATGGCAACACCAGCTTTCTTTTGTTTGCCATTAGCTTGTAGTATCATCTTCCGTCCCTTCACTCTGAGCCTGTGTTTGTGGTCGGAGCTGAGATGTCTTTCCTGGAGGCAGCATATTGTTGGGTCTTGTTCTTTAATCTGTCTCGCCACTCTGTGTCTTTTTATTGGAGAATTCCATCCATTTACATTTAGGGTGATTATTGATATATGAGGGCTAATGCTGCCATTTTATCACTCGTTTTCTGGTTCTCCTGCATTTCCTTTGTTTCTCCTCCTGTGTATTTTGGTCTACCAATTGAGTTACGTACTTTTTGATGTTGTGTTTCCTTGTTTTCGCCTTATTTATTATTTGTGTCTCTGTTCTGCTTTTTTGTTTAGTGGTTATCATGGTTTATATTCAAAATCTTGTAGATAAGATAGTACATTTTCTGATGGTCTCTTTTTCTTCGACTAAACTGATTCAATTGCTTTCTTCTTCCACTCCTAAGTTGTTTTTCTCACATCTTATTCCATCTTGTGTTGTCAGCTTGTGGTTAAAATGAAAAGATTATCTTTGTTTTTGGTGTTTTACTTCCCTTTATCTTTAATGCTATTCTTCAGTATTTGCTAACCTGTTCTGATGTATAGCTACAATTTTCTGATTTTGTCTGCCTTTTTATCTCCTTCTTTCATGATTTGTAACTGTTTTCTCCTTTTTTTTCAGGTATGAGGGGCTTCTTGAGGATTTCTTGTAGGGGGAGCCTCTTATGGCTATGAACTTCCTTAGCTTTTGTTCATCTGGGAAAGTTTTTATTTTTCAATCATATCTGAAGGATATTTTTGCTGGATAGAGTATTCTTGGCTGAAAGTTTTTCTCCTTCAAAGATTTGAATATGTCATTCCTGTCTCTCCTAGCCTGCGAGGTTTCTACAGGGAAATCTTGTGAAAGCCTGATAGAGGTTCCTTTGTAGGTTATTTTCTTCCACCATGCTGCCCTTAGTATTTTTCTTTGTCATTCACTTTTGCCAGTTTCACTACTATATGCCTTGCAGTAGGTCATTTTTACATTGACATATTTAGGAGATCTGATAGCTTCTTCCACTTGGATTTCCATCTCCTTCCCAAGGCTTGGGAAGTTCTCTGCTATTATTTTTTTGAACAAGCTTTCTACTCCATTCTCTTTCTCTTCTCTCTCTGGAATACTTATAACTCTTATGTTGCATTTCCTAATTGAGTTGGATATTTCTTGGAGATTTTCTTCATTTACGCTTAGTCTTAGTTCTCTCTCCTCCTCTATCTGGAGCATTTCAACATGTCTATCCTCGATTATGCTCATTTGCCCCTCTATGATATCCACTTGAGAATTCAGGGAATCCATATTTTGTTTTATCTCTTCTATTGTGTCTTTCATCTTCAATATTTCTGACTGATTCTTCTTTATAATTTCAATCTCTTTTGTGAAGTAGCTCTTGAACTTGTTGAATTATTTCTCTACATTCTTTTTTAACTTGTTGATTTTTTGATGATAGCTATCTGGAATTCTTTGTCATTCAGATTGCATATTTCTGTGTCCTCAGGACTGATTTCTGGGTACTTGTCATTTTCTCTCTGGTCTGGAGATTTAAAATACGTTTTGATACTGCTAGAGGGCATGGCTCTGTTTTGTGCAGTGTAGTAGTATTTGGTCACAGTTACTGCCTGTCACCTCTGGGTGGGGGTCAAGAGCTATGTATTCTGTGTCCTCTGCGTTCTGGTGAGATCCCAGGTGCTGGAGCCAGCACTTGGTGGGTTGAAGTGAGGAGTGCTTTTTTCTGCATGCTTTCAGGGTTTTCTCACTCTGCCCTTGATAACTGCTCTCCTGGAGTGTTGGCCTGATGAGGCCACCCCCACAGTAGCTTTCACCTCCATAGGGGCTTTCCCCTAGGCTGTGAGGGCCCTTGGGGATCTTCGATGGTCCCTTGAATGCACGTCCCCTCCTCTGTTCCTTCCCTCTCAGTGCTGCCCAACGTCCCAGATCCCTGTCTTTTGGGCAAGTGCATGAAGTTTTCTCTTATCCCATTCCACCTTCTCTGAGGAGGGCTCCATCCTCTGCACCCTCCGTTGTATGGCTGCATAGGTCTCTCAGACGTCCTGTGTTGTGTTTGGATAAACCTCTGTTGGAGTATGAATGTCCTTTTTGTTGTATGGTGGAGGGGAGAGATTACTGGGAAAGCTCACTCTGCCATGATGCTGACTCTTCCTTGCCTGGGGCTTGCATCATGGCTTGTCTCATTCCCAATGTCACTTTTGAAACCTTGTCTCACCACAGGTCTATGGATAGTTTCACTTGGATATATTGCACATTTCCAACTTAAAATGTCTAAAATCGATCTGAGCATTGTTATCAAGACCTAAATGCTTCTCTTTTGTAACTGGCACTATCATTCTCCTTGTCACAAGGGCTCAGTATATCTAAATTATATCTGACACTCTTCCTTACTCCCTCTTTCTTTTTCTTGGTCTTTTGTAACCCTTCTTGAATCAACAACTGTTAGATTTCTTTCATGATTTTCAATGATTTTTCACAGTTTACTTCTAGAACTTTCTAGTGCCTGCCCTGATATTCACAATCTTGTGCAATTCCTTCCTCTTGTGTGTAGACTGGACTTAGTGACTTGCTTCTAGAAGAGAATATAGAAAAAGTCATAGGATGTCACTTCCAAGATGAGGCTATAAAAGACTGTGGCTTCTATCACGTTCTCTTTGGCTTTAATTGCTCCCTCTGATGAGGTCAGCTGCCATTTGGAGAGGCTCACAAGCCTAGGACCCGAGGAAGGCCTCCAGCCAACAGCCAGTAAGGAACCGAGCCTTCAGTCCAATAACTCTTGATCCTGACCAACAATCATGTGAGTGAGCCTGGAAGTGGACCCTTCCTCAGTTGAACCGTCATATAAGACTGCAGCTCCCAGCTGACACCCTGACTATAGCCTTGTGAGAGACCCTGAATCAGAAGCCTTAGCTAAGCCTTGCCTGATTCCCATCCCACACAAACAGTGACTTAAGAAATGTGTGGTGTTTTAAGCCACTATGTTTTGGGTTAATATGTTACACAACAATAGATTACTAATACGGTAGTAACCAATAGTTTGATTTATTGCATAACAGCGTTTTTGACAACATTCCCTTTCAGACTTAAAAGGTTAGTCATGCATTGACAATAACAAAACAAAACTCTGGAGCTCCCTCCAGGATAGTATTTTGTGACTGGAAATTCATGGATGCTTAAATATAATTTCTGTTTTGCTGACTATCCTAGAGTCTTAGAAATTAAGCTTCAAAAACCTGAACCTTCTTTGAATTTCTCAAAGAAGTCCAATATGGCAGGATTACTCTTAAACCAGACACTTTGTGTATATAGATACATTTATCTGCTTATGAACAACATTGTAGAGGTTTAAAACTAATCTTCCTTATATAGAAAAAAAATCACAGATGGTAGGACCAAGTATATGTGATCTGTGTAGGATAAGCTAGAATTAATTTAAGATGTAACAGTTCCAAAGAAAATGTCTCCACCTAGAGAAAAATATAGATTACTCCAAATAATTAATTGGTGTCATATTGAAAGAGGAATAAATTTAATTCTATTGTTCTGAATTTCATCACTTTTCCTCATTGTGTGTGAGCAGATTGTTTTTCATGTGTAAACAGTCCAAAGCAACGTTCTGGGCTGCTTTTGCTGGGTTTCTGTCATTTGCAGTGTCCTACACTTGGGAACATGAACTCTGATTGTATAGATTGTTGGCTGCTTAAAATTCTGTCCAGTCACAAAGGTTTTGCTTGATGTAAAGTCAACAGAGAGATGAGAAAAAGGCATCATTGTGAAAAGTAGGGAGCATATGAAGGACACCAGAGGAACATGGATCCAGAAAGTAAGTGTCATTTGGACTGCAGATGGATACAGCTCAATTCAAATATATGTCTTTATTTACTTTCATGCTTGGGGGACTATGTCTAATATTAGAAAGTAATTCAGGACGTGTTTGAGTGATGGGCATAAAATAGAACACATGAAGGAACAATCAAGAAAGATGACACTCATCTCTACAGGAGCTTCTGCTTGATTGAATATTGGTTTATAACTAGCTTATAGAAAGGATGAGGATCAGTGAGGGTTGTCTTCTTGACCAAACTTCTTTGGACACTCTCCTCCAGGGTTCTATGTTTTGGAACCAGACTTTCTAGCTTATTTTCATCATGATCACCGTTCCTTGATCACCTTTCCCCTCCTTTCAATTAAATTTCCTTTCCTCATGTCTCCTTCATTTCATTTTGGTTCTCTGTGAATTCCAGGGATCCGATAGTACTTCCAGCAAGCATTTCTATGTATTAAGATTATCCTTTTAGAGTCAGTCTTAGCCCTTCTCATCTAATCCAATTGTGGTTTCTTAACAATGAGTCAAATGTATGGAAGAAATTGCTGGAGTTCATCATTATTCATGTTCTCCTCTTTTTACTGGTAACAGATCAGGAGTACATTCTCCAGACTCCCTTGCAGTCAGTTGAGGCCATATGACTAAGTGTTGGCCAGTGGAATGTGGTCAAAAGTGATACACCCTCCTTTCATGACTGGCCTGTAACCATCCCTCCCTTCTCCCCATAATTCTTGGTGCTCTCTCCTTTTCTCTTTTTTTCTGGATGAATGGAGAAGATTCAGAGTCTCTAGAGAGAAGAAGAGCCCAAGATGGAAGAAAAAGAAGGCTGTCTCTCTAAATGACTGTGTGACACACCTCTTTCTGAAGACCAGCAGTGGACTGTGAAATGAGTATTAAATAAACTTTTCCTGCAGTTAACTCCTTCAATTTGCACATTTTTTTGGTCACAATGTTGATGTGTCTGATTAATACATGAGTGACAGCTTCCATGGCTTGAGCTTTATCATAATGGGAGATATTGTACAGTAAAGTCAATAGATCCCAGAAAAATACTAGCTGGATTGTTAGATAAACCTTCTCCTAGCACCATTCTCATTCCGTTCATTTCACAGAGACTCTTAAATTCTCAGATTCACTGATTAAAGCCTCATGCCTTTTATTATCCTTTCTTTACCTTCTAATTTATTGAGTGCAAAGTGTGAAGAAAGTGTGAGGTCTCTGAGGGCAGAAATAATGAGGACCACAAAAAAGAAATGCCAATTATATGATGTGATGTGATGGAGGTGGTAGCTAGTGCTATGGTGGTAATAATATTGTAATATATAAGTTTATCAAATCAATATATTGTACACTTTAAGCTGACACAATGTTACATGTGAATTATATCTCGACAAAGCTGGAAAAAAACTCCCAAGAAACAAAAAACAGAAACAATGAGAAATTTGGACCTGTCCAGTCTGTGATTGGGATAATCCTGCTCTCTAATGGGGATTCAGTTGCTTCCCATGGGAGTGCTTAGCATCTGTGTTTGCTTAAGCCTTTCATGAATCCAGGTGAGCTGTCCAAAGCCTCTACTCATCATTTTTATTTCTTTATGAATATTCCCACTTATGGTGTCACCTTCCTCTGCCCAGGAGGAAACTATGGCCTTGGAGTGACTTTGGAATCCTCTCTCCCCAATAGAAATCACAGATTTGCATTGCTCAGGAGACCACTGATAGAGTTCTTCTTTCCAAATGTCAAATATTGGTATTGACTCCATGACTGTATTATTTTGTGGCTACAACGAGGTCACTGTTGCATGAACATGAACACTTTTACACCAGTCTCTCCCTCCGCAAATACTGATTTCTTTGCTTGTATTGTCTCTCTCTACCACGTTCCCTCTGAAACGGTCTCCTCACTGTCAAATGTCTTTTGAAGCTCTCAAGTAAAGTGCCTACAATATTTCCACAGCACTTTGTACATTCCTCTTATGGCATCTTGGAGTATGCCTGTAGGACAGTGATATCTCTAATCTTTCTGCAGCAGTCTGCATCCTACCTCTGTCAAGCATATAATATACACTTTGTAAATATTTGTGGAATGAATAATTGAAAGTAGGCAGTGGAAGACATGAATGGGTCTCACCTTAAAGCAGTATCACTGATAGGTCCCCAGCATGTACTATAGCACCAGCCTCTTTTAGGAACCATGGTATCCATAGATGCCCCTTTGTTTTTTTGGCATTAAGGTTATCTCTTGCCATTTTGAGAAAGTGAAAGTTAATATCTATCTTTAAATTTTAGTGTTGACTCATCCTCATAGAATTTAAATCCTTTATGAATGACTTAGTCATTTCTTTAGTTTCCTCATGGCTGACTTCATTTCCTGATTTCTCAGGGTGTAGATCATAGGGTTGAGCAAAGGGGAGATGACAGTGAAGGTGACAGAAATGGCAGTATCTGCGGGGAGGGCAGTGAAGGGCCGGGCATAGACATAGATGCAGGGCACAAAGTGCAGGGTCACCACAGTGATGTGTGAGGTACAGGTGGAGATGACTTTCCACTTGCCCTCTCCAGTATGAGATCTTAGCATCTTCAAGATGACTGTGTAGGATATGAGGAGAAAGAAGAATATAAACCAAATGAGTAACCTACTATTGGAAATCATCAGGAGCTCCAGAGTTAACGTGTCAGTGCAGGTGAGTTTGAACACCTGGGGGACATCACAATAGAAAGTGTCAAGAACATTGGGTCCACAGAAGGGGACGGACAGCAGCAGGGAAATCAGCACAATGGAGTGGACAAATTCCCCCACCTGGGAAGCCACAACTAGGCTAGTGCATTGTCCCCTAGTCATGATAGTCATACAATGGAAGGGTTTTGAGATGGCTCTGTAGTGATCAAATGTCATCACAGAGAGAGGAAAACATCTACACTCCAAGATGGTGGAAGAAGTACATTTGAGTGACACAGCCATTGAAGGAGATGGTTTTTCTCTCTGACAGAAGATCAGCTAGGACGTTAGGCACTGTGATGGAGGAAAAGCAGATGACAAGAACAGATAGATTGCGGAGCAGGAAGTACCTGGGAGTTGAAGGTGAGATTCAGTGAATTGTAACCATGATGAGCAGGTTTCCCACCAGAGTTGTCATGTACACCGAAAATAAGAAGACAAATAAGACCCAGCTCAGCTGTTGTGACTGGATAATTCCCAAGAAAAGAAATTCTTTCACTGTGGTATAATTTCCCTGCTCCATTGGGTCCCAGATCCTTTTTGAAGTATATCTCTGGAAGAAATAACAGTGCAGTTAAAGAATGGGTTAGGGAATCTACTGTTGTCTTGTCTGACACTTGAGTTTGGTGTTTTCCTGGGGAGGAAGTTCATTTTTTATGTATGCAATTCTGTATGCTGCCAGTAGATGGAATATGACCCTTGTTTTTGACTCAGTCACCCAAACAGGTAGGTTCTATTACTGTGGCCACTGAAACACAGGTGACAAGTCTGTGAACTTATTCAATTCTACTTTTCCTACAAAATATGACACTTAAGTTAGTAAAAAATAAGCATGAAGCTGACATGAAGAAGTTTTGTTCACAAAAGACACCATTATGAGAATTAAAAGATAACCTGCAAATGGGAGGATATTGACAATACGTATAGTAAGATAAGATTTAAGTTCTAAATATGTAAAGAATTCTACAAATCAGCAAAAAAGATAGACAGCCAAATAGAAAATGGCAAAAGACAGGCAGCAAAACTTTACCAAAGAGGATATTCAAATACCAATTGAACTTCATTAATTATCAGGGAAATGCAAATTAAAATTACAGCAAGAAACTTTTACCTATGTACAAAAATGGCTAAACTGAAAAAGATGAAAAATATGAAATGATGTTGAAGATGTGGAAGAATTGGAACTCTCATAGCCTGCTGGTGGGTGTGTAGAATTGGGATAACCACTTTGCTGTTTGATTATATCTGGTATTGTCGTATATCCATATCTATATCCATATCCATATCCATATCCATATCTATATCTATGTTTATATCTATCTAATCGTCTATCTTAGAATGGATATATATATATATATTTTCTCTCATTCAATTGTATGTATAGATTGTTCTTAGGATGGAGATCTATCTCCATCTTTAGAGTAATCTATTTCACTCTTAGGAAGTATGTACACATGTACATATGTTATGTCCAGCAAAAGGCATATCCTAGAATATTCAGAGCAGCACTGTTTGTAATTGCCCCAAATGGTAAATGACACAAATGTCCATCAGCAGCAGAAAAGATAAATATATTGTTAAATTCATACAATGCTATACAGCAATAGAAATGATCTACATACACTACATAAAACAATATAAATGAATCTCACAAACGTAATGTATAGTCAGATAATCCAGGCCAAAAACAGTGTGCATTTACTTACTTTGTTCATATAAAGAACAAAAAATACACAAAACTAAAGCGAATATGACGGAGACTTTTGAGGTGCTGACAGTGTTCTGTTTCTTGATCTGGGTACTTGTTACAAAATATATTCAGTTTGTGTGAAAATTCACTGACCTGTACACTCATGTATACTTTTATGTATGTATGTACATTATCCCTAAGTAGAATGTTAAAAATAATTAACATGATGATTATAACATTTTACTCTCATGTCTAAAGAATGACTTTCATTTAAGTGAAATTTAATTGGCCATCCTCTTCATAATGGTTACTGTTATAGTTATGTAGTTACAGACTTTACCAGCTACAACTTGAGGGTTACATTTTTATCCTTTTCTCACCTACAGACTTTAGGTGTCTCCATCGAAATTTGTCTTATTCCAAAGACTTATTCTCTTAACTACTGCAATTATACTTCTTCACAGTGTTGATAAGCCCTTCCCAGAAAATCCTGAAAAGGAAAAGGCTCTGGAATATATTTTCAAATCAAGTGAAATTAGTATACGGATGTAAGAAGCCTTCACATGGTGAGTGAGAGGTGTGGTTGAGAGTGCCTTAGTGTGAGATGATGTCAGAAGTAACTTTGAAAGAAACCAAAACTTTGAAAAAGCAAACTTTGTAGCCTGTAGAGGTACCTCCACCAACAATGTGGATCAACTTCATAGTGCTCCAGTGGCAGGGGAAGAAATGAGTTCTGAATAGCATTTATTCAAACATGAACTCTCAAAAATAATGGATCTGGTGGGTTCCTACGGATGCTGTCTTTTTACAAAGAGTGGGAAGGATAATTTGAAGGTATAAGATTATGCACATTATATTGAAACTCATGCACACAAGAGCGGGGGTAGGGAATGAATAAAGAAATATAATTATATGTTTTGCAGGGTCAAAATAAGGATCACGAGGATTTCTTAACAATCACCCCAATGGGGACCATCCTTCAGAAACAAGCTTATCAAGCATCTTGTAAGAACCTACAAACTGAGTGTTATCCCTATACTCCAGCTTCCCACTGAGCAAATGCTTCTCCTTTTTCTCTTTCCTAATATTGAAAAGCCTCTACTCTTGATTGAATCCATAGCAGTTTTAGCAGCATTATTCATATTCAGTAGCACATGTGGACACAGATAAGCTAGCCATTAAAACTCCTTACTTAAAGCCCCAAACATCCATCTCTAGACAAGAAGCACAGCTGGCCAGGCAGCATGTATTAAATTCAGGAATTGTCATTAGAGTGCTGTTTTTCAAGGCAATCATCCTCCTGAGAGCTGGGGATATCAGCATCTTCTCAACATCTTTGAAATCACTTTCAGCCTCAAGATCCTGCCAAGTAGAATACATCCCATCCCCTGAAGTCAATTGACCTTCTTCTAATATTTTGCAGGCCACACTTCCCCTCTTCCTAGTAGTGAAAATCTATCCCTCTTCTCTGCTTCATTGTGTTTTGGTTTCAATAGGACAATTTCACACAATTGCAGCATTTCTGAAAAATCAGCACTAACAGCTTTCCCATTTCAGAAGTTCACATACACCAACACTAACTGACACCAGCCTTCAAGTGGGAAATTGACCCTCTTATGATGCTCCAACTGCATCTTAGAAGACTTAGGTTCTGGGGACATTCTATGTTTAATGGAAAGCCTACCTTAAGGCTACTGATTTTGTTATTTTCTTCCTTCAAATGGGAAAAGGCAACCTCAGGGCACCATATCATTTGGCTCTTTCACTTTTCCTTACAGTGCTTTGGCCACCTCTAATAATCCCTCATCAAAAAGCCTAATCATGTAATCAGCAAAAGGAATATCGCTGGGTATGAATATGGAAACTGAGTGGCTAATTCAATGGAGTTCCTGTGGGTGTTATTGTAATGTTATCAAACCTTCCTCCTCTCTCTCCCTCCTCTCCTTTCTTGCTCATCTCACATGTACGTGCAGAGGCATCAGTGCACATTCAGTCCATATCTTTTTCTCTAGGCCGTGCAATAACCCTCTTGGCTTATGAAGAAAATGTTGTGTTAAACCACACCAAGGACTGTGCTGTCTTCTTTCTAACAATAATCGCTTTGCTTTAATGGGCTAGGAAGTAAAGCTTAAATAAAATGGTAACAATGGAAAAATCAAATCTTTCTGGTTACCATCAGGGTAGCTATCACAGAATGAATGATGTAGAGATATATATGCAATTTCTGTAGAATTCAATATACACATTGTACATATAGAATTATCTTAGTCTACATCTCTGAGATCCACAGGTCCCTTAGAATCTAGGAAGGTAGCATGGTGACAGCTGTTGATATTCATCAGTTTACTTGAGAATTATTTTATGTTATGGGTTCATGGGTACTCAGAGATGTTGATCATTGAAACATTTGATCCAGGGAGCAATATATGAAAGATTAGTTTGATAGGTACATGTGTGACCAGAGCCAGTTGACTTTTCCATGGCTCTTAGCAGCTGAGCTTAAAAAATGATAAAAGCTGATTGAATTGGAAAAAAGTGCAGCCCAGCTTGTGATTTTATGTCATCCAGATAAATGATATAGGTTTATGTAATCAAGTGTAATTCTTTCCCCTTCCCCTGAATTATTGAATCAGATTGTGTTATGTGTTTAAACGTACTTTGAGGATGTTTCAGGGACAGTGATGCAGCAGGAGTTCCTGAGTTCCTGCATCCTTGGGATTATGCTTCTGAGATACAGTGATTCAGACCCCATAGATCTTTGGTGCTATCCAATTCTGACATAGTGATAAAAATCTGATTGAGTGAGTCACAAGAGATAGGAAGGAAAGAAAAGGACACATTTGCATGAAATAGACTATAAATTGGTTTGTGTTATGCATTTTTCATAGGCAATTTCATATAGAAAATCTTAGAGACTTGTGACCAATGCTGAGCAAAGGTAGCAGGACCTTATGAATGGTGACTTGGCAAATGTGGATTATTCTTAGCATTTTCATGCTAAGGGAAGTAGGTTAATATTGAAAAAAGTTAGAATTTGTTGACCAGATGACAAGAAATGGCAATGAATTGAGCCAGTTAGTTAATGAATGCTCATGGTGTCATTCCAGATCCAATGTAGAACATAAGTGAAGTTTGTCCCCAACACTCAATATCTTTCGGCTGACTCTGCTTGGGATCTTCTCCATCCTGGGATATCTGACTTCCTGTTCTGATGCCTTATCTCTACTCTAAAAGCCAACGGTATATCTTTGACCCATTACCCTTTTTTTTTTTTTAAGGAAGATTAGCCCTGAGCTAACATCTGCTGCCAATCCTCCTCTTTTTTCTGAGGAAGATTGGCCCTGAGCTAACATCTGCGGCCATCTTCCTCTATTTTATATGTGGGACGCCTGCCACAGCGTGGTTGATAAGCAGTGAGTAGGTCTGCATCCAGGATCTGAACCAGTGAATCCCGGGATGCTGAAGGGGAACATGCAAACTTAGCTGCCATGCCACAGGGCCGCCCCCCCCCATTACCTTCTTTTAATGTGAAACTCTCCTATGCTTTATCTCAACAGCTTCAGGATGACACTTTAAGCTGTAAAAACAACAGGCAAACCTATTATCATGTTTTAATGACAGAAAGCTAGAAATTTTAAGATGAAAGATGCTTTGAATTCCATGTACATTTCAAGGTTTTCTACCCCATTAGTTTTCTCCCAATAATGAAGAGTATGGTTCATATAGCAGAGTGTAACAGGTCAATGGGGTTTAGGATTAGGTTTAGGGTAAGAATGTGTATTAGGCGGATCAATAAGGATGATATTAATAATGACATTAGCCTTTCACTGAGAACTTACTATCTGCCAGGCACTGTGTGTTTCACATATTGCATCTCATTTTAGTGCTGACAAAAACTCCATGAGATGGGTATTATAACACCTTTGTATAGGTGAACCATGACCTGTGCAGAGATAAAATAATTTGGTCAAGATCACACAGCTAGTGGATGGCAGAGATGGAATTTGCAGCCAAGTCTGTATGACTCTGAAGTTAGAACTTTCAGCTATAATGCTTTACTTTTACCATTCTTTCCCAGATGAAAACACTAGCCTGTATTTCCTCTTCACAAACACCAGCCAATTGAAAATACATTTATTAGAGTTTTAATTTCCTTAAACCTTCCTCTCTCTCTCTCTGGGAAGTGGAAAGTGGGAAGAATGTACATCCTAAACAGTGTAGCCCATCTGAGATTGGCCCTTCTAAGTCCACAACTGGGAAATCAGTTCTTGAATGAGAATTTCTTACTCTTTGTGTGGGATCTCTGAGTGTTTGCCCTTGTCTAAACTGATCACAAGACTGTGAATCTGAAATGTCTAGTTCTACATCAGATAAATCGCTTTAGGCTATTATGGGAAATCTTTCAAAGCTTCTTCATTCCTGATAAGAATCCAGAAGGACAGTCACTGTGTACCTTTGAGATTCTCAATAGGTCACAAGCCCATTTGAACTTTAAGAAGAAATAGTCTTAAACTTCGATGGGACATATGTATCCCATCTATATGTGTACTTCAGATGCACTGATTGTGAGATCTTCCTAGAAAACGATTTCAGTTTGGCATAGACAGGTCCAGTAATGTAATAAGTTATATTCAAATGGCATAAGAGCAATCAATGGGCTATCTGAAAACTTATCTCTGTAATTAAGTTGATATGAGATCTTGAGCTAATCATTCTATCTCTAGGCTTCTGTTTATTTACCTCATGAAAAGGAGTTGCAGTCAATCAATCTCTTCACTTGCTATATAGTTGTCCTGATTGACACATTGTTACTTTGCTATTTGAATGGAAATACATCAATCAGCTCAATCCTATAACACTAGTTACTTCATGCTTAGCAGAAGCTTAGGTTATCAGCAACCTATTTATGTAACTAGAAAATTAAATTCCCAATTAAGTGTAGTTTGTTTATTGAGCATATATTTGCGTATATAAATAGGACTCTCAGGAAAATAATGATAGGTGTCCTTGGTGATGAGGAGGTTGGAGACTCGTACTCTGTTCCATCACAGAAGGCATGAGTCTTCTCTTCAGTCTCCTCATGGCTGACTTCATTTTCTCGTTCCTCAGAGTGTAGATCAAGGGGTTCAGCAGAGGACTGATAACAGTGAAGGTGACGTAGATGGCTTTCTCCGTGGGGAGGACAGTGAAGGGCCTGGTATAGACATAGATGCAGGGCAAAATGTGAAGTGTCACCACAGTGATGTGTGAGGTGCAGCTGGAGATTGCTGTCCTCTTGCCCACCCTGCTTGAGACCTGAGAATCATTAGAATGACTGTGTAGGACACAAGCAGAAATAAAACCACAGGGTAGTGACTAAGCCACTGTTGGAAACAATCAGGACCTCAAGTGCAAAGGTACAGGCAAGTTTGAAACCTGGGGGACATCATCATAGAAGCTGTCAAGAACGTTGGGTCCACAGGATGAGAGAGGCAGCAACAGGGAAATCTGGATGAGGGAGTGGACAAAGCCACATACCCAAGAAGCCACAATGAGCACAGTGCATTGCCCCCTACTCATGATGGTCACATAAGTGCAAGGGCTTGGAGTTGGCTATCTAGCAATCAAACACCATCACAGAGAGAGAACAAATGTCTGTTCTACCAAGGAGGTGGAAGAAAAACAACTGTGTCATGCAGCCTGTATAGGATATGGTCTTTATCTTTGACAGAAGTTCTACTGGGATCTTCAGAGCAGTGATGGAGGAGAAGCAGATGTCAAGGATGGCTAGATTGGGGAGCAGGAAGTACATTGGTGTGTGAAGGCTAGACTCACAGGTGACAATGACTATGATGAGGAGGTTTCCCAGCAGAGTTGTCTTGTACACAAAACACGAAAAAAGAAATAAGACCAAGCTCAGTTTTGGGACTAAGTCCGAGAAACATAGTTTCTTTTACCCTGGGGCCATTTTATAACTCCATTGAATCATATTTCTTCTTCTTCATGCAGCTTGGAAAAAATTAAAGTGTTATTTTAGAAAAGGTTTATCTCCCTTAATAGATTCAGGTTGCCATAGTCAGGTATTAGGTCCAAAGACTAGTTTGATGTTATGACCACATGAAGAGCAGTTTTGAGGTTATAGCGAATGAGTCCAAAATGACATCTTATTACAGAAGCATGCATTTAATTATTTTTCTTCCGTATATTATAAATATTTTAGAAAATGCATAAAGACCATGTTCTCACTATACAAGTTCCAAGTATCTAAGGTAAATGGTTGGATGTTAAATATTCAGCAACAGACTATTGTGGCATGAGGGATATAAAAATGGATGCAGTTTGGTGTGTGGGTAAGGCAGTGCTTATTTGGTACAACTGGGGTCCTTTGAGGTTCCATAGCAGTGTGGGGTTTTTTCCAGACTGGGTTTTCTATTCAAATCGTTTAAGAACTCCTGTGTGCAGAATGTATCTCTTTGGACTGAATTCTACAGGAGCATCTGTCCCTTTCCTAAATTACAAATTTAATGCTATGAAAAATTAGAACATTTTCAAGCCATAAAATTATTCTCTATTTTTCTATTTTTCTTTAGGGTATTTATTTTGTTTCTCTCTTTACTTTAAACTACTTTGGGTACCAAAACCCCTGTGTGCTCAATAGCTCCTCAGCTATGAAAAGAAAAGTGGCAACTCAGAGTTTCTCTTCTGTTTACTGGTCAAATTTCTTTGTTTTTTAAAATTTTTATTGTGGTAACATTGGATTATAACATTATGTAACTGTGAGGTGTACATTATAATATATTTCAAATTCTGTGTAGATTACATCTTGTTCACCACCCAAAGACTAATTATAACCCATTACCACACATGTGAGCCTAATCGCCCCTTTCACCTTTGTCCTTCCCCTCTTCCTCTCTGGTAACCACCAATCCAATCTCTGTAGCTATGTGTTTGTCATTGTTTTTATGTTCTACTTATGAGTGAGATCATACGGTATTTGACTTTCTTCCTCTGTCTTGTTTCACTTAGCATAATACCCTCCAGGTCCATCCATGTTGTAACAAATGGCCGCATTTCATTATTTCTTATGGCTGAATAGTATTCCACTGTGTATAAATACCACATCTTCTTTATCCATTCACCCCTTGATGGGCACCTAGATTGCTTCCCAGTCTTGGCTATTGTGAATAATGCTGTGATGAACATAGGGGTTCATGTATCTTTATGTATTTGTGTTTTGAAGTTCTTTGGATAAATACCCAACAGTGGAATAGCTGGATCATATGGTAGATCTATTCTTAATTTTCTGAGGATACTCTATACTGCTTTCCACAGTGGCTGCACCAGTTTGCACTCCAAGCAGCAGTGTACAAGGGTTCCCTTCTCACCATATCCTCTCCAACACTTGTTTCCTGTCTTGTTAATTATAGCCATTCTCACCGGAGTGAGGTGATACCTCATTGTAGTTTTGATTTGCATTTTCCTGATAGCTAATGATGTTGAACATCTTTTCATGTGCCTGTTGGCCATCCATATATCTTCTTTGGAGAAATCTCCGTTCAGATTTTTTGCCCATTTTTTAATTGGGTTGTTGGTTTTTTTTATTGTTGAGACCTATGAGTTCTTTGTATATTTTGGATATAAACCCTTTATCTGATATATGGCTTGCAAATATCTTCTCCCAATTGTTAGGTTACCTTTTCATTTTGTTGATGGTTTCCTTTGCTGTGCAGAAGCTTTTTAGTTTGATGTAGTCCCATTTGTTCATTTTTTCTGTTTCTCTTGCCCTGTCAGACATGATGTCAAAGAGCGTACTGCCTATGTTTTCTTCTAGAAGTCTCATGATTTCAGGTCTTACATTCAAGTCTTTAATCCATTTTGAGTTGATTTTTGTGCATGGTGTAAGATAATGGTCTACTTTCATTCTTTTCCATGTGACTGTCCAGTTTTCCCAACACCATTTATTGAAGAAACACTCCTTTCTCCATTGTATGCTCTTGGCTCCCTTGTTGAAAATAAGCTATCCATAAATGTGTGGGTTTATTTTTGGGCTCTGAATTCTGTTCCATTGATCTATGTGTCTGTTTTTGTGCCAGCACCATGCTGTTTTAGTTATTATAGCTTTGTAGTATATTTTGAAATCAGAGAGTGTGATACTTCCAGCTTTGTTCTTTTTCCTCAGGATTCCTATGGCTATTCAGGGTCTTTTGTTGTTCCATATAAATTGTAGCATTCTTTGTTCTATCTCTGTGAAAAATGTTGTTGGAACTTTGATAGGGATTGCATTGAATCTATATATTGCTTTAGGAAGTATGGACATTTTAACTATGTTAATTCTTCCAATCCAAGAGCATGGAATATCTTCCCATTTCTTCTTGTCTTATTCAATTTCTGTCAACAATATTTTATAGTTTTCAGTGTACGCATCTTTCACCTCTTTGGTTAAGTTTATTCCTAATAGTTTATTCTTTTTGTTGCAATTGTAAATGGGATTGTATTGTTGATTTCTCTTTCTGCTACTTCGTTGTTAGTGTATAGAAACGCAACTGATTTTTGTATGTTGATTTTGCATCCTGCAACTTGACTGTATTCATTTATTATTTGTAAAAGATTTTTTAGTGGATTCATTAGGGTTTTATGTGTACAAAATCATGTCATCTGCAAATAGTGGCAGTTTCACTTCTTTTCCTATTTGGATCACTTTATTTCTTTTTATCTCCTGATTGCTCTTGTTAGGACTTCCACTATTATGTTAAATAAGGGTGATGAAAGTGGGCATCCTTTTCTAGTTCCTGCTATTAGAAGGTTAGCTTTCAGTTTTTCTCCATGAAGAATGATATTAGCTGTGGGTTTGTCATATATGGCCTTCATTAGTTTGAGGTAGTTTTCTTCTATATCCATTTTATTTAGAGTTTTTATCATAAATGGTTACTATATCTTGTCAAATGCTTTCTCTGTGTCTATTGAGATGATCATGTGGTTTTTATTCTTCATTTTGTTAATGTGGTATATCACGTTGATTGATCTGTGGATCTCGAACCATCCCTGCATCCCTGGAATAAAACCCACTTGGACACGATTTATGAGCTTTTTAATGTATTGTTGTATTCGACTTGCTAGCATTTTGTTGAGGATTTTTGCATAGATGTTCATCAGTGATATTGGTCTGTCGTTTTCTTTTTTTCTGTTGTCCTTATCTGTTTTGGTATCAAGATATTGTTGGCTTTGCAGAATGAATTAGGAAGCCTCCTCTCCTATTCATTCTTTTGGAATAGTTTGAGAAGGATAGTATTAAGTTTTCTTTGAATGTTTGGTAGAATTCACCAGGGAAGTCATCTTGTCCTGGACTTTTATTTTTTGGGATGTTTTTATTGCTGTTTCAATCTCCTTCCTGGGGACTGGTCTATTCAAATTCTCTACTTCTTCTTGGTCCCCTTTTGAAGGTTGTATGATGTTAAGAATGTATCTATTTATTCCAGATTATCCAATTTGCTTGCACATAGCTTTTCATAGTATTCTCTTATAATCTTTTTTATTTCTGAGATGGCTGTTGTAATTTCTCCTCTTTCATTTCTGATTTTATGTAGTTGGGCTTTCTCTCTTTTTTCATGATGAGTCTAGCTAAAGTTTTGTCAATTTTGTTTATCTTTTCAAAAAACCAGGTCTTTGTCTCATTAACTTTTTCTAGTGTTTTTTTTTGTCTCTTTCGGTTATTTCTGCTTTGATTTTAATTATTTCCTTCCTTCTGATGATTTGGGGCTTAGTTTGTTCTTTTTTTTTTCTCTCATTCCTTTAGGTGCACAGTTAGATTGTTTATTTGGTATTTTCCTTGTTTGTTGAGGTGGGCCTGAAGTGCAATAAACTGCCTTCTTAGAACCACTTCTGCTGTATCCCATAGATTTTTGGTATGTCATATTTTCATTTTCATTTGTATCCAGGTATTTTTTATTTCTCCTTTGATTTTTTTTCATTGACCCAATCGTTTTTCAGTAGCATTTTGTTTAATCTGCACATATTTATGGGTTTTCTGATTTTCTTTCTGTAGTTGATTTCCAGTTTCATACTTTTGTGGTCAGAAAAGATTCACTGTATTTTTCAGTTTTCTCAAATTTATTGAGACTTTTTTGTGGCCTAATTTGTGTTGAATCCTGGAGAATGTTCAATGTGCATTTGAAAAGAATGTGTATTCTGTGGTTTTTGGATGGAATGTTCTAGATATATCTGCTAAGTCCATCTGGTCTAATGTGTCCTTTAAGGCCAGTGTTTCCTTATTGATCTTCTGTTTGAATGATCTATCCATTGCTGTAAGTGGTGTGTCTAAGTTCCCTACTGTTGTGTTATTGTCTATTTCTCCTTTTATGTCTGTTAATACTTGCTTTATATATTTAGGTGCTCCTGTATTGGGTGCATAGATATTTACAAGTGTTATATCTTGTTGTATTGTTCCCTTTATCATTATGTAGTGCCCATCATTGTCTCTTGTTACAGTTTTTGTTTAAAGTCAATTTTCTCTGATATAGGTATTACTACCTGCTCTTTCTTTTCTTTGCTGTTTCCATGGAGTATATTTTTCCATCCTTTCATTTCCAGTTTGTGAGTGTCTTTGTGTCTGAAGTGTGTCTCTTGTATGCAGCATACATATGGGTTTTGCTTTTTATCCAATAGAACACCCCATGCCTTTTGATTGGAGCATTTGCTCCATTGAGATTTAAAGTAGCAATTGATTAATATGAATTTATTGCCATTTTGTTACTTTTTTCTGTGTTTTAGTAGTTCTTCTCTTTTCCTTACTTCTCTTTATCTCTTCCTTTGTGATTTGATGACTTTCTTTAGTAATATGTTTGATTTCTTTCCTCTTACATATTTGTTTGCTTATTATAGGTTTCTGGCTTGTGATTACCATGAGGTTCTTAAATAATATTCTACGTATATAGCAATCTACATTGAGTTGATAGTCTCTTTAGCTTGACCTCTTTCTAAAAGCTCTACTCTTTTACTCCTCTCCTCCCACATTTTATGTTTTTGAAATCATATCTAATCTCTCATTTTGTGTGTGTCTATCCATTATCCTCTTTTCCTTGAAGTAGGTAATTTAATACTTTTGTCATTTAACCTTCATATTATCTTCATAGGTGGGCGATCTGTTACCTTTACTATGTTTTTGACTTTATCAGTGATTTTATTGCCTGATTTTTTTTCTGATAATTTTCTTATCCCTACTTGTGGTTTTCTCTTTCCTACTTAAATAAGTCCCTTCAGCATTTCTTGTAGAACTGGTTTCTTGGTGATAAACACCTTTAATTTTTGCTTGTCTGGGAAGCTGTTTATAAATCCTTCCATCCTGAATGATTACTTTGCTGGATAGCATATTCTTGGCTGTAGGTGTTTTCCTTTCAGCACTTTAAATACTTCATGCCACATTCCTTTATCCTGTAGGGTTTCAGCTGAGAAGTCCACTGATAGCCTTATGGGCTTTCCTTTGTATGTCACTTGTTGTCTTTCTCTTGCTGCTTTTAGGATTCTCTCTTTATCTTTAATTTTGGACATTTTAATTATAATGTGTCTTGGTGTGGGCCTCTTTGGGCTTTTCTTGTTTGGTGCTCTCTGTGCTTCTTTTACTTTGATGTCTGTTTCTTTCCTTAGATTAGGAAAGTTTTCAGCTATTATTTCTTCAAATAGAATCTCTGCCCCTTTGTCTCTCTCTTCTCCTTCTGGGACACATATCATATGAATGTTAGTGCACATGATTGTCCCAGAGTTCCCATAGACTGTTCTCATTCTTTTAAATTCTTTTTTCTTTTATCTATTCAGTTTTGGTGATCCCCTCTAGTCTTTCATCCAACTTGCTGATCCATTCTTCTATATCATCTACTCTGTTATTGAGTCCCTCTAGTGAAATTTTCATTTCCAGTATTGTAATCTTCATTTCTGGTTGGTTCTTTTTTATATTTTCCAATTCTTTGTTGATGTTCTCACTGTGTTCATCCAGTATTCTCCCAATATACGTGAACATCCTTATGAGTTTTTGTTTGAACTGCCTTATTCTGTTTCATTTAGCTCTTTTTCTGGGGTTTTATTCTGTTCCTTTGCTATTCCTTTGAGGAGTCATTATGCCTCTTTCTGCGCTTATATCTATGTATTATGTAAGTTGGCTATGTCTCATGATCTTGGATAAGTGGCCTTATGTAAGAGATGCCTTTTGTGGCCCAGCAGTGTGCTTCCCTCTCGTCACCAGTCCCAATGATCTAGGAATGACCCCTGTGTGCTACTTGTGTCCTTATGCTGTGGCAAGGTTACTCTTACTGCAGGTACCCAGGAAGTCTAGTCTTTCCCTTCCTGGCTGGCTGTTTATAAATTGGGTTTGGGGAGCCCCAGGACCTTTGGCTACAAGGTCTAATAGCACACTCCTGTTGTGATTTCCCTGTCAATTCGGTAGGCACTGACTGTAGCTGGTTGCTAGGCTCAGGAACTCACAGTTGCTGTAGGCCTCAGGCTTGCAAAGCTGTTGTCAGCTGTCTTAGGTTTGCAGCTGAGTGGGGCTGGCCCTAGGCACAGGGAGCACCCAACTATTTCAGGCTTTGGTAGGTGGGACTGATAGTCTTTGTGAAGCATAGATCTTCTGCCACTGATAAGCCCCACCCCCCCACAGGTCCACACCCACTGCCAACACAGTCCTCGTCTGTGCACACTTCCCAACCCCCTGGAGCCTACCCAGTCACCCCACTGCAGAGGCCCCCACCCCTCCACCAATGCCCCTTACAGTTCACCTGGTCCTCACACAGAGGCAGACACACTTGCCTACCTATGGAGGATCAAGGCACCCAATCAATGCAGGTGGACAAGTAGCCTGAGAGCTGGCTGTTGGGTGGGGCCGGTCCCTAAGGCAGGCTGCCTGCTCTGGCTGAACCAGATTAAATCTGTGCTCTAGTGAGTGTGGCATATCCCTGGGCTAACAGGCCAGTGGATAGCATCAACAGCATCTGGCAGCATCTGTGTCAGAACATCTGTACCAGAGCACAAGAATGGCCACCACCAATGTCTCAGTCTCTGGAGAGGTCTCACCTCTCACTGAGATGCACCCAGAACCTACCAAGTGAGTCTCTTTTCACCAAAGGACTGTGCAGCCTTCTTTCTGGTGATTTTGGTTTGCTCTCTGAGATGAGTGAATTTGTGCATGAGCCCTTTAAGAGCTGGGTTCTTTTGGCCTTCATCCGATAGCTTTTCTGGGGGTATTCCCTGTTACAGTTAATAGCCAGAAAAGCCAGATAGTAGGATACTCATCTCAGTTGTGCTGAGTCTGAAGTATGCGTATAGCAGTAATGGGCCCCTTGCTCAAGATCCCACTGCTCCAGGGAGGGATGCATACCTTAGAGTGTCTTCCGTCCAGCCTGCTGTGAAGGTCTGTAGCTTGTGAAGGTGGCTTTTTTTCTCTCCAGGAGGAATTTCTGCCTCTTCGGCCTCAGTCAGGACTCTCCCTTGTGGGGGTTCTTTTTATTCAGTTTTCAGTTTTCTCTTCAGGGTATTTTTTCGAAAAATAATTGTAACCTGGCTGTGTTCATGGCAGGAGGTGAGTTCAGAGTCTGCCTATGCTGCCATCTTGACAAGATCTCCCTCAAATTTATCTCTTAAAAGGTATTTTTTTAAAATTTTGCTGTCATTGATACACAACAGACTCATGTGTTTGAAGTGTACACTTTGATAAGTTTTGATGTAATCATATACCCATGACATCATCACTATGTTTAAGATAGTTAATATTGCTATCACCCCAAAAGTGTCCTTGTGACCCTTTGTAATATGTCCCCTCTGCCCCTCTTTCTTCAGGTAACCACTCACCTGCATCTGTCACTATAGATTGGTTTTTATTTTCTAGAATTTCTATAAATGGAATCCTAAAATATGCACTCTCTTCTTGTCTGGCTTCTTTCACTCACAAAATTAATCCATGATTTTGTGTATATCAATATTTTGTTCCTTTCTTTTGTGTGGATAAGCCACATTTTGTTTATCCATTCACTTTTTCATGAATATTTTGGTTGTTTCTAGTTTCTGGTTGTTACACATAAGTCTGTTATGAACGTTCATATATTGGTCTTCGTGTGGGCATATGTTTTCATTTCTCTTGCATAAGTATGTAAGAGTGGAATGGCTGTAACTCTTAAAATTCAATAAGAAAACAAACAACCCAATTACAAAAAAGGGACAAATGGTTTGAACAGACATTTCAACAGGAAGATATAGTGATAGGAAATAAGTACGTGAAAAGGTGCTCAACATCATTGATCACTGGTGAAATGTAAATGAAAACTACAGTGAGATAACAGTACACACCTATTAGAATGGTTAAAATAAGGAAGATGGATATATCAAGAGTTGACAAAAAATGTAGAGGAATTGGAACTCTGGTGATGTACAACAGAGCAAGCACTTTTGAAAGCAATTTGTCAGTTTCTTAAATTGTTAAGACGTGCTTAAAATATAATCGTTTTGCTTTTGAATTTCTTTATTTTTTTTTTTTTGGCAAATTCTTGAAATGGACCTTAATTTCTTTCTTTAAATTTTATCTCCTTTTTCTTACCATAATCAGAAACAAAAGAAAGGTGAAATTTACTTCTTTCACTTTTTGGACGTGCTTTCCAGTTCAAATAAAGATATTTCTTTTCACCTATCTCACTTTCCATTCAAATTTTCTTTCCTCTGCATGCAATCTTGTCCAAAGCCTACTTAATATGGAGAAGCAAAAAAGCTACCTAGAGGTATCAGAGCATGCAGGAAGATACCTTGGGGCCTCTGGTATCACACAGCCTCTTCAAATCACACCTGGTCACTTACTGCTTATGCATATAGGAGAAATTACTTTACCCCTTTGGCCTCAGCCTCTGCATCAGTGTTTGGAAACAATAGCATCTCTCTCATGTGACTTTTGTGAGGAATAAATGAATTAATCTATGCAAATGCATCAATGCTTAAAGCATTGCCTAACCAATAATGTGTGGTTGTATGTATGTCACCTTAAAGAAACACTCTGGGTTAGTAACTGTCACAGGCACACAGCTTCTTCAATGTGCCAAAAATGTTTTCGAGGAGCTGTACACTTCCCAGAACATGTATTCAGAAACAGCTTCATCAGAACACATTGTTTTGGGGAAAATAGGAGGTATTTTTCTTTTATTGTCAATGATAATGGCCCAGAGGATGGTGAGAGGATGGCAAGGAGAATGCCTAGCTTGTTTTCTTATCTAACATCTATCTTAGCAGACCAGTCTGGTGCAGGTCTCTGCAGGAAGAGCCATCTGGGCTCAAGTCCTGGCTTGATCACTGTGTGGCTTGGGTAAGTGAGAGACCTCGTGGAGTCTGTACTTCTTCAGCTATAGAATGGGGATTATAATAATACCCACCTAACAGGGAAGTAATGGGGATTAGGTGAATTAACATACACAGAGTCTCACCACACATGGCTGGTTATCTAATTAGTACTATGTCGGGTAACCTTAACACTGGAAGCTCATCAGGAAATGGATTGTGTTGAACTAAATGGGACCACCTAAAGACAGATGAGGTGTGTGTGAGGAAAGGATGACTTCTTGTCAAGAGGCCCAGAGAAACGTGCATGGACGCAGTGATACCTATGTTTGGGGCACATGGGAATGTAAAGCAAAGGAGACCTGGATTTAGGGGACCACTTGAATATATAAAAGGTACTCAGTATTGGGACATTTGGCTGGAAAGAAAGGATGAAACTATGTGGGCATGGAAAGAAAATCATTGCTATAAAATTTTTATTTTTTGGTAAATTTTAAGGGTATGTATGTTATCATTGTACTATTCTTTCAACTTTTTTGAAGGTTTAATATATTTCATTTTCTCTCTAGTTTTAAATTTAGCATAAGAAATAGCTGTGCAGATTTCAGTCTGAGGAGATCCATCTATAGGTAATAGAGGTGAGAAAATTCTCTTCTTTGTGCAATTCAAGCAATTTCACAAATAAAGAGCTGCCTTATCCCCAATTCCTAACTAAACTCATTTCTATAACTCTCATTTCACAATATCCTCTTTATTCATATTTCTTAGCTGTGGTGTCTGTCACTGAAGTTTCACCCTGGAAAGTAACATCTTGCATACTTATTACATTATTTTTTAGAAAGAATGTATTTATGAATATTAATGATTACATCTAGAGTTCAATTATTGTCATTCTTCTTTTCTCACGCTTATACATAGACACCCAGACACCACAGGTATTCACTCTCTTTAGTTGTATTTCTTACCTAAATTTTCCAACTTTCTTCTCCAACATCTTAAATTATATTCACACGGACCTTGGGAATCATTTAGCTTGAAAAAATTCTGTTAAATTCTCCTCCAAAGGCCAGTGATTTCAGTGACTTCTCTTCTATCTTTATATGGAAAAGAGTACACTCAGGAAACAACATTTTCTTGGCTCTTCCACACTGACTGACAGTGCTCCATCATATTTATCAAGTCCCTAATCCCAGAACTAGTGTGAGAATTATCAAAGGGGATATTGTTGGATGTGGCTTTGGAAAAATTCTGCTGATGGTGAGGTTGTTTCGGTGGGAGTAATTAAGATGTGACTCAGGAAGATATGCTTAGGAACACACATTTTTTCTAGGGTCTAAAATTTTCTAGAGGCAACAAAGATTTGACCAAACTCCACCTAGGCTCTCCTGAACTTTTCAACTAGGCCAGGCATAGACATAAATGCAGGGCACAAACTGCAGGGTCACCACTGAGATATGTGAGGTGCAGGTGGAGATAGCTTTCATCTTGCCTTCCCCTGCCTGAGACCTCAGCATCATTAGGTTGACTGTATAGGAAACAAGCAAGAAGTTAAACCACAGCGTCGTGAGTAGTCCATTACTGGAAATCATCAGGAGCGGAAGCATAGAATCATCTGTACAGGCGAGTTTGAGGACATGGGGGCTTGCTGGATCATATGGTAGTCATATTTTTAATTTTTTGAGGAACCTCTGCACTGTTTTCCATAGTGACCATAGCAATATATATTTCTATCCACAGTGTACAAGAGTTTTCTTTTCTCCACATCCTCACTAACACTTGCTATCTTTTGTCTTTTTGATGAGAGCCATTCTAACATGTGTGAAGTGATATCTGACTGTGGTTTTGAATTGCATTTCTCTGATGCTTAGTGATATTGAGTACCTTTTCACGTACCTGTTGGTCATTTGAAAGTCTTGTTTGAAAAAATTTCTATTCAGTTCCTCTGCCTATTTTTAAATCTGATTGTGTGTTTTTTGCTTGAGTTTATGAGTTGTTTACATATTTTAGATACTAACTCATCATCTGATATATCATTTGAAAATATATTGTTCCATTCTGTGAGTTGTCTTTTCATTTGTTGATTGTTTCTTTCACTGTGCAGAAGCTTTTTAGTTTGATGTAGTCTCATTTTATTAATTTTTGCTTTGTTGCTCGTGCTTTTAGTTTCATTTCCAAAATATTATTGCCAAGACCAATGTCGAGGAGATTTTCTACTATTTTTCCTTCCAGGAATTTTATGGTTTCTGGTCTATGTTTAAATCTTTGATCTATTTCAAGTTACTTTCTGTGAGTGATGTAAGATCGGGGTCTGATTTCATTATTATACATGTAGTTATCCAGTTTTCCCAGTATCACTTATTAAAGAAACTATGCTTTCCCCATTGTATATTTTTGACATTTTTTGTTGATAATTAATTGAATGTATGTGCATGGGTCCATTTCTGGGCTCTTGGTTCTGTTCCATTGGTCTACATGTCTGTTTTTATGCCAGTACTATAAAGTTTTGATTATTATATCTCTGTAGTATATAGTTTGAAATCAGAAGTGTGATGCCTCCAGTTTTGTTCTTCTTTTTCAGGATTGCATTGGCTGTTAGGGATCTTTTGTGATACTACACAAATTTTAGGTTTTTTTTTTCCTATTTCTGTGATCTATTAAGATTTGTCTCCAGGTATTTTTTTATTTCTCCTTTGATTTCTTCACTGATCTAATCATTGTTCAGTAGCCTTTTGCTTAATCTCCACAAAAGGAAGAGTCCCTTTCTTTGGACACTTTGTTCTTGACAGCTTCTACAGTGATGTCCCCCAGATTCTCAAACTCACCTGTACAGATGCTTTTGCACTTGAGCTCCCGATGATTTCCAATGATGACGTAGTCACTACTCTCTGGTTTCTGTTCCTGCTTGTGTCCTACACAGTCATCCTAATGACACTGAGGACTCAGGAAGGGGAGGGCAGGAGGAAAGCCATTTCCACCTGCACCTCACACATCACTGTGGTGACTCTGCTCTTTGTGCCCTGCATCTATGTCTATGTCAGCCCTTCAGTGTCCTCCCCACAGATAAAGCCAGGTCCATCACCTTCACTGCCATCTCCCCTCTGGTGAGCCCCATAATATACACTCTGAGGAACCAAGAAATGAAGTCAGCCTTGAAAAGACAAGAGAAAACTCATGCCTTCTGTGATGAAACAGAATAAAAATCTCCAAGCTCCTCGTCACCAAGAAGTCCTTTCGTTATTTCTCCCACGGAGTCCTATTTATATTCTCGAATATATTGTCAATGAACCAACTACACTTAGTAGGTAACAATTTATTTTTCTGGGTAAGTTAACAGGTAGCTGGTAACCCAACCTTCTGGTAAGCATGAAGTAATTAGTGTTATAGAGTTGAGCTTGTGTGTTTCCATCCAAAGAGCGAAGTAGCAATGTATCAATCAGGAAAACTATATGGCAGGTTAAGAGATTGATTGAATCCAGCTCCGTTTCCAGAGGTAAATAAACAGAAGCCTAGAGGTAGAGTGATTTGCCCAAGATCTCACATCCACTTAAATACAGCGATAAGTCTTCAGATACCCAGCTGATTGCTCTTAAACCATTTGCAGGTAATTTATTACATTACTGGACTCGTCTATGCCAAACTGTAATCCTGTTCTAGAAAGATCTCATGATTACTGCAAATGAAGTGCACATATGTACATATAGCCCATAACAGATAAAGAAATTTTTTCTGATTAGTTCAACTTCATATGGGCTTATGATGTATTGAGAACCTTAAAGCTACATAATGGTTGTCCTCCTAGATTCCTATCAGGAATGAAGAAGCTTTGAAAGATTTCCCCATAATAGTCTAAAGGGATTTATATTATGCAGAACTAGATATGCCAGATTCACACTCTTGTGATAAGTTTAGACAAAGGCAGAGCTTCAGGGATCCTACACAAAGAGCAAGACATTCTTATTTTTCAAGAACTGATTTTCCAGTCCAGCCTTCCCAGGGCCAATCTCAGATTGGCTTCACCATTGAGGATTTACACTCTTCTCACTTCCCACTTCCCACTTCCAAGAGAGAGGAAAGATTAAAGAAGAGAAAACTCTAAAGAGTATATTTTTCAAGCTATTGGAATTTGAGAAGAAATGTAGGGTATTATTTTTGTTTGGGAAAGCATGGTAAAAGTAAAGCATTATACCTGAAAGCTCTAACTTCAGAGTCATACAGACCTGGGTCCAAATCCAATCTCTGCCATCCACTAATTGTATGATCTTGCCCAAGTTATTTTATCTCTTCGCAGTTCACAATTCACTTATAAAAAGGTACTTATAATATCCACCTCATGAAATTGTCATGCAGGTTAAAATGAGATGGTACATGTGAAACATACAATGCCTGGCAGATAGTAAATGCTCAGTGAAAGGCTAATGTCATTATTAATCTCATCCTTATTGATCTGTCTAGTGCACATTCTGACCCTAAACCTAATCCTAACCCCCATCTACCTGTTATACTCTTTTCCTATAGGAACCAGAGTCCTCACTATTGGGAAAAAACTGATGGGTAGAAAACATGAGGATGTACATTGAATTCAAAGCATGTTTCATCTTAAAATTTCTAGCTTTTTGTCATTAAAGCATGACAATAATTTTACCTGTTATTTTTACAGCTTAAAGGGTCATCCTGAAGCTGTTGAGGTAAAGCATAGGAGAGTTTCATAGTAAAAGAATGTAATAGGTCAAAGACAAATCCTTGGGTTTTAGAGTGGAGATAAGAGATCAGAACAAGAAATGAGATCTGGTGAGGTAGAAAAGAGCCCAAGCAGAGTTAACCAAAGGATACTGAGTGTTGAGGACAAACTTCACTTATGTCCCACATTCAATCTGGAATGGCACCATGAGTATTCGTTAACTTATCAGCTCAATTGAGTGCCATTTCTTGTCACCTCGTCAATCAATTATGACTTTTTTCAATATCAACCTACTTTCCCTAGCATGAGAATTCTAAGAATAATTCACATTTGTCAAGTCACCATTCATAAGGTCCTGCTACCTTTACTCAGGTAGCTCTGGTTGCAAGTCTCCAAGTTTCTCTATATGAAATTGCCTATGAAAGATGCATACTACAAACCACTTTGTAGTCTATTTCATGCAAATGCTTCCTTCTTTTCCTTCCTATCTCTTGTGACTCACTCAATCAGATTTTTATCAGTATGTCAGAATCGGATGGCACCCAAGATCTATGGAGCCTGAATCACTGACTGTATCTCAGAAGCATAATCCCAAGAGGCCAAGAATGCAAGAACTCCTGCCACATCGTAGTCCCTGAGACTTCTTCAAGCCATGTTTAAACACACAACACACAACACAATCTGATTCAATAATTCAGGGCAGAGAAATGTCAAGATGGCAGTATAGGCAGACTCTGAACTCACCTCCTCCCATGGACACAAAAAATTTACTACTTCTCTAGGAACAGTTACCCCTGAGAGAGAACTGAACTGGATAAAAAGGAACCCCTTCCATAAGGGATAGTTCTGACTAAGGAGGAAGAGGCAGAAATTCCTTTCTGGAGAGAAAAAAAAATCCACCTTTACAAGCCATGGTGCTTCATAGCCAATTGAGAGCAATCCTAAGGTATGCAGCCTTCCCTGGGGGAGTGTGGGATCTGAGTGGGGGAATGTTACCACTACAAGCATCTTTTGGACTCAGCACAACCAAGAAGAGTGTCATCATATCTGGTTTGACTAGCTACTAACAACACTGGGGAATACTCCCAGAAACGTTATCAAACATAAGGGGAAAAAGCTGGCTGTTAAATGACACATGCACAAACTCAACTCTTTTGGAAAGCAACCTAAATTCACCAGAAAGAAAGGTGCACAGTTCTTTGGTGGAAAGAGACTCAATTTATAGGCTCTGGGTGCATCTTACTGAGAGGTGGGACCTCTCGAGGGACTGAGACATGGGCAGCAGCTACTATTGTGACTTAGTATGGGTTTGCTGACACAGACACTGGCAGACACCATTGGAGTTCTTCCCCTGGCCTGATAGCACAGAGTCTGCCACACTCTCTAGAGCATCAGTTTAATCTAGCACAGCCAAGGCAGGCAGTCTGCCCTAGGGACAGCCCCCATCCAACAGAAGCCATTAGGCAACTTGTGAGCCTGGTAGGCTGGGTGCCTGGAT
Source organism: Equus asinus (assembly GCF_041296235.1). NCBI lineage: Eukaryota > Metazoa > Chordata > Mammalia > Perissodactyla > Equidae > Equus > Equus asinus. The sequence goes on along the minus strand of NC_091806.1, from coordinate 35,464,483 downwards.
CCTCTGAAGCTGGGTGAGTGGGTCCACCTTTGCAGAGCAGGGCATGTACAAAGAGCAATTGGAGGGTGTGGGGCATTGGTAGAGTGTGTGGGGCCTCTGAAGCGGGGCAAATGGGTCCACATCAGGGTGTCGAGGCAGTGCATGGGGCAGGACTCTGTTGCCAGTGTGTGTGGTCCTGTGGTCAGTTGGGCTTGTCAGCTGCAGAAGACTTGTGCTTCTCAAATAACCACATAGGGGATCATCCTCACCTTCCAAAGCCTGAAACAATTGAGTGCTTCTGTGCCTGGGGCCAGCCCCACTGTAGGCTGGAGGCCTACAGGAATCGTAAGCCCTGAACCTAGTAACCAGCCACTCTGGGGGCCTGCTCACTTAACAGAAGAACTACAACAGGTATGTGCTCTTAGACCTTGCAGCCAACTGTTCTGGGGCTCCCCAAACAAGATAAACTGATTGAAGTGTCCATAGCAGCCACACAGTGTTGAACATTACAACCAGCTGGCTAGGAGGACAGCCTACCCTTCCTTGGCACCTACAGCAAGAGCAACCCTTCCACAACAGAAGGACACATGTAGCCCATACAAGGGTCACTCCTGGAACATTTGGAACTGGTGATGAGAGGGAAGCACACTGATGGGCCTCAAAAGGCATCTCTTACATAAGACCACCTCTCCAAGATCAGGAGATGTAGCTGACTCACCTAATACATAGATATAAGCACAGAGAAACAGGTAAAATGCGGAGGTAAAGGAATATGTTCCATGTCAGGGAACAGGACAAAACACCAGAAAGAAACTAAATGAAACAGAAATAAATGATCTATCTGACAAAATGTACAAACTAACAGTCATAAGGATGCTCATTGATCTTGGGAGAAGAATGGATGAACTCAGTGAGAGCGTCAACAAAGAATTGGAAAATATAAAAAAGAACCAATCAGAAATGAAGAACACAATACTGAAAATGAAAAATTCACTAGAGGGACTCAATGGCAGAGTAGATGATACAGAAGCATGGATCAGTGAACTGAATGAAAGACTGGAGGAATTCATCAAAGCTGAACAGATCAAAGAAAAAAGAATCAAAAAAAATTGAAACAGTCTAAGAGACCTCTGGGACAACACCAAGTGCATTAACATTTGTATTATAGGTGTCCCAGAAGGAGAAGCGTAAGACAATGGGGCAGAGAATCTATTTGAAGAAACAATAGCTGAAAACTTTCCTAACCTAAGGAAGGAAACAGGCATCCAGGTACAGGAAGCACCAAGAGCACCAAACAAGATAAACCCAAAGAGGCCCACACTAAGACACATTATAATTAAAATATCAAAAAGTAAAGATAAAGAGAGATTCCTAAAAGCTACAAGAGAAAGACAACAAGCAACATACAAAGGAAACTCCATAAGGCTATCAGCTAACTTCTCAGCAGTACCTTACAGGCTAGAAGCGAATGGCATGATATATTTAAAGTGTTGAAAGCAAAAATACCTACAGCCAAGAATACCCTACCTGGCAAAGTTATCATTCAGAATGGAAGGAGAGATAACGAGCTTCCCAGACGAGCAAAAATTAAAGGAGTTTATAATCAGGAAACCAGTTTTACAAGAAATGCTACAGGGATTTAAGTGGGAAAGAGAAGACTACAAATAGGAATAAGAAAATGATTTTAAAAAGGCAATAAAATCACTAGTAAAGGCAATAATAAAGTGAAGGTAGCAGATCAATCACCTATGAAGAAATAAGAAGGTGAAAAGACAAAATAACTAAAATTACCTATTTCCAAGATAAAAGGGTAATGGATGTATACACAGAGAGAAAGAGGTTAGATATGATATCAAAGCCAGAAATTGTGGAAGGAGGGGAGTAAAAGAGTAGAACTTTTAGAAAGAGGTCAAACGAAAGAGACCATCAACTTAATGTAGATTGCTATACACGTAGGTTATTATTATATATGAACCTCCCGGTAATGACAAACCAGAAACCTATAATAAATACACAAAAGTTTCAGAGAAAGGAAGTCAAACGTATTACTAAAGAAAACCATAAAACCACAAGAGAGAACTGCTAAACACCCAGAAAAAAAGTAACAAAATGGCAATAAGTACATACTTATCAATAGCTTCTTTAAATGTCAAAGAACTGAATGCTCCAATCAAGAGGCATAGGGTGATTAGATAAAAAAATAAGACCCATATGTATGCTGTATACAAGAGACACACTTTATATCTAAAGATGCTCACAGACTGAAAGTAAAAGGATGGAAAACGATACTCCATGCAAATAGCAAAGAAAAGAAAGCTGAGGGAACAAACTTACATCAGACAAAATAGACTTTAAAGCAAAACTTTAACAAGAGACAAGGAAGGGCACTAAATAACGATAAAGGGAACAATCCAACAAGAGCATATAACACTTATAAATATCTATGCACCGAACATAGGAGCACCTAAATGGTGCATCAGCAAAAGGGAAATCTGCGTGATGGAGTGACCAAAACACCCCCCCCCACCCCTGCAAAGAAGTCACAATGATGGCAGTGCATCGCCCCGTAGTCATAATGGTCACATAATGCAGGGGTTGGAGACGCTGTGTACTGATCAAAAGCCATCACAGAGAGAGAAAATATCTGCTGCACCAAGGAGGTGGAAGAAAAACATCTGTGTCATGCAGCTTGTATAGGATATGGTCCTTATCTTAGACAGAAGGTCTTCTAGGACCTTTGGAGCAGTGATGGAGCAGAAGCAGATGTCAAAGCTGGCTAGAGTGCAGAGCAGGATGTACATGGAGGTGTGGAGGCGACACTGACAGGTCACAGTGACCATGATGATGAGGTTTCCCAGCAGAGTTGTCATATACACAAAATACAAAAAAAGAAATAAGACCAAGCTCCGGTCTTGGGAATAAGTCCTAGAAATACAAATTCTTTTACCCTGGGGTCATTGTCCAACTCCATTGAATCATGTTTCTTTTTCCTCGTGTAGCTTGGAAAAAATTAAAATGTTATTTCAGAAAGGGTTTACTCCCGCTTAATAGATTCAGGTTTACAGAGTTAGGTATTAGGTCTGAAAACTAGTGAGGTGTTATCACCACATGAAGAGCCTTTCCAAGGTTATTGTTAACGTGTCCAAAATGACATCTTATTACACAAACATGCATTTAATTATTTTTTTCTTCTGTTAATTATAAGCATTTTAGAAAATGCATAAAAATAATGTTCTCAGAATATAAGTTATAAGTATCCAAGATAAAGAGGTGAATGTTTAACACTCAGAAAGGGACGATCGTGGCACGAGGGATACAAAAACGGATGTAGTTTGGTGTGTGGATAAGACAATGCCTATTTGGTACAACTGGGGTTCTTTGAGGTTCCACATGAGTGTGGGTTTTTTTCCCAGACTGGGTGCTCCATTTAAATAGTTTAAGAACTCCTGTCTGTAGATTGGTTGTCTTCAGACTGAATTTCACAGAAGCACTCCTCCCTTTTTTGAATCCCAAATTTGATGCTGTGAAAAATCAGAAAACTTTAAAGCTATAAAGTTCTTCTCTATTGCTCTATTGTTGCTTAAGGGAATTTCTCTGTTTCTGTCTTTAAACTACTTTAGGTACCAAAACCCTTGTATGTTAAATAACTCCTCAACTATTAAGGAAAACTGGCAACTCAGAGCTTTTCTTCTGTTTATTGGTCAAATTTATTTCTTAAAAGTTATTTTTTTATTGCACTATCATTGACATACAGTAGACTCATGTCTTTGAAGTGTACACTTTGATAAATTTTGATATAAGCATATATGCATGAAACCATCACTTTGTTTAAGATAGTTAATATACCTATCATGGCAAAAGTGTCCTTGTGACCCTTTGTAATATGTTCTCTCTGCTCCTCCTTCTTCAAGAAACCACTGATTTGCATTCTGTCACTATCCATTAGTGTGCAGCTTCTAGAATTTTATATAAATGGAATCCTACAATATGTACTATTTGTCTGATTTGTTTCACTTCCAAAATACATCCATGTTTTTGTGTGTACCAATAGTTCGTTCCTTATTATTGTATGGATAGGCCACATTTTGTTTATCAATTCACTTGTTGATGAACATTTGGGTTGTTTCTAGGTTTTTACTATTACATGTAAAGCTGCTATGAATATTTGTGTAAAGGTCTTTGTGTGGACATATGTTCCCATTTCTCTTGGGTAAGTAACTAGCAGTATGACAGCTGTAAGTCTTAAAATTCAATAAGAAAACAAACAACACATTTGAAAAAAATGGGCAAATGGTTTGAGCAGACACTTCAACAAGAAGATATAGGGATAGCAGATAAGCACGTAAGAAGAATCTCAACATCATTTATCACTGGGGAAATACAAATGAAAGCCATAGTGAGATAACAGCACATCTATTAAAATGGCTAAAGTAAAGAAGATGGATATGTCAAGAGCTGACAAAATGTAGAGGAATTGTAACTCTGGTGGGAATGTACAATGATGCAAGCATTTTTGAAAACAGTTTGTCAGTTTCATAAAATGTTAAGCGTGTGCTTACAATATAATCATTTTGCTTCTGAATTTCTTTCTTTTTTTTAGTGAATCCTTCAAATGGACTTAATTTCTTTCTTTGCAGTTTATCTCCTTTTTCTTATCATAATCAGAAACAAAAGAAAGGTGAAAGTGACTTCTCTCACTTTTTTGGGTGTGTTTTCCAGTTCAGATGAAGATATTTCTTTTTACCCAGCTCACTTTCCATTCAAGTTGTCTTCCTCTGTATGCAATTTTGTCCAAAGTCTATTAATATGGAAAACTACAAAAGCTACCAAGAGTTATCAGAGCATGCAGGCGGATACCTGGGGCCTCTGCCATCACACAGCCTGTTGCAATCCCAGCTGGGTACTTACTGCTTATGCTACAGGAGAAGTTACTTTACCCCTTTGGCCTCAGTATTTGGAAACAGTAGCATCTTCCGTGTGTGATTTTCATGAGGATTAAATGAATTAATCTATGCAAAAGCATCAATACTTAGAGCATTGCCTAATCAATAACAAGTGTGCTTATGTGTGTGTTACCTTAAAGTAAAACTCCAGGTTAGTAACTGTCACAGGCACACAGCTCCTTTAAATGTACTGACAATCTTTTAGAGGAGCTGTACATTTCCCAGAAGATGTATTCTAAAACAACATCATCGGAACATACTTTTTTGGTGAAAATAGAGGGTATTTTTCTTTTTTCTTTTTTTTTTTTTAAGATTTTATTTTTTCCTTTTTCTCCCCAAAGCCCCCCAGTACATAGTTGTGTATTCTTCGTTGTGGGTTCTTCCAGTTGTGGCATGTGGGACGCTGCCTCAGCGTGGTCTGATGAGCAGTGTCATGTCTGCGCCCAGGATTCGAACTAACAAAACACTGGGCCGCCTGCAGCGGAGCGCGCTAACTTAACCACTTGGCCACGAGGCCAGCCCCCGAGGGTATTTTTCTTTACTGTCAATGAGAATGGCCCAGAGGGTGGTGACAGAGTTTGGTAGTAAGGAGAGCACTTGCTTGGTTTGGTTTCTTTTCTGACAACATCTTAGCAGCCCAGAGAAGTCTGGTGCAGGTCTCTGCAGTCACAGCCATCTGGGCTCAAGTCTTGGCTTTGTCCCTGTGTGACTTGGGTAAGTGAGAGACCTCATGGAGTCTCCACTTCAACTTTGGAATGGGGACTATAGTAATACCCACATCACAGGGAAGTTATGAGGATTAGGTGAATTAACATATGCAGAGTCTCAGCATACATGGTTGGTTATCTGTTATGATTAATACTGTGTTGGGTAACCTTAACATGGATGTTCATCAGGAAATTGAGTGTTTTGAACTAAGTGGTAGCCGAGCTACCAATTCTGACTAGTTAAGGAGAGGAAATAATTGCAGAAAAGATCAACTCAGTACAGTTACTAGAGGTAATGAGGAGGTCCTACCTAGTTATGATAGGCTTCCATAGGGACTCCCTGTAAATAATAGACTATGGTCTACACAGAAGGGTAGAAGGTATAGTCTCTCAGACCACAAGTCAGGCTTGTTTTCAGAAAAGTAGCCACAAACTGCCTTTCATAATTCAGACAACATCCTCTACCTTCTGCTCCATTTTTCTGCTATTTGTAATCCATCTTATTATTTAACAAATATTGATAGAAAATTGGCAGATTTCTAGGTTATTTGAGAGAAATGAATATAATCCAACACCAGTAGAAAATAACTGAAATCCAATAGTATTATGGGAGTGATGGGGATCATCTAAAGACAGACGATCTGTGGGTGAGAAAAGGACAACTTCTCACCAAGAGGCTCAGAGGAACCTGCAGGGAGGAGGTGACACTTATGTTTGGGACACATGGGAGTGGAGAGAAGGGAGATTTGGCTTTAGGGGACCGCTTGAAGATACAAAAATTGCTTATGAATTGGAAGTTTGGCTGGAAAGAAGGCAAACGTGTGCACGGAAAGTCATAAAAAAGAAAATCATTGCTATAAAATTTTTATTGTTTTATAAATGTAAGGAAGGGTATGTAGGTGTTCATTGTCTGATTCTTTCAACTTTTTTGAAATATTTTATTTTCTTTCTAGTTTTAAATTTAGCATAAGAAAAACCTCTGTACATATCAGTTTGAGATCTATCTACAGTAACTAAGCCTGAGAAAAATCTCTTGTTTGTGCAATTCAAGGGATCCCATGAGAAAAGAGCTTCCTTTTCCCTACTTCCAAACTGGACTCATTTCTATGGCTGTCACTTCACAATATCCTCTTTGTGCATATTTCTTAGCTGTGCTGTCTGTCTGTAAATGTTTACCCTGGAATGTAGCATGCTGTGTATATATTTCATTGTTTTTAGTCAAAACATATTTATAAATATTAACGATTCCATCTAGATTCAGTTTTTCTCACTCTTTTGTTCTCATGCTTATGCATAGACACCTAGGCACCACGGCCGTTCACACTCACGCAGAGTTATGTTTCTTTCCTAAAATCTCCTACCTCCTTCTCTAATATCTTAAGTAATGTCCACATGTACCTTGGAAATCATTCAGCTTCAGAAAATTCTGTTAAATACCCCTCTGAAGGCCAGTGATTTCAGTGGCTTCCCATCTATCTTTATGTGGAAAAGGGCAGACTCAGGGAATAATATTTCCTTGCCTTTTCCACACTGATTCACAGTGTTCCATCGTATGTACCAGTTTCTTAATCCCAGAACAAGTGTGAGAATTATCAGAGGGAATATAGTTGGATGTCCCTGTGGAAAAGTTCTGCTGATGGTGAGGTGGTTTCAGTGATGGTATTCAAGATGTGACTCAGACACATGTTCTTAAGAACATACTTTTTGTGTAGGGTCTAAAAGTTTCTAGCAGTGACAAAGATTCTCTCCTTGACCAAACTACTCAGGCTCCCCTGAACTTTTCACCTAAGCCTCAACTTTGGGACCTCCATGCTTGTCTCTCTGCATTGTCCAATTTTAGCAAGAATCCTGCTAATTCAGTTTAGCTAAAATACCCCACCCTCCATGTTGATCACCCTCAGTATCTAATCAGGTTCCTCACCATCCACCATCCCCTAAGTGATATCTTATCACCCTGGCCTGCCTTCAGCAAGAATCCTGTTAGGTCAATTTAGCCAGAATCCTACCCGACCTCTGATGTTTTCTCTTAGTAGATTTCCTATTGGGACATAAATGTCTATTCTTAGGGATTCTGAACAACTTCCTTAGGTAGTTTCACCCATGGGGAGTGAATCCTGAAGTGTGACACCCCACAGTATTGGATGGAGCCATTGGACCTGGAAGGGTTATGTAGACGAGAGTAAAGGAGCTCTCAATGGGCGGATGAAGAAACTGGGTGATGGAGATCTCACAGGACACATTTGTAACCAGGAAATCCACAATGGATTCATCAGTAACTCCCAGTTGCTCAACTTTCAGACTTTTTAAAATTCTCACCACCTCCATCATTACTACCCTAAGTCATGTCTTCATTTTTTCTTTCATGGGAATGTTGCAGTGACCTCTTATTTGGTCTGCCTGTTTTTGTTCTCACCCCTCTTCATTCCATTCATAACAGTAACCTGTGCAATTCTGTTAAAACATCCATCACTATTCTGCTCTTCAAAGCCCTTCAAATGCATCCCTTCTTGTTTAATGTGAAAGTCAAAATCCTCACAGTGGTTTAAAAGGTCCTAAGGGTCTAGTCCCATGGCCTCATTATTTCTCTGACTTCAATTATTACCTGTCCCCTCCTAGCTTCCTCTAATCTTCTTACAAAGACCTGGCACATCCCAACCTGAGGACCTTTGCATGTCTGACTTTTGTACTGAGATTTGTACTACAACATGAACATTTTTCTGGTTTCAAAAATTTTAAGATCTAGGATATACCTTCAGAAATGAGGGGCAAAAAAGAAAACCTCACAGCACCTGTAAATAGCAGAAAGCCAAGCTCATATATTGAATAATGTTTTTCACTCATGCCAACCGTTTTGAATGGATATACATAGCCTGAAGCAGCTTCATAAATTTCTGTCATTTTTAGGGAGCAATGTTAACAGAATAACAATGAATCAATTGTTTTGTTAACCCTATTCTCCAATGACTTGAGGAACAGAAACGAGTGATAGGTGATGTTCCTTCACTGAGTTTTGTAATTCAACCATCTTTATGAGTGTTTTCTATGTTCTACTTTCTGTGCCAGGTGCTGGGGATACAATAAAGAAAGCATTGTCCTACTTGGGGCGGATGGAAAGAAGGAGGACAGGGAATTGGAAACAAGGTCCTGAGTTATGTGCTCAAGCTGAGCCCAAGTCACTGAAGGGATGTGGTGGAAGTATGTACAGCGGGTGTGGGGTTCAGAGGACGGCCAGAGTAAGGGCCTTACATGAGGTGACAGAACTCATGGTTATTGAGGTCCATATTCTAACTCAAGCTGTGCTGGCTTCAAGGAACCTGCACTCAGCCACTGGAGTGTAGGCTTTAGATGGAAAAATATTCAGGTAATAGTAATTTATTCATATAAGAGAGTCAGAGGAGGAATGTAATCTGAATGTGTTTACCTCATTAAAATGTGATAACATCAAGAAATTCCTTATAGAATCCATGCCCAAGACGCATTGTGTTTCTCCTATGTATCTCAGCACAGTTCCTGGTAACGTGTATATAATGGGAATGTCTGAGTATATATATTTTTGCTTTTTCTTATTGATAATTTTATTTAGACAGTTGTAGATCCCATGCAGTTGCAGGAAACAACAGTGAAGGATTCCACCTAAACCCATTTTCTCCCAATGATCATTTCACAATCTATATGTATATCAAAACATCAAGTTGTACATCTGAAGTAAACAACATTTGTGTTTCTCAATTATATTGCAATAGAATAGGGAAATAAAACCCAGAACAATTTCAATGTGATTGTTTGAGTGTATATCGATTCTGTTTTCTTTATTTCTTCCAAGTCTGCATTGCGTAAGCAATATGCAAATCTCCAGCTAACAATTTGATTTCTCTACTTTATTTTGTAACATGAAATCTCTCTTTTCACATTATTATTGCATACTGATCAGAATCTTCGAAAGTCATGTGTATCTTAGTAGAAATATCAAGATTATTTAGAAATCCTTTAGACAATCCAGGTTATTGGATGTACAAACATTTTCAAAGGCAGTGACAAGGAGTGAATGACCAGTCTATACCTTGTCTGAAGGCACAAATCTTCTCTTCAGTCTCCTCATGGCTGACTTCATCTCCTGGTTCCTCAGAGTGTAGATTAAGGGGTTCAGCAGAGGGGAGATGACAGTGAAGGTGACAGAGATGGGCTTATCCGTGGGGAGGGCAGTGAAGGGCCGGGCATAGACATAGATGCAGGGCACAAAGTGCAGGGTCACCACAGTGATGTGTGAGGTGCAGGTGGAGATGGCTTTCCTCCTGCCCTCCCCTGCCTGAGACCTCAGCATCATTAGGATGACTGTGTAGGACACAAGCAGGAAGATAAACCACAATGTGGTGAGCAGCCCACTGTTGGAAATCATCAGCAGCTCAAGCATGAAAACGTCAGTACAGGCGAGTTTGAGGACCTGTGGGACATCACAGTAGAAAGTGTCAAGAACATTGGGTCCACAGAAGGGAAGGGGTAGCAACAGGGAAATCTGCACGATGGAGTGGACAAAGCCCCCCACCCAGCAGGCTACAATGAGGGCAGTGCATCGCCCTCTACTCATGATGGTCACGTAGTGCAGGGGCTTGGAGATGGCCACATACCGATCTAAGGCCATCACTGACAATGAACATGCATCCAACCCTCCAACAAGGTGGAAGAAAAACATCTGGGTGAAGCAACCATTGAAGGAGATGGTCTTTCTCTGTGACAGAAGGTCCACCAGAACCTTGGGAGCTGTGATGGAGGAAAAGCAGATGTCGGCAATAGACAAATTACGGAGCAAAAAATACATGGGGGTGTGAAGGCGAGATTCACAGGTCACAGTGACCATGATGAGGAGGTTTCCCAGCAGAGTTGTCACATACACCCAAAGCAGGAAAAGAAATAAGACAAAATTCAGTTCTTGATTCTGAGTTAGGCCAAGGAAAATAAATTCTTTGACCCTGGTGCCGTTTTTCAGCTCCATTGAGTCATCTTCTTTCTCTCTCTTTTGTTTCAAGCTGCTTCATTTGAAAAGTGTTGGCTATTTTATTTTCTTCCTAAGCACTAAGAATGAAATTCAGAATCTTCTTCATGTGACTGTGGTCTTTGTAATTTGTTGAGTTGTCCAAATTTTTAAGATTGCAATCAGTTTGGTGATCAAATCAAATTATCACATGCAAAGCTGTTCAATAATTCTGTTCCTATAAAACTATTATGAAAAGAATAAGCATTTATATTCAGCAGAGACATTTGCACTGCATATTTTATTTAATTAATTTATTTGTTTTAAAATTTTATAAATATTTTTTATTCCACACAAATTTATTGAATTTCCTGAACCATTTCAAGCATTATATACAAAGATAAGTTAGAACTGTCTCCAGTCATTGTAGACGTATTGTTTACAAGTTTAAAATTCATATTAGCAAATATTCTGGTGACTCCAAGAGGCTCTTGTTTTTCTGAATAAAAGGATGTTATTCAGTTTCTTATTGCAATGTTGTGTGGCATCAGTCAGTTTCCTTGCTGTTGGCCATTTTACATTGAATTTCTTAAAACTGCTGATTATTCCATGTAGGTACCTTGTCATTGTGATTTCCTTATACTAATCAGATTGTTTGCTTAATAATTATTTAAACATATTTAAAATGTATTATTGGGAAACAGATTGAAACAATATGTAAATTCTAATCTCAAAAAATATCTTTATTTTATTGTGAGAAAAAAACTTAAACTTGAGACTTACCCTCTCAAATTTTTAATTGCACAATACAGTATAGTTACAATATTGTAGAGCAATTCTCTAGAGCTTATTCATCTTGGATAACTGATGTGATCCTTGCTTGAGTGTGGGGAAAGAATAAAGATAGTGACCAACCTTTGAGAGATGGTTCATATTGTATCAACCACACTCTCCTCTGCCTCTTTCTGTTTGTGGATCAAGAGAGTGGAGGTGTCCCACAGTAAGGAGAGATAACGGTATCATTAGAATAATGCCTTTTTTTGTGTGTGAGGAAGATTGGCCTGAGCTAACATCTGTTTTCAAGTGGAGTGAGCCAACTTAACCACTGTGCAACAAGGCTGGCTCCTATAACGTCTATTTTTAACAAACTCTTATTGATAATTCTTAGGAAATTTTGTAATTATTATTTTCTCCACCTTGTTCTTAGAAAGTGAACACTTCTTGTAATTTCAAATGTATATGGATAAATCAGACCACATTGTCTAAGTGTTTGTAGCCTAACAAAAGTGGATGATTTTTATAAACTGATGAACATAATGCAAGATAAAATGTGAAATGTGTCACAAGAATAGAAGTAGATTTGGGGGGGATAGGAGATATTATGGTTTCCAGCAGTAACAAAAGCTACTATTTTTTAAGTATTTACTATGTGTTAAGACTTAGGAAAAGTTGATTTACTTAATTTTCCCCACCATATTTTAGTAAGTATTATTATTATACTTGATTTTGTTACAGAATATATGACGAATCTATATTTGGTTTAAAGGAAGGAAGAGATGGAAATAGGATGGAAGAAACAGTGTTTTTTTCCTGCTTCAATCTTATATGTATAATGTCTAACTTTGTATAACAGGAATGTCTGACAGAGTCTGTCTGAAGATAAGAATTTGGCAGAAAGGCGCTCTTGAAACCCAATTTACATTGACTTTGGTCTGAGGTGGCCTCACCAATAAGCGGCTCAAAGGATATAACAAATGTATCATGCCTTCTCTCACACAGAATGGACCACATTTCTAAATCCCTCTTAACACGGCATCTCTCTTTCCAATAGTTAATACCCACCTTTGTTGTTTCTGTCACTGAGAAGATTATCTTGGCTCTGAAGCATTTAATATACCTGGAAAATATCAAAGTATTTATACATAATTGATAATTACATCTCAATTTCACTATCCATAACCTTTACCTTAGCTAAAAGCTTAACGTCTTTACCTAATATCTTTGATCCTGAAACTCCAACTGCAAATTGTAAGTTATTGGTACAGTACAGAACAGAACACTGGTGACTTTAATTCTTGAAAATGTTGTTTTGGAAGGCAGAGCCTTTGGAAGACTAAATATCTTAGTGTCTTTCTCCCCTTTCAGGAAAGAAAGGGCAGATTCAAAGAATCACATCTTCAAGAATTTCCACTGTGTCCCTGTCTTACATACAAATCTCTCAGTTTGAGGCTTAATATAAGAACTACAAAGGGAATAATATTGGACAAGGAAGGGGAAGTCAGTGTCTGATTCTGCTCCTAGTGATGAGGTTTCAGTGGGAGTTATTAAGAAGCTCCTGAGACATGCACATGTGTAAACACACACACACACACACACACACACACATAGACAGATACATTTTGGTTTCTGTCCAAATTATTTAGAGGCAGTAGAGGAAATCTATCTGTTTATCCATAGCTCAATCAGAACTATTTTAAAACCTGCCAAATTCTGTGCCCAAGAGACTACAAGGGTCCAATTTTCATCGCTTGTAAAGCTAAGAGGACACTATATATAAATGTTTCAATTCGATTCTCAAAAAACTAGAAGAGAACTGGACCTTAAAGCCTTTGCTCCTAGTCCAGTATTTAATTATACGCAGACTTGTTATAGTCTCATGATGTTGCTATATGTCTCCACATGTAGAGAAACATGACTTAGATGATCTTTGAGGAATGCAATTTTTTCCTGTTTTCCAATACTGTATTCATATGGAATCTCTCAATTTGGATTACTGCTAGATTAGTTATGTTAGTAAAGCTGTCTACAAAATTACAATAGTTACTCACGCTTAACTCAAATTATTGAATGGTTTTTTCTTATGTAGAACGCACTTTCACTGTTTCCGGAATGCTTATGGGTTTGGATTTACCTGCTTTTCCATTTTTTTTAGTACATTGAACTAGTCTATACAGATTAAAAACTTCATGATACAGGTTGTGTGTTTGGGATGGGTAATTCTTCTCTTTTTTCCCTGCTTTCTTGGATATTATTGACATGTATCATTGCTTATGTTTAAGGTATACAATGGTCGATTTGATACATTTATATGTTGCGAAATGGTTATCATCATAGTGTTAATTTACAGCTTCCTCACCTCACAAAAGTACCACTTTTTTGTATGTGATGAGATCATTTAAGATATACTCTCTTAGCCACTTTCAGGTATCATTATAGTATTGTTAACTATAATCACCATCTGTACATTAGATCTCCAAAACTTATTCACCTTATAACTGAGAGTTTTACCCTTTCACCAACATCTCATTTCACCAAACCCCCAGCACCCCCATACGACTCTCTGTTTCTGTGAGCTTAGAGTTTTAGTTTACACAGATATATGAGATAATACAGTATCTGTCTTTCTCTGTCTTACTTTACTTAGCATAATGCCCTCGATGTCCATCTAGTTGTCACAAATGGCAGGATTTCCTTCTTTTTTATAACTGATAATATTCCATTGTATATATATATACCATGTCTTTATCCATTCATCCATTGATGGACACTTAGACTGTTTCCATATCTTGGATATTATGACTAATGTTGCAATGAACATGGGAGTACTGATACCTCTTTAGGATCCTGGTTTCATTTCCTTTGGGATAAACAGCCAGAGATGAGATTGCTGGCTCATATGATAGTTCTACTTTTAATTTTTTGAGAAACCTCTATACTATTTTACATAGCGGCTGTGCAAATTCACTTTCCCATCAACAGTGCACAAGAGTTTCCTTTTCTCCACATCTTCGCCAACACTTGTTATTTCTTGTCTTTCTGATGATAGACCTTCTTATAGATATTAAGAGATATCTTACAGTAGTTTTGACTTGCATTTCTCTGCTGGTTAGTGATGTTGCGCACCTTTTCACATAACTTTTGGGCATTTATATGTCTTGTTTGGAAAGATATCTATTCTGGTCCTCTGCCCATTTTTATATTGAATTGTTTGTGTTTTTGCTATTGAGTTGTTTGAGTTCTTCACATATTTCTGATATTAACCTCTTATCTGATTTATGATTTGCAAATATTTTCTCTCATTCTGTAGGTTGTCTTTTCGTTTGTTGATTATTTTTGTGCTGTACAGCAGCTTTTTAGTTTGTTGTAGTCCCATTTATTAATTTTTGCTTTTATTGCTTGTGCTTTTTGTGTCATATCAAAAATTATCGCCAAGATCAATATCAAGGAAACTTTACACTATTTTTTCTTCTGGGAGTTTTATCATTTCACGTCTTATGTTTAAATCTTTACTCTATTCCTAGTTAGTTTTTGTGAATAGCGTAAAATAGGAGCTTGATTTCTTTATTAAGCATGTGGTTATCCAGTTTTACCTATACCATTTGTTGAAGACAGTATCCTTTCCCCATTGTGTATTCTTGGCTTCTTTGTTGATAAGTAATTGACTGTATTTGCATGGGTTTGTTTCTGGGGTTTTGATTTGTTCCATTGGTTTATATGTCTGTTTTTATTTCAGTACTCTACTGTTTTGATTGTTATGGTTTTATATATAGTTCGAAGTCATAAGTGTGATAGGCATAAAATAGAACACATGAAGGAGTAATCAACAAAGAAGATGGCACGCATCTCCACAGGAGCTTCTGCACTATTAAATGTTTGTTTACAACTAGCTTATAGAAAGTATGAGGATAAGTGAGGGTTGTCTTCTTGACTAGTCTTCTTCGGACACTCTCCTCCAGTGTACTATGTTTTGGGACCTGACCTTCTAGCCTACTGTCATTCTAGTTCCCAGGCTTACCTTGATCACCTTTTTCTTCCTCTTATTTAAATTTCCTTTCCCCATATCTCCCTCATTTCAGTTTGGTTCTCTGTGAATTCCAAGGGTGCAGTAGTACTTCCAGCAAATGTTTCTACGTATTGAGAGAATCATTTTAGAGACAAAGTCTTAGTCCTTGTCGTCTAATCCAATTGTAATTTCTTAGTAATGAACTACATATGTTGAAGAGATTGTTGGAGTTCATCGTCTTCCATGTTCTCTTCCTTTTTCTGGTGACAGAGCAGGATTAAATTTTCCAGACTCCCTCGTAATTAACTGAGGCCATATGACTAAGAGCAGGGCAATGGAATGTGGTCAAAAGGGATGCACATTACTTTCAGGACTGGCCCATAACCATCTCTCCTTTCTCACCATAATTCTTAATCCTCTCTCCTTTCCTCCATTTTCTGGATGAATGGAGAAGATTCTGAGAATCTAGAAAGAGGTGGAGCCCAAGATGGAAGCATCGGAAGCCTGTCTCTCTAAATGAGTGCATGGAACATCTCTTTCTGAAGACCAGTTCTGGCCTTTGACATGAGCAGGAAACAAACTTTTACTGTTTTTAACTACTTCCATTTTGAACTTTTTTTTGTCACAGCGTTTATTTACTCAGATGAATAAATGAGTTCCAGTTTCTATGGCTTGAGCTTTATCATAGTGGGAGTCATTGTACAGTAAAGCCAACAATAGATCTCAGTGAAATATCAGCTGGATTGTTAGATAAACCTTCTCCTAGCACCATTTTCATTCCTTTCATTTCATAGAGACTAGCAAATTCTCAGATCCACTGATTAAATCCTTGTGCTTTTTATATCTTTTCTTTACCTTCTAGTGGATTGAGTGGGAAGCATAAAGTTATGAGGTCTCTAAGTGCAGAAACAATGAGGACCACAAAAAGGAAATGTTAATTATGTGATGCCATGTGATGGAGGTGGTAGCTAATGGTATGGTGGTAATCATATTGTATTATACAAATTTATCAAATCAGCATGTTGTACAACTTCAACTTACAGAATGTTACATGTCCACTATATCTCAACAAAGCTGGGAAATAACCTCCAAAAAACCAAAAAACAGAAACAAAGGGGAAATTTAGGCCTGTCCAGTCTGCGACTGGGATAATCCTGCTATGTAATGGTCAGCTGCTTCCCAAATGCTTAGTATTTGTCTTCCCTTAAGCCTTTCATTAATCCGTGTGAGTTTTCCACAGCCTGTACCCATCAGTGTTATTTCTTTCTGAATACTCCCTCTTACATCATTGCCTCCTTCTGCCCAGGAGGAAACTATAGCCTTGGAGTGAGTATGGGGATCCTCTCTCCCCTGTAGAAGTCATGGATTTGCATTGCTCAGGTGACCATAGATGGAGTTCTTCATCTTGAAATTTCCTTTTAAATATCAAATACTGGTATTAACTCCTTGAATGTACTAGTTCCTTGCTATAATGAGCCGACTGTTGCATAATGTGGCACACTTTTATACTATTCTCTCCCTCTGCACATATTGATTTCTTTCCTTGGATTGCCCCTCTTTGCCTTTTTCCCCTTGAAAACATCTACTTATGGTCAAATTTCTTCTGAAGTTCTCAAGTAAAGTGCCTACAATATTTCCACAGCGCTTTGACCATATCCTCTTAAAGCATCTTGGAATATGACTGTGGGACAGTGACTATCTTTAATCTTCCTGCAGCAGTCTTAGTCCTACCATTGTGAGGCACGTAATATGTGTTTTGTCAATATTTGAGGCATGAATAAGTGAGAGTGGGTACTCAAAGTCATGATTAGGCCTCACTTTAAAGCAGTATCACCTATAAGTCCCAGCACATAATATAGGACCCACCTCTTTTATGACTCCATGGTATCCATAGATGCCCCTGTGCTTTTAGCATTAAGGTGATCTCTTGCCATTTTGAGAAAGTGAAATTTGATATCTATCTTTAAATTTTAGTGTTATGTCATCCTTATAGAATTTAGATCCTTTCTGAATGTCCTAGTCATTTCTTTAGTTCCCTCATGCCCGACTTCATTTCCTGATTCATCAGGGTGTAGATCATAGGATTGTGCAAAAGAGAGATGACAGTGCAGGTGATCAAAATGGCAGTATCTGTGGTGAGGGCAGTGAAGGGCCAGGTATAAACATAGACACAAGGCACAAAGTGCACCGTCACCACAGTGATGTGTGTGGTGCGGGTGGAGTTGAATTTCCTCTTGCTCTCTCCAGTATGAGATCTCAATATCTTCAAGATGACTGTGTAGGATATGAGGAGAAAGAAGAGTAAAAACCAACTGATTAATCCCTTATTGGAAATTATCAGGAGCTCCAGAGTGACAGTGTCAGTGCAAGTGAGTTTGAGAACCTGGGGGACATCACAGTAGAAAGTGTGAGGAACATTGGTTGCATAGAAGGGAAGGGGCAGCAACAGAGAAATCTTCATGATAGGACGGACAAAGGCCCCCAACCAGCAGGCTGAAACCAGGCTAGCGCATCATCGCTTACTCCCTATGGTCATATAATGGAGGGGTTTTGAGATGGCTACATAGCAATCAAATGCCATTTGAGAGAGACAAAACATCTGCACCTGCCAGATGGTGGAAGAACATTTGAGTGACACAGGCATTGAAGGAGATGGTTTTTGTTTCTGATAGAAGATCAGCTAGGACCTTAGGAGCTATGATGGAGGAAAAGTGGATGTCAAGAACAGATAGACTGTGGAGCAGGAAGTACATGGGAGTGTGAAGGTGAGCTTTGCAGGTAACTGTAACCATGATGAGGAGGTTTCCCATAAGAGTTGTCATGTACACGAAAAACAAGAAGACAAATAAGACCCAGCTCAGCTCTTGAAACTTGGTAATTCCCAGGAAAATTGATTCTTTCACTCTATAATTTCCCTGAACCATTGGGTCACAAATTCTTTTTGAAGCATATCTCTAGAAGAAAGTACAGCACAGTTAAAGACTGGGATATTAAATCTACTGTAGTGTGTTCTGTTACTTGAGTTTGGTGTTTTAGTGGGGAGGATGTTTTTTTATGCACGCCCTATGTCTACAATTTTGTATGCTACCCTTAGATGGAAGATACCCAGGTTTTTCACTCAGTCACCTAAACAGGTTGGTTCTATCACTGTGGCCCCTGAAACACAGCTGACAGGTCTTTGAACCTGTTCAATTCTACTTTTACTCTAAAATATGACACCTAAAACAATAAAAAATAAGCATAAATTTGACATGAGAAATTTTTGTTCACAGAGGACACCATTATGAGAATTAAAGATAACCTGCACATGGGAGGATATTTACAATACATGTAGCTGAGAAATGTTTCACGTCCAAAATATATAAAGAACTCCTACAAATCAGTAAAAAGAAGATAGATGAACAAACCAGAAAATGACAAAAGACACGATCCAAACTTTACAAAAGAAGATACTCAAATGCCAATTAAATTTCATTAATTATCAGGGAAATGTTAATTAAAATTATAGCAAGAAACTACAATCTACCTACCAAAGTGGCTAAACTGAAAAAATGAAAAATATCAAGAGATGGTGAGGACGTGGAACAATTGGTACTCTCATAGCCTGCTGGTGAGTCTGTAAAATTGGGATAACCATGTTGCTGTTTGATTGTATTGACTGATGCTATATATCTATATCTACATATATATGTATATCTATCTGTATATGTATATCGGTATGTATATCTATATCAATCTAATCATCTATCTTAGGGTAGAGATATATATATATATATATAAATTGTTCAGTTGTTGATGTTGTTATATATATACATACATACATATTTATGTATATATATATATGTGTGTGTGTGTGTGTGTGTATCTCCATCCTAACAACAATCTATATCACTCCTAGGAAATAAGTAGATATGATATGTCCACCAAAAGACATATCCTAGAATATTCATAGCAGCATTGTTTGTAATTGAGTCAAAATGGAAAATGGCACAATTGCCTACCAACAGTAGAAAAAATAAATAACTTGTTAAATTCATAGAATACTACACAGCAATGGGAATGAGCTACATATATTACATGAAACAACACAAATGAATCTCAAAAACCCAATGTCAACTTAAATAGTCCAGGCACAAAAGAGTGTGAAATCTCTTATTTTTTTCACATAAAGAAAAAAAAATTACAAAACTAAAGGGAATATGAGGGAGGCTTTTCAGGTACCGATAATGTTCTGTTTCTTGATCTGAGTGCTTGTTACAAAATATAATCTGCTTGGGGGAAAATTCATTAAGCTGTACACCTATGTGCATTTTTCTGTATGCATGTACATCATCCTTCAGTAGAATATTAAGAATAATTAACATGGTGATCATAACATTTTAATTTCATGTAAAGAATGACTTTCATTTAAAGTGAAATTTAATTGACCACCACTTCATAATGGTTACCTTTATAGTTGTACAGTTACAGTCTTTACCAGTTACAACCTGAGAATTATGTTTTTTTTCCCTCTCACCTACAGACTTTAGGTCCTCCCAAATTATTGTGTTATTCAGGTTGCCATGCTGTCCACTTGTAATTTTTTCTCAGATTCTGGTTTCAATTTCTCTATTTTTTTCATTTTGCTCTTTAAATCTTAGAAAATATCTTTAAGAGACCACGTTCCTCCAACCAGCAATCTCCTTTTTGCTCACACAGAAGAATAAGACAGGAGCCCCATTTCTGACTCCGTTGTCATCAGTTAGGATTCATCTCAATCTCTCCCTCTTTGATGTTTATGTCAACAATATCGAGTGATAAGAATGAATGTGCAGAGTAATGAACGTAGGAGATTTCAGGTCTCTAGAATCCCAGAAGTAAGAATTTCCCACACTATACTTACCATAGCTTGAAAGTGGAGAAACCATCCCCAAAGGAGTCTTTGATTAATCTGGCATGTAGAAATACATTTTAATGAATGACAGCAGCCCACTCTAGAATCTTTCTTTTGGATATTGGAATGATAAGTCAATGGTTTTCAAATATCCTACTCAGGAAACCACTGTGACAAGCCTAACAGCTTCCTGTGTCACCTGTCCTCTCTCTTCCTCTTTTCTTTCTCTCTCCTGTTTCTTTTACTTTTCCTATTTTATTTCCTTCTTTGTTCCTTCCTCTAGATACCATTTTTATGACTGTATTAGGGTTCACCAGAGAAACAGAGCTAATAGGATATATACAGATATATAAAGGAAAATTATCATGAAGAATTGGTTCACGTGATTATGGAGGCTGAGAAGTCCCACGATCTGCAGTCTGCAAGCTGGAGACTCAGGAAAGCTGGCGGTGTAATTGAATCTTAGTTTGATGGCCTGAGAACCAGGGGAGCCAATGGTGTAAATCCTAGTCTGAAGGCAGAAGATGAGATGAGATGTCCTAGTTCAAGCAATGAGGCAGGAAAATGGGGGTGAATTTCTGCTTCCTCCACCTTTTGTTCTATTTAGGCCCTCAATGGATGATGTCTACATATGTTGGGGAGGCAATTAATGTGTTTTACTCAGCCCATCAATTGAAATTCTAATCTCATCTGGAAACACTGTCACAGACACACCCAGAAATAATGCTTAATCTTGGCACCCTGTCATCCATCAAGACAACACATAAAATTAACCATCATAATGACATTGAGATGGTCTTTTTTGAGGGAAATGTGACTCAAACATAGATCTTTTCCTTAGGAAGTTTACAGTTAAGCCAATAAAAGTGTTGCAGACTGTGGAGTCAGCAGAAAGAAAAGTGAGGAGTTACAAAATCATGGGGATATATAGGAAAATAGTACCGTTTGGGCATATAATGTTGGTAAACTCCATCCAGGAGGTGTACTGAACAGTATCCAGTCCCACACTTGCATTTTGGATATATATATGTAGATCATCTGGAGCATTTAAGCAATTTAGGTTTTATAACTTCCTAGTTGGTGTGACCTTGGGTAAGTTACTCAATAATTGTACCAAACCAATGAAAAATACACGTTAGGTTCATAGGGCAGGGCTTGGAGTCACTTCTTAGCCTGCACCATTATACTTTACCCACAATACGATGATAATAAGACCTACCTCATACGATGAGATTTTATGTCTGTTTTGGAAACTGAAAGAAGCTGAGGATTCTGATGTTGCCAATCTGTTCAGCCCGAGGTGAGTGCTTCTTTTGTTACAAATGCCAGGTTCATCTGTGGGGGTTTGTCTGAGAGTGGCTCATCTTGCTATTGACCCTGTGGTTCAACTCCCTCTTCTCAACAGTTGGGGTAAGTGGCAAATGCGATCTCTCCTTTGGGGATATTTTCCTTTTCCCTTAGGGGTTTGAGGTAAGACATACGTTCAAAAAATCAAAGTATTGTATCACAAACCTGCTTATAAACATAAATAAATGTTTGTATGGAGTTGTAAATAAAGATATTTATATTATAAACATTTACAGAAAGAAAATAAATTATAATCCTCATTAACAAATACATTCATCTGGACATCAGGCTCCAGGGGTGTCCATGCAACTTTCAAGGTCTCAACATTATGGAAATGTGGGCATAATAATGGAGCTCTGCTTTGCTTATTTTTTCTTGCTTTAAGCAAACATTTATGGGATGATTCCTATGCGTATGTGGGTTTAAGAAGCCTGTACATGGTAAGAGAAGTGTAGCTGAAAGGGTGTTAGCATGAGAGGATATCAGAGGTGACATTGAAAAAAGAAAAAGGCAGAGTTTGAAAAGCAAACTTTTCAGTCTTTAGAGGTACCTCCACCAAGAACCTGGGTTAACTACGTAGCACTCCAATGGCAAGATGCAGAAATTAGTTCTGAGTAGCATTATCTCAAATGAACTCCTCTTGAATATAATGGATCTGGTCTGTTCCTATGAATGCTATCTTTTTACAAAGAGTAGGAAGAATACTTTTAAAGTATATGATTATGCACACTGCATTGAAACTAATGCACCTCAGAGGGAGAGGGGGAAATGGATAAAGAAATACTATTTGATGTGTTATTGTAAGGTTAAAATACAGATCACAAGGATTTCTTAGAAATCACCCTAAAGGGGACCATCCTTTGGAAACAAGCTTATCAAGCATCTTGGAAAGAACCTGCAAGCTGAGTGTAATCCCCATACCCCAGCTTCCCACTGAGCAAATGTTGCTCCTTTTTCTCTTTATTATTATTGGAAAGCCTTTGCTCTTGATTGAATCCCTAAAAGTTTTAAGAGCATTATTCATATTCAGTAGCACATAAGGGTACAGATAGACTAGCCGTTAAAACACCTTACTTAAAGCCCCCAAACTTCCATTCCCAGCCAAGAAGCAGAGCTGATTGGCTGCACTTACTGAATTCAGGAATTTCTGTCTTTGAGTGCTATTTTTCCAAGGCAATCACCCTCCTGAGAGCTAGGGATATTAGCAAACTCTAAACTGCCTTCAGAACCCCTCCAAAATCACCATCCTTCCAAGTAGAATGCAGTACATCCCCTGGAGCCAACTGACCTTCTTCCAACATTTTGCAAGCCACACTTCCCCTCTTCCTAGTATTGAAAAACTACCTCTTCTGTTTGCTTCATTAAGAGTTTTGGTTTCAATAGGAACATTTCATGCAATTGCAGTATTTCTGAAAAATCAACTCTAACCACTTTTCAGTTTCAGACGTTCACAAACTCCAACACTATCTGACGTCAGTCTCCTAGTGAGAAATTGATTCTCTTATGATGCTCCAACTGCACCTTAAAGGAACTGGATTCTGGGGAAATTCTATGTTTAATGAAAAGCCTACCTCAAGGCTAGTGATTTGTTATCTTCTTCCTTCAGATGGGAAAAGCCAACCTCAGGGAATCAATCAATTTTGATTCTTACGCTTTGACTTACAGTGCCTCAGCCATCACTATTAGTCCTTCATAAAGCCTAATAAAGAAATTAGCAAAGGGAATATTGTTGGGTATGAAAGTGGAAGCTGAGTGTCCAATTCAATGGAGTTCCCATGGGAGTCATTAAAATGGCATCAAGCTCTCCTACTCTCTTGCACTTAACTCCTCTCTGTTCCATCTCATAAGTAAATACAGACGCACCGGTGTACATTCAGTCATTATCTTTTTCTCTAGACAGTGCATTTATCCCTCTTGACTCAAGAAGGAGGTGTCATGCACACCATGGACTGTGCAGTCTTTCGCTTGACCAAAATCAGTTTGCTGGTAATCGACTTGGAAATAAAACTTGAATAAAATGGTAGTAATGGAAAAATCAAAGTACTGTGGCTGCTGTCAGGGCAGCTCACAGAGACTGAATGTTGTAGATTTATATGTGCAGTTTCTGTTTAATGCAATATATACATTGACACTAATCAATTATTTTAATCTACATCTATAAGATCCACAGCACACTTAGAATCCAGGGAGGAAGCATGTGACAGCTCTTGATATTCATCAGTTTAATTACTTCAGAATTATTTTATGTTATTGGGTTCATGGTTACCCAGAGATGTTGATCATTGAAATGTTTGATTCAGGGAGCAATGTTGGAGAGGATAGTATGAAAGGCTTGTGTGCCCTGAGCCAGTTGATTTTTCTGGCTTTTAGAAGCAGAGCTTAAAAAATAGTAAAAGTTGATTTAGTTGGAAAAAAATGCAGCACAGGTTTTGATTTTATGTCATCCAGATAAATGATATATGTTTCTGCAGTCAGATACAATTCTTTCCCCTTCACCTAAATTAATGAATCAGATTGTGTTGTGTGTTTAAGTGGTTTGAGAAAGTCTCAGTGACAATGATGTGACAGGGGTTCCTGGGTTCTTGCGCCATTGGGATTATGCTTCTGAGACACAGTGATTCAGACCCTAGAGATCTTCGGTGCCATCCAATTCTGACATAGTGATAAAAATCTAATTTGAGTGAGCCACAAGATCTAGGAAGGAAAGGAAATGACACATTGGCATGAAATAAGGTATAAGTGGTTTTTGGTGTGCATTTTTCATAGGCAATTTCACATAGAAACGTTCAGGAACGTGAGACCAGAGATACCTGAGCAAAGGTAGCAGGGCCCTGTGAATGGTGATTTAACATGTATGAATTATTGTTAGAATTTTCATGTCAGGGGACCTAGGTTAATATTGTAAAAAGTAGAATGGATTGACCAGGTGACAGGAAATGGCAATCAATTGAACCAGTTAGTTAATGAATGCTTCTGGGGCCATTCCAGATTCAATGTGGGACATAAGTGAAGTTTGTCCTCAACACTCAGTATCCTTTGGTTAACTTTCCTTGAGTTCTTTTTTGTCCCATGGGATTTGACATATTCCTCTGATCTTTTACTTCTACTCTAAAAGCCAAGATTTTATCTAGATATGAAACTCTCCTATGCTTTATCTCATCAGCTTAAGGATGGTTCTTCAAGCTGTAAAAATAAAAAGCAAAGTTATTGTCATATTTTAATGATAGAAAGCTAGAAATTTTAAGATGAAAGATGCTTTGAATTCAATGTGCATTCCCATATTTTCTACCTCATTAGTGTTTTCCAAGTAATGATGAGTATGGGCCACATGGGAGGAGAGTGAAACAGGTCAATGAAGGACATCACGTGTGTTAGGCAGAGCAATACAGATGATATCAAAATGACATTAGTGTTTCCCTAAGCATTTACTATTTTTAGACGTTGTATGTTTCACATACACCATCTCATTTTAACCTTCACAGCAACTCTATGAGATAGATATTATAAGTATCTTTGTATAGGTGAACTATGACCTGTGAAAAGATACAATAACTTGCTTCAGATCTCACTGCTGGTGGATGACAGAGATAGGATTTGGACTCAGGTTTGTATGACTCTGAAGTTAGAGCTTTCAGCTGTAATACTTTACTTTTACTGTGTTTTTCTAGACAAAAACACTAGCCTGTACTTCCAGTTCAAAACACCCACTGACTGAAAACTAGATTCATTAGAGTTTTATCTTCTCTAACCCTTCCTCTCACTCTCTGGGAAATGTAAAGTGGGAAGAGTGCAAATCCTCAATGAGGAAGCCAGTCTCAGATTGGCCCTGGTAAGGCTGTAATTGGAAAATCAGTTCTTGAATAATGAGAATGGCTTGCTCTTTGTGGAGGATCCCTGAGGTTCTGCCTTTGTCTAAACTGATCACAATAATGTGAATCTGGCACATCTATTTCCACATGAGATAAATCTCTTTAGGCCATTACGGAAAATATTTCAAAGTTTCGTCATTACTCATGGGAATCAAGACAGACAACCATTATCTACCTTTGAGGGTCTCAAGGTCACCAGACCTTTTCGAGTTTAAGCAGAAAAAATGTCTTATACTGTGATGGGCCATATATACCCATATATATGTACTTCAGATGCACTGATCAGGAGATCCTTCTAGAGCAGGATTTCAGTCTGGCATAGACATGTAATGTAATAATTTACATTCAATTGGTGGAAGAGCAATTGATTTGGTTTCGGAAGACATCTCTGTAATTAAGTTGATATGAGATCTTGAGCAAAGCAAACCTATGTCTAGGTTTCTATTTACTTACCTCTTGAAAAGGAATTGGATTCAACAGTCTCTTCACCTGCCTTATAGTTTCCTGATTGACACATGGTTACTTTGGTCTTTCAATGGAAATACATCAACCAGCTCAATCCTATAACACTGGTTCCTTCATGCTTACCAGAAGCTTGAGTTATCAGCAACCTATTAACTTAACTGGAAAAATAAATTGTTACCTATTAAGTGTTCTATCACAGAAGGCGTGAGTCTTATTTTCAGTCTCCTAATGGCTGACGTCATTTTCCACTTCTTCAGAGTGTAGATCAAGGGGTCCAGCAGAGGGGAAATGACAGTGAAGGTGACAGAGATTGCCATATCTGTGGAAAGGGCAGTAAAAGGCCTGGGATAGACATAGATACTGGGTACAAAGTGCAGGGTCACCCTGGTGATATGTGAGGTGCAGGTGGAGATGGCTTTCCTCCTGTCTGAGACCTGAGTATCATTAGGATGACTGTGCAGGACACAAGTAGGAAGATAAACCACAGGGTAGTCACTAAGACATTGTTGGAAATCATCAGGAGCTCAAGTGCAAAGATGGCGGTACAGGCGAGTTTGAGGACCTGGGGGACATTGCAGTAGAAGCTCTCAAGAACATCGGGTCCACAAAAAGGGAGGGACAGCAATAGGAAAATCTGCACAATGGAATGGACAAAACCCCCCACCCAGGAAGCCACAATGAAGGCAGTGTATCGGCCCCTAGTCGTGATGGGCAAATAGTGCAGAGGCTTGAAGATTGTTATCTAGCAATCAAACACCATCACCAAGAGAGAAAAAATGTCTGCCCCACCAATGAGGTAGAAGAAAAACATCTGTGTCGTGCATCTTGTATAGGAGATGGTCTTTATCTTTGACAGCAGGTCTCTGGGACCTTCAGAGCAGTGATGGAGAAGAAGTAGATGTCAAGGATAGCTAGATTGTGGAGAAGAAAGTACATGGGGATGTGAAGGTGAGACTCACAGGTCACAGTGACCATGATGAGTAGGTTTCCCAGCAGAGTTGTCCTGTACACAAAACAGAAAAAGAGAAACAAGACGAAGCTCATGTCTTCAGACCAAGTAAGTCCCAGAAATAGAAATTCTTTTATCCTCAGCCCATTTCCCCACTCCATTGAGTCATATTTGTTCATCCACATGTAGCTTGGAAAAAATTAAGTGTTATTTCAGAAAGGGTTTACTCTGTCCTAATAGATTCAGGTTTAGAGTCAGGTATTAGGTCTGAAGACTAGTGAGGTGTTATCACCACATAAAGAGCTGTTCTGAGGTTGTAGCTAATGTTTCCAAAATGATATCTTTTACACAAGCATGCATTTCTTATCTCTTTTGTAAATTACAAATGTTTTAGAAAATGCATAAGAACAATGTTCTTGGAATGTAAGTTTTAAGTATCAAAAATGAACAGGTGAATGTCAAATATTCAGAAATGGACTATTGTGGCATGAAGGATATAAAAATGGATGCAGCTGGTGTATGGATAAGGCAGTGCCTATTTGGTATGACTGGGGTCCTTTGAGGTTCCACAGGAGTGTGGTTTTTTTTTCCAGACTGAGTTCTCCCTTTAAATAGTTGAAGAACTCATATCTGCAAAATGGTTCTCTTTGGACTGAATTCCACAGAAGCACTCCTTTTTTTTTTTTTTTTTAAATATTGGCACCTGAGCTAACATATATTGCCAATCTTCTTTTTTTCTTTGCTTCTTCTCCCCAAAGCCCCTCAGTACATAGTTGTACATTCTCGTTGTAGGTCCTTCTGATTGTGCTATGTCGGACACTGCCTCAGCATGGCTTGATCCTAACCAGTGAAACCCTGGGCAGCCAAAGTGGAGCCTGTGAACTTAACCACTTGGCCACAGGGCAGGCCCCCACTCCACCCTTTTTTAAGTCAGAAATGTAATGCTATTAAAAATTAGAAAATTTTAAAGCCAAAAAATTCTTCTCTGTTGCTCCATTCTTCTTAAGGGGATTACTTTATTTATGTCTTTACCTCAAACTACTTTAGGTACCAAAACCCCTGGGTGTTGAAGAGTTCCTAAGGTATTAAAGGAAAGCGGTAACTCAGGGATTCTCTTCCATTTATTGTTCAAATTTATTTCTTAAAAGTTATTTTTGTATTATGCTATCATTGATATTCAATAGGCTCATGTATTTGAAGTATATGCTTTGATGCATTTTTATATGAGCATATACCCATGACATCATCACTATTTTTAAGATAGTTAACATTTATGTCACCTCAAAAGTGTCCCTGTGACCCTTGTAAAATGTGCCCTCTGCCTATCCTTCTTCAAGCAACCACTGATTTGCTTTCTGTCACTATCCATTCATTTGCATTTCTCTACAAATGGAATCCTACAGTACGGAGTCCTTTTTTGTCTGGTTTGTTTCATTCATAGAATTCATCCATGTTTTTGTGTGTACCAATATTTTGTTCCTTTTCATTGTATGGACATGCCACATTTTGTTTACTCATTCTATTTTTGCTGGACATTTGGATTATTTTTTGGTTTTGACTATTACAGATAAGGCTACTATGAATATTTGTGTACAGGTCTTTGTGTGGACACAAACGTCCATTTCCCTTAGGTAAGTACCTAGGAATAGAATGGCTGTTAGTCTTAAGATTCAATAATAAGAAAAAAAACAACTGAATAAAAAAAGGGACAAGTGGTCTGAATAGACAACAACAAGATACAGGGATAGCATACAAGTACGAGAAAAGATACTCAACATCATTTATCACTGAGGAAATATAAATTAAAGCCATAGTGAGATAACAGTACACATCAATTAAAATGGCTAAAATAAAACAGACTTGTATCAAGAGTTGACAAAAATGTAGAAGAATTGGAACTCTGGTGGGAATGTGCAACGGTGCAACCAGTTTCCAAAAACAGTTTGTCAGTTTTTTAAAATGTTAAGCGTATTCTTACCATATAATCGTATTGTTTTTGGATGCCTTTCTTTTTTCTTGAATCTTTGAAATAAACATTAATTTCTTTCTTTGCAGTCTATCTCCCTTTTCTCACCATAATCAGAAACAAAAGTTGAGCATCACTTCTCCCACTTTTTGGATGTTTCCCAGTTCAAATGAAGATATTTCTTTTCACTTAGCTCACTTTCCTTTCAAGTTTTCTTTTGTCTGCATGCAATTTTGTCCCAAGTCTACTTAATATGGAAAACTAAAAAAGCTACCAAGAGCATCATAGCATACAGGGAGATAATGGGGGCCTCTGGCATCACACAGCCTGTTCAGCTTCTAGTTGGGCACTGACTGGCTGTGCTACAGAAGAAGTTACTTTACCTCTTTGGCCTCAGGCTCTGCATCAGTATTTGGAAACAACAGCATCTCCCTCTAGTGATTTTTGTGAAGATTAAATGAGTGAATCTATGAAAAAGCATCAAAAGTTAGATTATTGCCTAATCAATAGTGTGAGCTTATACGTGTGTTGCCTTAAAGAAAAACTCCAGGTTAGTAAGTGTCACAGATACACAGCTTCTTTAAATGTACTGACAGTCTTTTAGAGGAGCTGTACATTTCCCAGAAGATGTATTCTAAAACAGCTTCATCAGAACATACTGTTTTGGGGGAAATCAGAAGTGTTTTTTTTTCAGTGTCAATGAGAGTGGCCCAGAGGGTGGTGACAGTGTATGGTAGTACAGAGAGTGCTTGCTTGGTTTGGCTTCTTATCTGACAACATCTTAGCAGACCAAAGAAGTCAAATGCAGGTCTCTGCAGTGAGAGCCATCTGGGATCAAGTGCTGGCTTTGTCCCTGTGTGACTTGGGTAAGTGAGAGACCTCATGGAGTCTCTACTTCTTCAGCTATAGAGTGGTGGTTATAGCAATACCCACCCAACAGGGAAGTTATGGGGATTAGGTGAATTAACATATGCAGAGTCTCAGCACACATGGCTAGTTATTGGTTATAATTAGTACTATGTTGGGTAACCTTAACACTGCAAGCTCAATGGCGAATGGATTGTGTTGAACTAAACAGTATGTGAGCCATCAATTCCGACTTGTTTAAAGAGAGGAAACGATCACCAGAAAACATCAACTTAATATAGTTACTAGAGATATAGCAGAGGTCCAATCTAGTTATGAAAGCAGTCCACAGGGACTGCATGTAAATAACAGACTATGGTCTACACAGAAGGGTAGAAGGTGGACAGTACCTCAGACCCCAGGTCAGGCTCGTTTGTCAGAAAGGAATGGGTCCCATGTTGACAAACTACTTTTGGTAATTTGGACAACATCCTCCACATTCTGCTCCATCTTTCTGCTATTTTTAATCCATCTAATTATTTAGCAAATATTGATAGAAAATTGGAAGAGTTCTAGGTTATTTGAGAGAAAGGAATATAATCCAAAAGCAGTAGAGAAAGAACTGAAATCTAATAGTGATATGGGAGTGTTGGGGACTGTCTAAAGACAAATGAGCTGTGCGTGAGAAAACTGTGACTTTTCACCAAGAGGCTCAGAGAAACCTGCATGGAGGAGGTGACACTTATGTTTGGGGCATGTGGGTGTGGACAGAATGGGAGATCTGCCTTTAGGGGACCACTTGAATATATAAAAGTTGCTCATGAGTCAGAAGTTTGGCTGGAAAGAAAGGATACAAATATGAAGGCATGGAAAGACATAGGAAAGAAAATCATTGCTATAAATTTTTATTTTTTGGTAAATCTAGAGAAGAGTATATAGGTGTTCATTGCACTATTCTTTTAACGTTTTTTGAAGGTTTGACATATTTTATTTTCTCTCTAGTTTTAAATTTAGCATAAGAAATACTTCTATAGATTTCAGTCTGATCCATCTACAGGAAATAAGCGTGAGAAAAATCTCTTCTTTGTGTAATTCAAGGGATTCCAGAAAAAAAGTGTTGCCTTTTTTCCAATTCCAAACTAAACTCATTTCCATGACTCTCACTTCACAAGATCATCTTTGTTTATATTTCTTAGCTGTGCTGTCTGTCACTGAAGTTTCACCCTGGAATGTAGCATCTTGTTTATTTATTACATTATTTTACATTCATAAATATTAATGATTACATGTAGAGTGAAATTATTCTCACTTTTTCCCCATGCTTATGCATAGACTTCCAGACATCACTGGCATTCACACTGATGTAGAGTTATATTTCTTACCTAAAGTCTCCAACCTCCTTCTCCAACATTTTAAATAATGTTCACCTTGGGAATCATTCAGCTTCAGAAAATTCTGTTAAATACCCCTGTCAAAGCCAGTGATTTCAGTGGCTTCCATTGTGTCTTTATGTGGAAAATGGCAGACACAGGAAATAATATTTTCTTGGTTAGTCCACACTGATTGACAGTGCTCCATCATGTTTACCAATTCCTTGATCTCCAAACTAGTGTGAGAAGTATCAGAGGGAATATAATTGGTTGTGGCTGTGAAAAAATTCTGCTGAGGGTTAGGTGGTTTCAGAGAGAGTAATTAAGATGTAACTCAGGCACGTATGCTTAGGAAAGCGCTTTTTGTCTTAGGTCTAAAATTTTCTAGCAGTGACAAGGATTCTCTTCTTGACCACATTCTACTCAGTCTTCCCTGAACTTTTCAACTGGGCTGCTACTTTTGGACCTCAATGTTTGTCTCTGCATTGTACAATTTTAAAAAAACCCTGCTAAGCTAGTTTAGGAAGAACTACCCATCCTCCACATCGTATCACCCTCTATTCAGGTTCCTCACCTTCCACCATCTCCCCAGTGATGTCTGACAACCCTGGCCTGAATTTAGCAATAATCCTCTGAAGTCAGTTTAGCATTCCATTAAGAATTCCACCTTACTCTTAATATTTCCTCTTAGTAGTTTCCTATTGGGAAACAAATGTGAATTCTTAAGGATTCTGAGCAATTTCCTTAGGCAGTTTCATGCACACAGGGTGATTCCTGAAGTGAATACTCAAGTATTGGAAGTAGCCTGATGAGGTTATGAAGGTGAGTCTGAGGGAGCTCTCAAAGAATTGATGACCAAAGTGGGTGATGGAGTTCTCACAGGATACACATGTAACCAGAAAATCCACACTGGATCCATCAGCAAATCCCACTTGCTTGACCTTCAAAGTTGTTTGAAATTCTCACCACCTCTACTGTTATTACCCTAAATCTTGTTTCCATTATTTCTTTCATGGGACTATTGCAGTAACCTCTTAATTGGTCTCCATGTTTTTGTCCTTGCCCTACTTCAGTCTATTCATAACAGCAAGCACTGCATTGCTGTTAAAACATGCATCACTATTCTGCTCTTCAACGCCCTCCAAATGCATCACATGTTACTTAACGTGAAAGTCAAAATCCTCACAATGGTCTAAAAGGTCCTAAGGACCTGGTCTCACGGCCTCATTATCTCTCTGACTTCAATCATTACCTGTCTCCTCCTTGCTTCCTCTCATCCCCTTACAAAGACCTGGGCACATCCCCACCTGAAGACCTTTGCATGTCTGATTTTTGAACTGACGTTTGTACTGGGACGTGCACATTTTTCTAGTTTCAAAAATTTTAAGATCTAGGATCTACCTTCAAAAATGATGGGCAAAAAAGAAAACCTCCCAGCAGCTGTAAATAGCAGAAAAATAAACAAAGCAAAACCAAGCTCATATGTTGAATAATGTTTTGCAGTTCATGCCCATGTTTTTGAATGTATATGCATAGTCTGAAGCAGCTTCATAGGTTTCTGTCAGTTTTAGGGAGTCGTGTTAACAGAGAATAATCACAAATCAATTGTTTTCTTATCCCTACTCTCCAATGATTTGAGGAACAGCAATGAGTGAGAGGCGATATTCATTCACTGAGTTCTTTAATTCAACCGTTTTTTGGACAGTTTTCTCTGTTATACTTGCTGTGCCAGGTGCTGGAGACACAATAAAGAAAGCATAGTCCTACTTGAGGAATAGGAAGATGGAGGACAGGGAATTGGAAACAAGGTCCTGAGTGTGGTGCTCGAGCTGAGCCCCAGTCGCTGAGGCAATGTCATGGAAGTGTGGCCAGGAGGTGTGGGGTTCAGAGGAAGGTCAGGGTAAGGACCTACACAAGGTCACAGAACCCATAGTTATTGGGGTCCACATTCTAACTCAAGCTGTGCTAGCTTCAAGGAACTTGCATTCAACCACTGGAGTTTGGGCTTTAGAAGGAAAAATCTTCAGGTAATAGTTATTTAATTTATTCATATAAGAGAGTCCAAGGAGGAACTTAATTTGAGTGTGCTTACTTCATTAAAATGTGATTACTTCATGAAAGACAATTCTCAACACCTCCACCAATATTACCCTAAGTCACGTCTTCACTATTTCTTTCACGGGACTACTGCAGTAGCCTCTTAATTGGTCTCCCTGTTTTTGTCTTCATCCCTCATCAGTCTATTCATAATGGTAGCCCCTGCAATTCTGTTAAAACCTGCATCATTGCTCTTCTCTTCAAAGTCCTCCGAATGCATCCCATTTTACTTAATGTGAAAATCAAAATCCTCACAGTGGACTAAACATTCCTAAAGACCTGGACCTGTGGCTCCATTATGTCTCCAACCTCAACTGTTACCTCTCTCCTCCTCTCATCTACTTACAGAGGCCTGCTTACTGTTTCTTGGATGCTCTGGACACACCCCCCTCGCATGGACATTGCATGTCTGACTTTTGGACTGAGATTTTTATTGCAACATGAACATATTTCTTGTTTCAAAGATTTTAAAATCTAGAATCTACCTCCAGAAATCAGAGGAAAAAACCCCCAAACTCCCAGCAGCTGTAAATGGCATAATAAGTAAACAATAAAAGCCAAGCTGATATATTGAATAATGTTTTCTACTTCATATCAACCTATTTGAATGCAAATGCACAGTTGAAAGCAGCTTCATAGGTTTCTGTCATTTTTAGGGTGTCATGTTAACAGAAAATAATAACAATGTATCAATTGTTTTCTTAACCATATTATCCAATGACTTGAGCAGAAATGAGTTAGAGGTGATAGTCATTCACTGAGTTTTGTAATTCAACAATTTTTATGAGTGTTTTCTCTGTTCTACTTTCTGGGCCAGATGCTGGGGATATAATAAATAAAGCATAATTCTACTGAGGGAGACAGGAAGAAGGAGGACAGGGAATTAGAGACCAGGTCATGAGTTCTGTGCTCAAGCTAAGCCCAGGGCACTGAGGGAAAGCAGTGAAGGCATGGCAAGCAGGCCTGGGGTTCAGAGGAAGGTCAGGGTAAAGACCTTTCATGAGGTCACAGGACTCATGGTTGTTGAGGTCTATATTCTAACTCAAGCTGTGCTAACTTCAAGGCATCTGCTCTCAACCACATGAGTGTGGGCTTTAGATGGAAAAATATTCAGGTAATAGTTATGTAATTTATCCTATAATAGAATCAGAGGAGGAACTTAATTTGGATTGTTTACTTCACTAAGATGTGATTACTTCATGAAAGAGCATTATTTCTCATATGTGTCTCAGCTCCATTCCTGGTAACAGGAATGTAGTGGGAATGTCTGAGTATATATATTTTTACTTTTCTTACTGATACTTTTATTTAGACAATTAGAAATTCTGATGCAATTTTAAGAAAGAACAGAGAGGGGCCAGCCCAGTGGCACAGCAGTTAAGTGTGCACATTCTGCTTCGGCGGCTCGGGGTTCACTGGTTTTGATCCTGGTTACGGACCTTGCACCATTGGCAAACCATGCTGTGGTAGGTGTCCCACATATAAAGTGGAGGAAGATGGGCATGGATGTAATCTCAGGCCCAGTCTTCCTTAGCAAAAAGAGAATTGGCAGCAGCTGTTAGCTCAGAGCTAATCTTCCTCAAAAAAAAAAAAAGAGAAAGAACAGAGAGACAGATCCCAAGTTAATCTGTTTCCCCCAATGATCATTTCACAGTCTATATGTATATCAAAATATTGTTGGACTTATATATATATATATGCCATTTTTATTTGTCAAATACACTACAATAGAGCTGGAAAAAAAGCCCCAGAACAATTCCAATGTGATAAAATTGTCTGAGTGTATTTCGATTCTGATTTCTTTATTTCTTCCAAGACTGTATTGAAGAAGGAATAAACACCTCTCCAGCTAACAATTTGATTTCTCTACTTTCTTTCACAACATGAAACCTATCTTTTCACATTATTATTGCATGCTGATCAGAATCTTCGAAAGTCATGTGTTATCTTGGTAGAAATATAAAAATTATTTAGAAATCCTTTACGCAATACAGTTTACTTGATGGACAAACATTTTCAAAGGTGGTGAGGAGGAGTGAGCAACCAGTCTATCTCTCAGCAGAAGGCACAAATCTTCTCTTCAATCTCCTCATGGCTGACATCATCTACTGGTTCCTCAGAGTGTAGATTAAAGTGTTCAGCAGAGGCGGGATGACAGTGAGGGTGACGGAGATGGGCTTATCCGTGGGGAGGGCAGTGAAGGGCCGGGCATAGACATAGATGCAGGGCACAAAGTGCAGAGTCACCACAGTGATGTGTGAGGTGCAGGTGGAGATGGCTTTCCTCTTGCCCTCCCCTGCCTGAGACCTCAGCATCATTAGGATGACTGTGTAGGACACAAGCAAGAAGATAAACCACAATGTGGTGAGCAGCCCACTGTTGGAAATCATCAGCAGCTCAAGCATAAAAATGTCAGTACAGACGAGTTTGAGGACATGGGGGACATCACAGTAGAAAGTGTCAAGAACATTGGGTCCACAGAAGGGGAGGGGCAGCAAAAGGGCAATCTGTACGATGGAGTGGACAAAGCCCCCCACCCACGAGGCCATTATTAACCCAATGCAACGGCCTCTACTCATGATGGTCACGTAGTGCAGGGGCTTGGAGATGGCCACATACCGATCTAAGGCCATCACTGACAAAGAAAATACATCCACCCCTCCAACAAGGTGGAAGAAAAACATCTGAGTGAAGCAGCCATTGAAGGAGATGGTCTTTCTCTGTGACAGAAGGTCCACCAGAACCTTGGGAGCTGTGATGGAGGAAAAGCAGATGTCGGCAATAGACAAATTACGGAGCAAAAAATACATGGGGGTGTGAAGGCGAGATTCACAGGTCACAGTGACCATGATGAGGAGGTTTCCCAGCAGAGTTGTCACATACACCCAAAGCAGGAAAAGGAATAAGACCCAGTTCAGTTCTTGATTCTGAGTTAGGCCAAGCAAAATAAATTCTTTGACCCTGGTACTGTTTTTCAGCTCCATTGAGTCATTTTCTTTGTCTCACTTTTGTTTCAAGCTATTTCATTTGAAAAGACTTGGCTCTTTATTTTGTTTTCTTCCTAAGCACTAAGAATGAAATTCAGAATCTTCTTCATGTGATTGTGGTGTTTGCAATTTGTTGAGTTGTCCAAATTTTTAAGATTTCAATCAGTTTGGTGATCAAATCAAAATATAACATGAAAAGTCATTCAATATTTCTTTACCTATAAAACTATTTTTGAAGAGATAAGCATTTATGTTAAGAAGTGATGTTTACATTGCACATTTTAGTTAATTAGTTTATTTTCATTTGTAAACTTTATTATTTTTTATGTATTACTCACAAATTGATTGAATGTCAGGAACTGTCTGAAGCATAAATACAAAGATTAGTAAAACATGGTTCCAGGCACTGTAGAGTCATAGTCTACAAGTTTAATATTCATATGAGCAAACTCTGTGTTGCACTTCAACAGGGTTTTGTCTTACTAAAAAAAAAAGATATCACTCTGTTTCTCATTGTGACGTTGATGTCCCATGGGTCAGTTTCCTTGCTGTTGGCTGTGTTGTGTTGAATTTCTTAAAATTGCAACCTATTGTTCCACGTATGTAACTTGTCATAGTGATTACCTTATACTAATCAGATTATTTGCTTAATAAGTATTTTAAAATATTTAAAATTTACTATTGGGAAACACATTGAAACCATATGTAAATCCAAATCTCAAAGAATATTTTTAATTCCTTTTATTGTGATGAAAACACTTAAACACGAGAGCTACCCTCTTAACAAATTTTTGGGTACACTATACAGTATAGCCATAGAGCTGTACAGCAATTCTCTAAAACTTATTCATTTTGCATAACTGATGTGATCCTTGCTTGAATGTGGGGGAGAGAGTGAAGAGAGTGACCCACTTCTGAGAGGTGGTGCATACACAGTACCAACCTCACTCTCCTCTGCCTCTTTCCCTTTGTGATTCAAAGCCAAGAGAGTAGAGGCATCACACAGCAGGTAGCGATGTACACATCTTTAGAATAACGCCTATTTTTTATAAGCTGTTATTGATCATTCTCAGGAAATTTTATAATTACTATTTACTCCACCTTACACTTAGAAAGTGAACATTTATTGCAATGTTCGAATGTATACGAACAAATGAGATCACATTGCCAAAGTGGTTACAGCCTAGCAAAAGTGGATGATTTGCATAAATTGATGAACATAATGCATGGTAAAATGTAAAATGTCAAGAGAAAAGTAGAGGTAGATTTGGGTGAGATAGGAGCGAACCTAGGAGATATGACTTCCAGCAGTAACAAAAGCTACTACTTTTTGAGTGTTTACTGTGTGTGAATAATTATGAAATGCTGATTTATTGAATTTTCACCACCATCTTTTAGGAAGTATTAATGTTATTCTTTTTTTTCACATGGAATATGTTATGCATCTATGTTTGGCTGAAACAAAGGGGAAGATGGAAAAAAGGATGGAAGGAACAGTGTTTTGTTTCCCTCTTCAATCTTATTTATATGGGGTCTAATTTTGCATAACAAGAGTATTTGGTAAGGCCTGTTTGAAGATAAGAATTTCACAG
This sequence comes from Equus asinus, assembly GCF_041296235.1. Classification (NCBI taxonomy): domain Eukaryota; kingdom Metazoa; phylum Chordata; class Mammalia; order Perissodactyla; family Equidae; genus Equus; species Equus asinus. The sequence goes on along the minus strand of NC_091806.1, from coordinate 35,426,741 downwards.
AAGGGGCTCCAGAAAACCAATAAATGTTGACCTTAGACTGAGGCTGCCTCATCAATAAGCAACTCAAAGGATCACAGCAAATGGGTGATGCCTTCTCTCACACTGAATGGACCACATTTCTGAATCCCTCTTAACACATCACCTCTCTTCCAATAGTTAACACCCACCTTTGTTGTTTCTGTCACTGAGAAGATCATCTTGTCTCTGAAGCATTTAATATACCTGGAAAATATCAAAGTCAAACTATTTATACGTAATCAATAACGACATCTCAATGTCACTATCCATAACTTTAACTTTAGCTAAAGCTTAACATCTTTACCTAATACCTTTGATTCTGAAACTCCAACTGCTGATTGTATGTTAGTACGTACAGAGCAGAACAGAACACTGGTAATGTTAATTTGGAAAATATTGTTTCTGAAGGTAGAGCCTTTTGGAAGGCTAGATATCTTAGTGTCTTTATTCTTCTCTCAGGAGAGAAAGGGCAGATTCAAAGAATCACATCTTCTTGAACTTCCAGTGTCCCTGTCTTATGTGCAAATCCCTCAGCCTCAGGCTTAATATAAGAATTGCAAAGGGAATAATATTGGACAAGGAAGCAAAAGTCAAGTGCCTGATTCAGCTTTTGATGATGAAGTTTCATCGGGAGTTATTAGGAAGTTACTGAGACATGCACATGTGTAAACACACATACACACACACAGACGGACACATTTTGATTAGTATCCAAACTACTTAGAGTCAGTAGAGGAAATCTATCTGCTTATCCATAGCTGAATCAGAACTTTGTTAAAACATGCCACATGCTGTGCCTGAGAGTACCAGGGTCCAGTTTTCATGGCTTGTGAGGCTCAAAGGACACTATATATAAATGAGCTTCAATTAGATTGCCAAAAAAATAGTAGAGAACTGGACCTCAAATCCTTTGCTACCACTCCAGTTTCTAATTACACACAGAATTGTTATAGTCCCCTGACGTTGCTATAAGTCTCCACATGTAGAGAAACATGACTTAGATGACTTTGGGGAGTGCACATTTTTCCTGTTTTCCAACACTTTACTCATATGGAATCTCTCAATTTGGATTACCGCTAGATAAGTATGTTAGTAAAGCTGTCAACAAAATCGCAATAGTTATTTAAGATTAACTCAGATTATTGAATGGTTTGATCCTATGTAGAATGCACTTCCACTGTTTGCAGAATGCTGATGGGTTTGGATTTACCTGCTTTTCCATCTTGTTTTAGCACATTAAACTAGTCTACACAGATTTAAAACTGCTTGAAACACGTTGTGTGTTTTAGGTGGGTAATTCCTTCTCCCCCCAGCTTTACTGAGATATAATTGGCATATATCATTGAGTGTGTTTAAGGTATACAATGTGTTGATTTAATACATTTTTGTGTGCGAAGAAGATTGGACCTGAGCTAGCATCTGCCAATCCTCTCATTTTGCTTGAGGAAGAGTGTTGCTGAGCTAGCATTTGTGCCAATCCTCCTCTGTTTTGTAAACAGGATGCCTCTACAGTATGGCTTGATGAGCTGTGTGTAGGTCTGCACCCGGGATCTGAACCTGCAAACTCCAGGCTGCCCAAGCAGAGCGTTCAAAGTTTACCACTGCATCACTGGATGCCCTGATTTGGTACATTTTTAAATGGAAAATGATTATCATCTTAGTGTTAGCTAACACTTTCATCACCTCACTGTTCTTTTTGGTGGTGAGATCATTTAAGATATACTCTCTTAGCAACTTTCAAGTATTGTTACCACAGTGTTAACTATAATCACTATCTGTACATTAGATCTTGAAAACTTACTCATCTTATAACCTGAGTTTGTATACTTTGACCAACATCTCCTCACTTCTCCCACTCCCCAGGACCTAGTAACTTCCATTCCCTCTACTCTGTTCCTATGAGTTCAGATTTTTAGATTCCATGTATATATGTGGTCATACAGTATTTGTCTTTATCTGATTTCGTTTACTTTGCATAATGCCCTCAAGGTGTATCCATGTTGTTGCAAATGGAAGGATTTTCTATTTTTTATGACTGACTACATCTTCTTTATCCATCTATCCATTGATGGACATATAGATTGTTATTATATCTTGGATATTGTGAATAATGCTGCAATGATCATAGAAGTGCTGATACCTCTTCAGGATCTTTAATTTCATTTCCTTTGGACATATACCCAGAGATGGGATTGCTGGATCATATGGTAGTCCTATTTTTATTTTTTTCAGAAACCTCTATAGTGTTTCCCGTAGTGGCTGTGCCAACGTATATTTCTACTAACAGTGCACAAGGGTTTTCTTTCCTCCACGTCCTCATCAACACTTGTTATCTCTTGTCTTTTTGATGATAACCATTCAAACAGGTGTGAAGTGATATCTCATTGTGGTTTTGATTTGCATTTCTCTCATGCTTAGTGATGTTGAGAACCTTTACATGTGCCTATTAAATTTGAATGTCTTGTTTGAAATAATATTCAGTTCCTCTGTCCCTTTTTGAATCTGATTGTGTATTCTTTTGATATTGAGTTTATTAGTTCTTTACATATTTTATCTGATATGTAATTTGCAAATATTTTTTCCCTTTCTGTAGCTAGTCTTTTCATTTGTTGATTGTTTCTTTGGTTGTGCAGAAGATTTTAGTTTGATGTGGTGTCATTTATTATTTTTGCTTTTGTTGCCTGTGCTTTTGTTATCATATCCAAATAATTGTTGGCAAGACCAATGTCAGGGAGCTTTTCCACTGTTTCTTCTTCTGGGAGCTTCATGGTTTCAGGTCTTATGTTTAAATCTTTAATCCATTTCAAGTAATTTTTGTGAGTTGTGTAAGATAGAGGGCTGATTTCTTTATTATGTATGTCGTTATCCAGTTTTCCCAGGATCATTTATTGAAGAAAGTATCGTTTCTCCATTGTATATTCTTGGCTGCTTTGTTGTAAATTAACTGACTGTATATGCATGAGTTTATTTCTGGGCTCTTGAGTCTGTTCCATTGGTCTGTATGTATGTTTTTATGCCAGAATTCTACTGTTTTGTAGTATATAGTTTGAAATCATAAGTGTGATGCCCCCAGCTTTGTTCTTCTTTCTCAGGATTGCCTTTTCTATTTCTGTGAAAAATGCTATTGGAATTTTGATAGGGATTGCATTGAATTTGTAGATGTCTTTGAGTAGCATTGACCTTTTACAATATTAATTCTTCTAATCCATGAGCATGGAATATATTTGCATTTATATATATCTTCTTCAATTTCTTTCATCAGTGTCTTATGGTTTCCAGTGAACAGATCTTTCATCTCCTTGGTTAAATTTCTTTCTAGGTATGCTATTCCTTTGCTGCAATTGTAAGTGACATTGTTTTATTAATTTCTTTTTCTCATAGTTCATTGTTAGTGTATAGAGATGATTAACTTTTTGTCTTTGATGATTTTCAATTTTGCTACAATATGAGTATATGTGGATTACGTTTTATGTATTCTGTCATGATGTGTTGTGAATCTGAGAATATGTATTTTTCATTAGTTGTGGAAATTTCTCAGTTATATCTCATAAAATAGTGACTCTTCCTCCTCATTTTTTCTTCCTGAAACTCATGTCACATATATCATTAATTGAACTAGTTTGCTTTCTTTTCCATGTCTCCTAACCACCGTTCTCAGGTATTCTATCACGTATTCCATCACATATGTGATCCATTTCTGGGAGTTTCTTCAGTTCTTTATAGTTTTCATCCCTAGAAGTTCTGTTTTATCTTTTTACAAATCTCCTTCTTTTCTTTTATCACCTTGTTTCTTGCTCATGTTTTTAAAATATCTCCTTTAAATTTTTTTCTTTTAGCTTTAATATTTATATTATATTATATATCTGATTATTCCAGTAGTCAAAGTCCTTGAGAGCCTGATTGTGTTTTGGTTGTGTCTTTTGATTCTTGCTAATAAGGACTTGTTTCTTCATGCTTTTTGCTATTTTGAATTATGAATTTATGCTGAGCTATTTATGTGTAAATCTTGGAAGGCTTGGGTTCAGCGTGCATTCCTTCAGAGAGGGCAAATATTTGTTTCTTTTGGGCATCATAGGGCATTACTAACACTGCATCACTCTTAGTTAATTTTTCACTTTGGGGCTTCCCATTCCATGTAACCATTACAAAATTGAACCCCAAACTCGCACCAGGGTTTTCAATTGTCAGAAGAGATTATCTTTATTCCACTCAAAGCCCAGATTGAGGCAGATAAGTTTTACTCTTATCTTCTTTGCTGGTCGGTGGATTTTTTTTTCCAGTTTACCCTTTCACTGATGGAGGAGTATTCAATTTTCTGGTTTCCTGCCCTCTATCTACTTTTGGTCCTGAGCCTTTCCCTTCCTTTCCTGTGAGTCTTGACATACACTTAAGTGGATGTTTGCTAGAAGTACTTCTATTGTGTGTGAGTGTTTAAATCAGGACTTTATTTCAGTATATGTGGTCTTTCATATTGCCTGAAATAGCTCTATTACATTTTCTCCGTGGATATCAGTGGTGTGTAGGAAACCAATGATGTATGCAATTTGATTTAATGTGTGAGAGCCTAATTGAATTCTTTTACTATCATCAATAGTTTTTCAGTGAATTCCTTTATATTATTTAGAGTACATCTTTTCAATAACTGGGAATAACTTTTTCCTCCAGCTTTCCAAAACTTATATACTTTCTTATTTTTTCCTTGTGTTTTTGAAGTGTAAGTGAATTCAAGTTTAAAGATTAATATTAGTGGTGATGATGTGCATCAATGTGTAGTCATGGATAATAATGGAAATTATTTTAATCTTTAATCATTAGGTATAATGTTTACTATATGGTTCTTGTAGATATTCTTTATCTTTATTCCTTATCTTCTCTATCTTATTTGATAAAGAATAAAGATGTTCTTTATCAAGATATTTTTTTTCTTCAGTTCCTGAGCTGTTAGGTGCTTTTTTTCCACAAGGATGTGGGTTAAATTGTATTGAATATCTTCTGCAACACTTAGATAATCACATTGTTTATCCTTTTCATCTGTTATTTTGGGAACAATATTACTGCTGAATATTAATATAATGATAATATTAATATTCAGCATTATTTCTTTTTGAATTTCTGGAATAAACACTTCTCAGT